>NC_081152.1:12812436-13123389 GCF_958295425.1 Solea solea
ACATAAATAAAAAAAAACTAAATGTAACAACAAATTCTACCTTTGGGACTGTCGCAGGAATTGCCCCACTGACGCCGTTTAGCATCAGTTAGAATATCAATCACCAAGGTGGCAAATTCGTGAGCACTGAACCTTGCCAATTTTTGACGACCCTGCAACAAAAGAAAAACTCAATCAAAAACACAACAGAGACCAAATGTAAATTATCATTAGAGCTGCAACTAACCATTTCCAGGTTCATCAAACCTGGAAATGATGACATTCTCAAATGTCTTGTTTTGTCCATAAACCAAAATGTTTAACTTTTAATGATTTCTTTGTTATCCAGAGCAAAGAAATTAAGAAAATATTCACTTTTAAGAAGCTTAAACAATCGGAGATACTGTTTTAATCATGAAAAAAGCTTCAAACCGATGAATCGAATAGTTGCAGATTAATTTATTAATCGATTAATAATCAATTAATTAATTAATTGTTTCAGCTCTAATTATTGTCTTATTTATATTGACCATGCAGCAATTATTTTATAATCCCTTGCCTGGTTTCTTGTAGAGGAGTACTCCGGATTGACAGGCAGAAAAGGTACAACCGTAGTATCCGTTACAAGAGTACTGTGGTTCTGAGTGGCCAACCACACTGAAAAACACAATATAAAAGACATTGAAATGCAGACATACATCATGTCATATAACCTAGAATATATATACACATTATATATACATATATATACATATGTATATATATATTTGTACATACACACATATATATATATATATATATATATATATATATATACACATATATATACAAATACAAATATATATATATATATTTTATTTTTAATTATTGGGTTGCACCTGCATCCGTTTCTCTTCTGTCCACTTCATCATAAACATCCATGGCAAGTTCTTCAAACTGATGGTTACTTAGCTACAACAAAGTAAAGCAGAATTTCATCGTGCAGTTTTAAAACAACCGAGCAGAAAGCAGAACAAAATACAGTATTATCACACATAAGAACTCACAGGAAGCAGATCATAAGTCAAAATATCTCACCGACTGAAGCTTTTTCTTCGCGGCTTTTGCAAACTCTGACAAATCCAGACTGCTTTGGACAAAACAAACAAATAAATTGTTTAATTTTGCTGCTAATCAAAGTCCACACGAACAAGGTGGCAAATAGTAAACTTACTTATTTCTTATCCATCCAATGCAGCACAGGAAAAATAGGATTGTAACTATATTGTGAATGTGTATCATGCTGTCTTAAATTTACATTAATACAATAGTAAATTGCTTTACATAGTAGCCAGGGGCCCAATGATGATATCAATCACTTGCTAATGATTTATATGCATTACAAGATCCCAGCTTCACTCAATAATACATATGATCATTATTACAACTTGGATCATAGGTTTTACCTGTCTGCCATCTGTGGAATGATGAAGTGTTGCCCATTTCTGTGATCTACAATAAGAAAACGACAGTAAGTATTTCCCACAGGATACACATATGCTACACAGCAGTTGTGCCTGATGTACACAATGTACTCACCGGGTCTTCTTCCACAAAGGTAAAATGTTAACCGGTCAGTGAGTTCATACTGAATCTCCACTAGTCGCTCTGCCAGCTCCTGGTGCCCAGCTTGTCTGCACAGATTAGGAATAAATAAGGTAATGTTTCAGAAATGCAACACTCTGCAGCAGAAGCTAAAAGAATGCCTCAGGTGGGAGTGGACTGAAGTACATTTAGAATTTAAAAGATGGAAGGTGCTCATTGGCTATGGTGACTAATAAATACATCCATGTTTGGACAGTTAGATTACTGAGCAATGTTGACACCATCTTTTTCTATTTTTCTATTTTATTTATGGCTCTTTGTTCCAAATTGTGCCATGAGTCAGCTAAAACTGCTTTACCACAGAATCTTTCCTTCCCTTCCTGTATGCATTAGTCATACTCTTATTAAATTAGACTAACAAAATGCAACTGGTGTCTGTGTCTAATGTCCACTACAATGCAAAGAATGTTAAATATTTTAGCCATTTCAGCTGGCAACTATGATTTTGTTACATAACACATTTCCTTTAAAATGCCAATGTGCAATATTCTCATTAATGTGTCTGTAACTTAAGAAGTACACATAAGCACACACATTTCCCTAACTTGTTTAAATCTCCAGAGGATGTGTATCATTTCCGACAGCACAGTCACCAGTGAGTTGGGCTTACAGCTACACGACTGTGTAACCACAACAAATGTAATGAAGTATTTATTTTCTATGTCAGCAACACTGTGAAATTAGATTACACAGTCCTGAGCTTCTAAGACATAATGGGGCACAGACGAAGCCCATGAACTTTCCATACTCTGACTGTTAATACAAGACAATGCCTCAAAATGGGTTTCACAATGCAACATTATAGCAAGTGTTCATAAGCATAAACACAGAGCCTACTTTACCTCGCATAATCAATGGGGGTCTTTCCAGTGGAGTCCAGAGCGCCGGGATCAGCTCCATAAACGGCCAACAGTTCTGCCTGTAACACCTGACCTGCTTTTGCTGCTATGTGTAGTGGGGTGTTTCCCTTCTCCTGTGATTCCAAAAAACAACATATGAGTGAACATTAGTATGACATCAACTCACAACTTCAATACCGTTAGACTTACTGGATGGAAGAAGTTGGCCTGTGCTCCCAAAGATAAGAGTCGAAGGCAGGTCTCCAGGTTTCCAGTGCGAACACTGGAGTGTAGTTGCTGAAAGGAGATCAACATAGTGACTTGTGAGTGATGTGATTTATTTTCCTACTAAAAACACATTTTTATTTCTATGTTTCTATATGATAACAGATTGGCAATTTAAAGTTTGTATATTCATAAATTAGGTTAATGTTAATCATACATGGGTATTAAAATGCAAAACATTCATAGTACATATTACCACTTGTTATCTAATTATTTTTGAACAATACAGGACTGTACAAATCCAGCAGGAGAGGAAAATAAAGGTAAATGCTGAGACAATGAAGGGATTTCTCACCTTGCTGAGGTCTTTTGCGGTTACACTATCATCTTCCCGACAGGGCATTCGATGAACATATGCCAACATCTGATATTTAGCCTTGATGAACTCTGTCTTGTTGGGACTGTAAACAAAAAACAACAAAAGATGCTCATATCCAAAAAAAAAGGACACTGGAAATAATGAGTACCACATCCTACAAGACACAGCCATATTTGCAGCCAAAAGTATGAATGTACAGTTACTTATTTCTACCATCATCCAGTCATAAATACCACACCAGAGAATGCCTGACCCTGCAATCTTGCTGCCACGCCATTCAAGAGAACACAAAGACTTTTACTAGACCACCACTTTTCAGAACCTGACCTCTTATATGCAATTAGAGTTACAAACTCACATCAGAACTCATAGTGTCTATCCTTCCTCACCATCATACAACCAACTCTAGCTCTGCACAGAGTACAGCACAGTTAAGAGAAAACCTGAGTTTGATTTTAAAGTTAATAAAACCTGTGACTGACTGGTTGTGACATATGACTGCAAATGTGCGGCCTGTTTCGAACAACTTCATTCTTAACCAGCAATGTGATTTTAAATGTATTTTGTTGGTTCTCTAATTTTTCGTATCTGTGTGGCTTAAACAAGTTAAAAATAAAGGGATCGGCCACAACAGTGAAACCAGTTACCACATTAATGTTGTGGCATAAATATGAACGCTACAATATTTCCTTGTTTTGTGTGTGAAGCAGGGTACAAGTTGAAGCAGCTACAATCTCTGCCAAGTTCAGTTCCTGAGAAAGTTGAAGGGACCTTTTTTTTTTTAAATAAGGTTTTTTTTCTTCAGAAGGCTCTGCAACCCCTTGGGAAACTTCCTGTAACCGTTGAGGTCGATGAGATGTATCTGACAAAGATGACAGCTGTGTTTGGTGCAATGCGTACGCTGTCTGCATCTGTCTGGTGACTGAATGCATTTGATCTGGATTGGACTAAGCACTACTGTGTTTATATGTGGGTGAGCTTTACTCCACCATCCAAACACCAATTTGACAGTGTTTATATCAGACAGTGGAGGACAGTGGAGGACTACAAAAACATTTCAGTCTTATAGACATTGTTTCTGTTATATCTTTTGAGCTATGGTACATTGTGATGATTGTAAAGCAATAAAGGTAATACTGTTAAAGCAGCAAATTCTTTAAAACATGAGAACATAATACAAAAAAAGAGGAATATAAAAAAAACGAAATAAATACACATATATATAAACATATATACTGTGTATATATATATATATATATATATATATATAAAAAAACATGTCCAAAAGGAGTAGGAAGAAGCAATTTCTGTTGACATAATGTATGTTGTGATGCATATTTGTATTGTGCTATACAAATAAAATTGAAGTTCAAGTTATGAGTCATATTTCTGGTACAGAGGACCAAATATGAATGTTCCCTGACCTTAACTCTGAAAATCTATATAAGTTTGAATCAAAAGAGCAAACAAGCATATAACTAAATATGAACTGACAGAAAAAAAAATCTGAAACAAACTTACTGAACTCTGTCCTGGGGATTTGCTTTACGCTTCCCACTCACGGAGGAGGAAGGATCCAGAAGACTATGCTCCCATATGGAATTAGCTCCATTGCCATACAGTGTCTGGACCATCTAAAACATGGAACCATAAAACAGGTAATGATATGGTCAGTACATTATCCACCAATAATAATAATAAACATCAAAACAGTTTTCCTCCAAATTCATAAAAAAAAAGTTTCACATCATTACTTTTTACATTTTTAGGTTCAGATTAAGTTTTTATTTATTTACTTACTCAACAGAATATTTTACAAGACTTTCACTATTACAACTATTACACTATATTACAACTTTGTTTTGGTAGATGTACTGTAGCATATGGGCAGTAGGAAGGTTAGGTAGCAGTCAAGAATATGTTTCCATCATTATGTTGTTCCGTTTAGTTAAGTATGAAATTGTAAAGCTCTGGTTGTCTCAGTGAGATACGTAGCGTGACGTTGTACCAGTGCGATGACAATGAACAATGGCACTGAACGCGACATAGCGGACAACAACACAATGGACAACAACGGAGCAGCTTGTTTTTTTTGTCAACTCAGTTTGTAGCCGTTTCGACAAGACGTCAAGCTTTGTATGAGAATAGACTGCTGCCTTAAAGGGAACACCGGTCGCAAGGGAGTGACGTTTTTTGTCGCCAAATCAGCTGACCGTTGTGGGTCTAGCTCCATACCAATACTCTGAACCCCAAGGGAAGGGTACCAAAAATGGAAAGGTTGGGGAAAGTTATTTTGGTACTATTCCTAATGTAAATGCAAAAAAAAAAATAGGTATGTACTGAACTGAACCAGTCCATATCAGGTTCATGGGGGTGCAATGTGTGTAAAGAGCACAATGTAAACAGTATAACTGAGTGGAGAATGGGACTACATTTATGTCTTATCTTCTCATCAGGAAGTTGACAACCCTGGGTGGTTGTGTCCCAGTGTCTCCTCACCTGTAACTGGGACTGTGGCCACGGAGAATGGGTCAGATGACGGACTTGAGAGCTGTGTCGCCCCAGACCTCGATGGATGCTGCAGCACTCATCGCAGACTAACACACCCCTGTTGACAGAGGCCCAGCGTGGCTCTGCAAAAACATGCAGACATTTGAAAGTTACAACTTCAAACTAACGGTAATCACATAACAATACACCCAACAATCGATGTAACAGTTATGATTTAGTTCAACGACTCCTATGAGCCAAGGATATGTACTATGTAACAGCCATAGATTAACTCCATCATGTTAGTGTTTTAAAATATTAGCTTTCAAATGCAAACACACGCAAATAAGTTAGCTAGAGACCTAATTTAGCTACACCAGCGCTAACGATAGACAGAACCAACCATCATTAATTAAAGACATTTCAGGCACGACTAGTAAGTACAATGTGATTACACAGACAAGACATAGGCGCGACAAATGTTTCCACGACACGGAAAATTTCCATACGCCCAAATTATTAACCACCCAGTGTAGGTAGCGAACCGCTAATTATCATTTGTGTGGGTTTGTAAATATTGACTAGCTTAGCGAACTTGATAAGTTGCAGTTCAGAGCTAGCTGTGGTTAGCTCTGCGGCTAACGTTCCAGCTAGCCTGTTTGACATCATACCCGGAGCACTGCAATCAGCGCAGACCTCTCTGCTTCGTACTCGCTTTGACATCTCTCGATGGAAAATCCTCAGTGTCCACGAAAGACGAGTGTCCGTGGGGTGTGTTTTGACACAGCTGGACAAAAATTAAACAGGCTAATCCGCCCCGACAAATTGTATATTAGCGTTTGCAGCGGGCACAGCGAAGCAACTGTGTCTGTCTGGCGTCTGTCCTCCCTCCCCTACTGTTGAACAAAGCGGTGTCCCATCCCAACACTCATACTGCCGCCTCCTCTCTGCCTCCTTGTCAGCTTCCTTCCTTGCCTCCTTCGACGCCTTATCACGTGATAACAGACCGTATCATCCAGCTCACCAAAATGAGCATAGGTGGAAAGAGAACTAAAGTATTCCTCTCAAATAAAAGTACATCAACCAGGGTAAAATATACTCAAATAAAACAAGTAAAAAAGAACATATTGTATTGAATTAAAGCAACATAACACAATACATAAATTAATTAATGATGTCTTTGTTATATGGATCAAAGAAATTAGAAAACATTCACAATTAAGAAGCTAAAAAATCAGAAAGCTTGTTTTAATTATTGAAAAAACATTCAAACTGATTAATCGATTATCAAAATAGTGGACAATTCATTTAGCAATCAATAATTGATTAACTGAATAATTGTTGCAGCCTTAACCCTGATTTTAAACTGTTATAATGTTACAAATTGTGTATGTAAAAAAAAATGTAACATTTTTTATGTATAACTACTACAGGTGTGTATATGTGAGTTTTAGATGGCATCTATCCACAGGTCGATAGGTGTCTGTTCTTAACTACTTCCTTTCACCCCAAACGCATTTAAAATAAATGCCCATTCCAATCTTTACAACATTTAAATCTTGGTCAAAAGGCAACTGTAGATGTTTAAAGTGAAATGGTTGTGTTGTCAATGTTTATGTTTAACTGTTGTTGTTTTTTGTATTCTGTATGCGCTGTGTATGTGTGTCATGGTCTTGATTTCAGAACAAGTCTGGTCATGACTTTGTCACTGTGGTTGACTGCACGACTCATAAGGGCAAAAGAAGGTTGCTCAAACATCACAGTACATTACATAATAAAAAAAATTACTTCAAAAACAAAAACATAGCCTACATCACTGGATATTTGTAAATGAGTACATGATTTCTCATTAGTCTTATAGTGGCAATTAAAGCTCCAGTATGTAACTTCTGCCACTAAAACACTTTCAGCATCACGTCACAGCAGTGAATCAAAGACAGTTAAAATATAAAGCTCAAAAACAAGCTTCTGGAAGTAAAACCAGGCATGAACTGAGCTGCAATGAATGACACAGACACTGCTGTGAGGCTGGGACGGGTTATGAGCCACTGGGCCCCTGGGCACAGACTAAAAAAGGGCCCCCCTGCACACTCATGCACAAATCGACGAGTTGCACGAAGACAAAAAAATGTGGTTGTCATGCAAGGGATCTTACAGATTATCCTCCTCCCACTAGCTTCATGTGCTTTTTGTCAAGTAACACCTGGCTAGTAATAAAAAATATAATAATAGTATGATTGAGGGGGCCCTATTAGACATCAGAGGTGGATAACATAGCCTGATGGGTGTTATTTGACTGAGGGGCCCCTTTCAGCTATCAGGGTTGAATAACATAACCTGTGGTATATGATTGAGGGGCATTATTAAGACATATCATTTAACATAACCAGCATTATGTGGCTTTAGGGCCCCATTAAAATACGAGGATGAATAACATAGTAGCAAAGATATGGGGCCCCCTGAGCCCTTGGGCCCCCGGTAGGCCATGTTCAGTAATCCATTCTTGCTGTGAGGAAGACACATCTTCTCCTGTTGCAGCTCTGTGACACAGAAGCTGTGTGCAGGCATCAGGACGATGACGATTATAGCAGTAAAATCAGACCTTCCTCACTCGCCAGGACTGTGAGTTGCGCTGTTACGAACGGAGACACAATTAACCAAGCCAGGGGAAAGAAAGGGATATAAAGAAAGAAAATAAAAGTTATCACAAAGCAAACAGACCTAACTGCGGTGTTGACAATTTAGTGACTTTGTCGCTATATTTAGCAACTTTACAGACATTTAGGCGGTCGCCTAGAGTGGCATCTACTGGTGGGGTGCAGGACAACACTATTATATATTATAATATAATAATACTTAAGACGGAAAAAAGAAAAAGTGAGTGTGTATGGAAGTTCAGACGTGTCAAATTTAAATGATCTGTAAAGTAACTGTGTACTGTGAATGTACTATGTTTATTTCTTTTATTACCATTTACTATTGTTTATTACGATGCAGAATATTTGTATCTTTTTGTGTGACTTGTTTATTATGTGTTAGCGGGACTGTCTGACATTCACATACTGTACATATTTCACTTTTTTGTTTGTCTGACGAGTTGCTTAGAAACCACTACCGTGTGTGTATGTGTGTGTTGGGTGACAGCGAATGGGGGGGCCCCTGAATCCCAATCTTCCCTAGAGCACCAAAATACATAGAGCCGGTCCTGATGGTTTGAATGTTAAAATGAGGAAATACTGTATGTGTATGTGTATGTGTATATGTATATATGACATGGAAGAAAAAAAAATGATTGCTGTATTTATATTATGTACTGATGCAACTTTCATACAGGGATGTGGAAACATGATTTATTTGTGTGTGTCACTGACAGAGCAGGTGTGTGTGTGTGTGTGTGTGTGTGTGTGTTGATGTATGGGCTGCTACTGTGTCTTTAAAGGGGTGTTGGTTGGCTAAGAGGTAGCAGATAGGTTTAATTTAGCTGGGAACACACCGCACATCTCGGAGCATCACATCTCCACCTTGTCACACCGCTGCTGCTGCTGCTGCTGTGGAGCACATACACACACACACACATACACACACGCATCATCTTCTCCATCATCTCTTCATCCACGGAGGAAAAAGCTGCGCGCGTGTGTGCGTGTGTGTCAGTCGCCACATCCTGCCTGGAGCGATGGGAGGTACAGCCGCGGTTCTTATTATTATTATTGCTGCCTGTCGTGAGGCGACTGCCATTATCGTTCATTTCCGATAGCAGAGCATCTTCTGTGATCAGCGCACTCATGATGTTTTCTCCCGTGACAGAGGCCGAGACGCGCCAGAAACTGCTGCGCAATGTCAAGAAAGAGGTTCGACGCATGATTGCATGTCCATTTTCACGATTTCCGTGTCTCTCGTGGCAGTTTGTGTCCACTGGGAGCTGCAAAGCTCCAGCAACGCTTGTGTGTTTGTGCGTGTGTATTCATATGTGTGTGTGTGTGTGTGGACATCTTTCCTCGGCTTTATGCCACGACTACAGGCCTGTTTAACATAAAATAACCGACAATTAATACAGAAAACACCCATTTTACATCATAACAACAGTGGATGCAGTTGAGACGCCAGTGGATTCATATCCTGGCTTGTTTTTGATTGCTGGCAGACTGAGATGACGATGACGATGATGGTGATGATGACGATAATACTGGTGATGATGATGATGATAGTGATGATGATGATGATGATGATTTAATATCAAGGTGAAAATGCCACACACTCATCTCATGCAAAGCATGTTTGTTCATATTCAGGAGTCTCCCTCTCTCTGTGAGGAGGAGGAGGAGGAAATCATGGTTAAAATTACATTTCACACCATTTTCTTTCTTTTTTTTCTACCGAGAACTTAAAGGTGTGACCTTGGTGTCTGTTTTATTTGGCGTCTTTGCAACCATTAAATTAAAAAAGAACACCTATGAGCTGGGTGGTGTATTATTACTGAATAATGAGCCATTTTGGATGTATGATTGTACGTCGACATTAAAGCCAGCTCACTGCAGACCCCTCCAAACTGCTCCCTGACTCCCCTAGGGAGAGAAAACAGGATGTTTTATTCATTGGCGAGAAAGAGACGTTACTTCCAGGCTTATCATGTCCACGCTCCCCCTCACCTGTGACTCACTGCCTCTCAAACATCCATGTCTCCGGTACCAGATCCTGTAGCAAGGAGGGGTTACGGCTGTGAAATGTGGGCTTTGAAATCCAGAAAATTGTGGGGTGTTTTTTGTTCTTGTTTTGTTTACCCCCAGATGTTTTAGGTTTGGAATTCTCATAAAGGAGCGTCACATGTATGATTGTGTGCGCCCTCTGTTTGCTGAAGAGCCTGCCGTTGACAGAGAAGCTACAGTACAGGGATGTATCCATTAATAAAGGCAGTAAAATCCCATCTTATTTTATGACGGGCAGCAGTGTGCTATTCTCAGAGCGTCATATCAGATTCAGCTGTTGTTACAAATACATGTCACTTAAGACAAACACATGCAAGTATTCATACTCGGATCCAACAGGAAATGCCCATTTTAGTAAAAAAGAAAAGAAAGTCAGCCTCACTTCTCTATTTTAACTAAATATAACATCAGCTGTGACAACAAACCAGTCATTATAATATTATATATAATCGTACTATGATGGGAAATGATGCAGTAACACAGTCTTGTTCTGATAAATGCACTTAAATGGGTTTTCACAGATTTTACATAGTCGTATTTCTTCAGCCTGTAAAAAACCCCCAACAATATTTAGTCATCAGGGCTGTATCAGCGTCTCCCTTAAGGCTGCACATTTATAAAAGAAGCATGTCATTAAAAGGTGTTCTATTAACCTGGCATGCAGGGGGATAAGAAGAAAATCTGCATGTGCAGTAGTGAATGGCCGCATGACCCTCCAGAAAAGATGTTTTTGCCTTCTGTAACTCACACATAGTCTCACCATGTAACTCTCTCTCTCTCTCTCGTAGGTGAAACAAATTATGGAGGAGGCGGTAACAAGGAAATTTGTTCATGTTGACAGCAGCCACATCATTTCCTTCTGTGGTAAATGTTTATTGTGTTAAACCTACTGTGATTGTGGCAGCTATAGTGCTTAGGTAAAAGTAAATAAGGGAGTTATTTAGGGGTTTTTTGGGTGGATTTTCCTTGGTTTACAACAGAAGTATCTTTGTCCTCGATCGAAGCAATGTAAATCACTTACGACTTAATGTCATCGTGTGTTTATATTAATATAACCGGGTATATATCGTGGCTATGACGGGCTGTATTCAAGTAGACTAACACCCATTAAAGGTGTTGATACTAACCAGGAGCGATGCATGTGTGATTCACATCCCTCATATCCTAGCAACAGTAGTCAGAGTCGGACAGATTTGAGTCTACTTGTGCCACCTGTGTTTGTCTTTCACCTGTTTTTCTCCGGGAAGATATTCAAAGCTTGGGGGTTTTCATAGAGAGGACATTTTACATTGAAAATAATATGTCACCTTAAATGAAACAAATGGAAAACCAAATATCAACTCATACTCTTGTGTGTGTGTGTGTGTGTGTGTGTGTGTGTAGCTGTGGTGGAGGCTTGCATGCTTCACGGGCTGAAGCGTCGTATTGCCGGCCTGCTGTGCAGTAACAAGGTTGCAGCTCTCTTCATGAAGGTGGCAAAAAGCTTTTCACCTGCCGAAGAACTCTGCCACAAGGTCCAGGAGCTGGAACAGATTATTGAAAACAGGTGATGTCTTACATTCTGTCTGCGAGTGGCCACGACATGACCACATGCTCAGTCTTAGCTGTTCTCTCCTTTTGCCTTGTCTTCATGTCCTTTCCACTGATTCACCACTGCCTTTTGTATCGTTGTAATCACTGGCATACTTTCATCTATAAGGCAATCCTGAGATTGAAAGACTTATTTTTATTGAATGCGCCAACAGTCCACACTGAATTGGTAAAAACAAACAAACTACAGCTGAATATTGAAGAGTTGGACTCTCAGAAGGTCTTTAAATTAACTTTTGAATAACATAGAGTCTTAACTCTTAACTGAATGCTATAAATTCTATGGTTTATCATTTAATATTTTACCATTCTGTATTTCTTTCCCTTTTGGATGAATATTTATGAATATAATAATATAGTTTGTCTTTGTCTGGCAACTGTGTTATATAAAGGAGATTTTGAATTTCAATGAGGCTTTCCTGGTTTAAAAACAATTAGAATACTAACAGCCTTTAGAAGCTTCTCACCTGTCAGGTTACTCTTTTGTTCCCCAGCAAACAGAACAATTCCTCCCTGAGTAACGACCGCAGTCGCCAGTCAAAGTTCGCCAACCTTCCTCCTCAGGCGCTGAAACACTTGTGGATCCGAACTGCGCTGATGGAGAAGCTCTTGGACAAGATTATCCTGTACCTGGTAGAGCACAGCAGGTATTTCTTTATTTATTTATTGCAGTCATATATCTGCGGTTTTAGAAAATGATCTCCTCAGAAAAGAATCCCCTTTAAGTAAAAGCTATTTTACGTATGCCCTCGAGGCGTAAACATAAAGTTAGGCATCACATCATGAAGGTTAATATTGTTTTAATATTTCTTTAATTGCTTTCCCTTTTATTTCATCTTAAGCAGTATATATATATGTCTAATTTTCTTTTTTATGTAACATTTTGTAAGTGATCATGGTCAAAAAAAGACAGAAATTCTGCTTCTTCTAATAATAATTTATGGCAGGCTGTACACTAAGATGTGCAATGCTGCCCTCTATTGGCAGAAATGCTCCTGTCCGCAGTTCAAAGTCCCTTAACGCAGCTCAAAGAAAAATAACCTCATCACAGACATGATGTTACCTTTGTGACATGACATTAAAGACCTTGAATCCTTTAAATCCTTTTTGAAAAAAAAAAAAATACTTTTTTCATCCTGTAGTACCTTCTATGAGAAAGAAGCCATGCTGATGGATCCTGTGGATGGACCAATCCTTGCTTCTCTATTGGGTATTTATAAACTTCACTAATCTGCACATGGTATGATGTCACCGTAGCAGTTAAATCCTTGACTCTGCCTCATTTGAAAACACCTGCATCGCTTTAAATCAGCTAAACTTGAATTGCAGTCGGCCCCTGTGCGCTGGAGTACACCAAAGTCAAGACTGCAGACCACTTCTGGACGGACCCGTCCGCTGACGAGCTCGTACAGCGGCATCGCATCCACAGCGGCCACTGTCGGCAGGATTCTCCCTCCAGACGACCTGCCCTGGTCAGATGAGTTCAATGATTTCTGTGTTATAATCTGCTCTACGTAATGTCAGTGTGTAATACTTGATGTTAATCTGTTACTCAGATCCAGAAGAGACAGTCCAGTGGCAGCATGGATGACCGTCCTCTCATGTGGGTGAGGGATTATGTTGAATCTCTCCACCAAAACTCCAGAGCTACACTTCTGTTTGGGAAGAACAATGTCCTGGTGCAGCCGGTGCGTACATTTAATCCCTCTTTAATAGAAAAATTATACCCTAGTGTCTGCTTTAAAGGTCCAGTGTGAGACTGCAGAGGCCTGACAAAAAACAACCAAAAAAATCATTTAAAATGATCTAATAATCATTTTTAAAGTAATTATACACTTTAAACAAACATCTTTATGGGTAATATATGGGTAATTTCTGCCAACATACCCTCTTAAACTGCTCACACTGGACCTTTATGGGGCTAAATACATACGTAACATGTTGTGACAAGCTCCCATTTGTCTTCTTGCAGAGAGACGACATGGAGGCCATCCCAGGCTATCTGTCCCTACATCAGACTGCAGATCTCATGACACTGAAATGGACGCCCAATCAGCTGATGAATGGAAACGTGGGGGAGCTGGATTCAGAGAAAAGGTTAGTGAGACTGATGAAACACACAGTCAAGTAAAAGTCAAATCTCGTTCTTGCGCGGATGACTCACTGACTGCCATTCACTCATTTCCCTCTCAGTGTGTACTGGGATTATGCAATGACAATCCGTTTGGAGGAGATCGTGTACCTCCACTGTCACCAGCAAGGTGCAGTAACACCACCTTTTTTTTGACTGTGTGGAAGTGTGGGCTGTGAAGAGTTGTTTATGTTGCCCCCACCCACCCCCCCTTGTTAAATCTCTCCAGTGAACAGTGGTGGGACAGTAGTTTTGGTGAGCCAGGATGGGATCCAGAGACCTCCCCTGCATTTCCCCAAAGGAGGACACCTCCTCCAGTTTCTCACGTGTCTGGAGACTGGGCTGCTGCCTCATGGACAGCTGGACCCACCACTCTGGAATCAGAGGGGAAAGGTTGGCATAGACTGCTGCTGATGAATTACTTCTATAGCCTTGTTATTTTAGGAACTGATGTTTAACTACAATCTCATTTTCATTCAATTCATATGCTGTTTACACAGAGTTAGCCATGTCTTCTTGTGATACATTGGTCTTCTCCTTTGCAGGGGAAGGTTTTCCCCAAATTGCGAAAGCGGAGTCCACATGGCTCATGTGATTCTGTATCAGATAAGGAAGATGATGAAGCAACCGATTATGTGTTTCGAATCCTCTTTCCGGGCAATCAGATGGAGTTCAGTAAGTGTGTTGTTAATCTTCCTGCTCTGCATCCCTGAGATAATCTAATGAAGAATCACCACAGATTACAGCTGCGATTACATTATGCTTTTAATACTGATTTACAAATTAGACATCACTTCAGATGAATCTGTTTTCCAACAGTACTTCTGTCTAATTGATTTCTTTCCTCCTTTAAGCTGTTACATTTCTTATCTTTTTAGTGTGTTTCATTTCATTGCAATGGTTATAGCTGTGACAACTGTGACAGTGGGGTATGTTGTATTGTTTAGTGGCACTGGAGCTGATTGACCAGAGTGTGAACCTGTGGCAGCCGACCCCCAGAAAGTCGTCATGCTCCTCGTGCTCACAAAATGGCTCTTCTGATGGTTCGCTGCCTAATGGCTGCAATCAAGAAAGGTAATTATTTCCCAGAGAAAAGCTCAAAATCTATATTCAGATTATTCCACTTGACTGTGTTTCCCATTTCCCTGTTCCACCAGGGCTCCCTTAAAGCTACTTTGTGACACCATGAAGTACCAGATCATCTCTCGTGCATTCTATGGATGTGAGTTAACTTTCCTATGGAGAAGGTTCCATTCAAATGGATTGTTCTATTATTATTTTTTGTATCTTTCCTTTCCAGGGCTTGCATACTGCCGTCATCTGTCAACAGTTCGCACACACCTCTCCGCTCTTGTGAACACCACGATAGTTGACCCTGATGTGCCCTGTGATGCCAGAGGAGGCCTCACTGTGGAGATCTGGGGCAAGTTCCTTAAGGAAAACTCTGTAAGAATAAACCTCAAGCAACAGTCCATAAAACATGCCTTTGTTATATTCCCTTATGATATGAATTGGTTCTTATTTGGTGAACAAATAACTTATTTCTCTTGGACAGGCCTTTGAAGAGAAGGAAATACACAGGCTTGTGTATTTTGGTGGTGTGGCTCCTTCACTACGCAAAGAGGTCTGGCCCTTCCTGTTGGGACACTACCAGTTCAACATGACTGAGAAATCCAGGCTAGAGGTCCGACTGGCAAAAGTGTTGTGTGTATGTAGGATGTTTGTGTGCAGCCTTGGACACCTTGTCACACTATGTTCTGTTTCAGATTGATGAGCAGATGCGGATCACGTATGAGCAGACGATGAGGGATTGGCAGGGTTGCGAGGCCATTGTCCGTCAGAGGGAGAGAGAGAAACACGCCGAGGCCCTGGCCAGATGTTCCTCTGGAGCCAGTGTGGAAAGAGGACCAGTGCAGCGAGACTCCACGATCAGCACGGATGCAAGTTTGATGCTTTAGTATAAAAAAGGGGAACACTGTTACAGTATTATACTTACATTTCTGATTTACGTTGTTTGACGGTTCTGCTGTTTGTCTCTTGTGTGATGCTTTTCCTCACTCCAGTCATCTCTAAGTAGCAGCTCCGACCAGCAGAATTCCAACTCACAGACTGATTCCAGCAGTAACGCACAGGTAGTTTTTCAGCACGACAACAACACTTACTGTGTCTGTAATCTTAGTTTAATCTAAGATTTAATCTTTAGTCCAATAACTGAAGCGAATTCCATGAAATTTGCTTGGAATAGGCAGCAGTGTCAAACAAACCATAGTAATGAGTGCTTTACCTCATGTTAGCACTATACAAAAACACCATGAATCCATCTTGTAAATGAGGTTTTTTCTCAGGACAAGAGAAGGTTTGACCTGCAGGTGGTGCTACAGGGCATAGGATCACCAAAGTGACTGGTTCATTCATTCAGGAGTTGCTGAATGAGTTTTCTGACTAAACATCTGACTAGCATCTTTAGGGCTAAAGAGTCACCCATTTGGCCACACATTCTCACATGATTGATCCACTAAGAGGAGACAGAAAAGCCTGACCATTAATTATGTGAAATAGATGTTAAAAAGTGTGACCAAATGTTCACTCTGTTACACAACATTTAATTTTTCACGTTCATTTTTATCTGGTAATAAAATTAATGGAACCCTTAGGCTGTACAGATAGCTGGAACTTCAGATTTCAGCAGTAATGTAACTGTGATTAGTTGCTAGTGGGCTAAAGCGTGCAAAATTACTTTGTGATGCTTCAACACCTCATTGCTTTTAGATTCCTGTATGTCCTCTTTTTTTCCTTTACCAGGTATTTGAATCGGTTGAGGCAGTAGATCCGATTGAGTCTGAGCCCAGGCGTGAGGAAGCAGAGGCACAGCCGAGCAGTCCAGCGACGGACGTCACGAATGCCGCTGCAGACTCTCCACAACCTTCTGGTCTGTCAAATCAACATCCAGCATCGGAAAATGTGCCTCCTATCACAGACTCCGATGTTCAATCTACAACAGCTCAGTCCACAGCTGAAACATCAGAACTAAATGAGAAAATTACAACTGGATTACAGCCAGGAGAGACAGCTATTATAGACCCAGAAGCCAATGATAAGGTTTTAGAGATGGACAAGTGGGAGACACTTTCACCAAGTGAGATATTTGAAGACGATGGAGTCAGTTATTCAAAAGAGACTTCTGGAGCTGAAGAAAAACCTGAAGTAGAAGAAAAAGACGAAGCAGCAAATGAGCAATGCAAAGATTCACAAGCAGTGGGCACAAATATGAACATAAGATCCGCACCAGAGAACACCAACGTTCTGAAGCTCGAAACAGAGATTCATAATGAATATTTCCCAGCACCTCCTCTTGGCCAGACCTTGACTTTTCAAGCACACAAGAGCAAAGATCTGGATGTGGAGCCGTCATATCCACCAACAGCAGAAAAAGATACCAATCATAAACCTCCGCCTCAAACACTTCCCGAGAGAAACCCGTCACAAATGATCCCGACCTGTACCACAGGAGACATGGCTGACATGGCTGAAACCAAAAAGGACAAAGCTATCGAACTTCCGTTTGAGAAACCCGATTCAAATTCTCCAGTCCGGCAAGTCCTCAATGCTCTTCAGACAGCATCGAGGGGGAGCCTTTCGTTGTCGTCCCGGCAATCTCCAGACACCGCAGATTCAGATGACTCTCCATCTGCTCTGGAAATGGAGGACATTCCTGCAGGGATAACATGTGTGACCTCTGAGGATATTAAGGTCAGGCCTTTGACAGGCCTCGCTGCGCCGCCCATGTCTCTGGCACAGAGAGAGAGAATGGCATCCGAGGGCCTTGTCCTAGATCATAGTCTGGACACAGCCTGTAACACCAGTCCTGAGGGCACAGACCTGGGTCTTTCTGAAGAAGAGCCCGAGATGGAGAATGTGCTCACTGAACCAGAGTCTGCAGACGTGGGAGGAGACGCCAAACACGACGAGTCATCGGAGGAACAAACCTATTCCGTAAGCATCGATCACACTGTGCTTTTTTCTTGCAATTATCAACACATAATAACCACATTGACTATTGTTTCTTTGCAGCAAGAAACACTGGACATGTACTTGATCAACTTACATCGCATTGACAAAGATGTCAGACGTTGTGACAGGACGTATTGGTACTTCACCACGGAGAACCTGGAGAAACTGCGTAACATCATGTGCAGGTAAACATTTTTGCCATGCTCAAGTCTGGTTTGCCTTCTAACCCAAACGGTGATACAAATTAACTGTATGGTAAAAATCTGGTTGTCATTCTAGTTACGTGTGGCAGCATCTGGACACTGGTTACGTCCAGGGCATGTGTGATCTTCTCGCTCCCCTACTGGTTATTCTGGATGATGGTCAGTGAATCTCTGTCTCGGCCAGATTTGCAGAGGTGCACAAAAATGCGTAAACGACAGACGTGTTGGAGAAGGTTGTTAAAGGTGTATTTGTATGTGTGTGTTTCCAGAGGTTATGGCGTTCAGCTGCTTCACTGAACTGATGAAGAGGATGAACCAGAATTTTCCACACGGTGGTGCTATGGACTCTCACTTTGCCAACATGCGCTCCCTTATCCAGGTATGTACAGAACATTGTGTGCGTTTGCGCGCATGTGTGCACACTTGCACGAGCTGTAGGATAATGATGGCATTGTGTGCAAATATGCACAGATCCTGGACTCTGAGCTTTTTGAGCTGATGCAGCAGAACGGAGACTACACCCACTTCTACTTCTGCTACCGCTGGTTTCTGCTCGACTTCAAAAGAGGTGATAGGAAATGTGCTAGCGTCATGATTTTTACTTGAACACACAGTAGTGTGATGCCGAATGTAATCTGATTAACGACCATCTCTTCCAAACAGAAATGGTGTATGATGATGTGTTCTCCGTGTGGGAAACCATCTGGGCAGCCAAACACACGTCCTCTGAGCACTTTGTGCTCTTCACTGCTCTGGCGCTTGTGGAGATGTATCGAGACATCATCCTGGAGAATAACATGGACTTCACAGACATCATCAAGTTCTTCAATGGTAAGATAAGATGATAAATACAAGCTTAGGAGGGACTGAAAAACAAACCAGAGGGTATTCAAAATCCTTAGTCTGCAATTCCAATGATCAGTGTAAGCAAATGGCTTTCCACTTGTGATTTTAAGTATGTTTTTCAAATTCTCTTCTCAGAAATGGCAGAGCGACACAACGTCCCCCAGGTTCTGATGATGGCTCGAGACTTGGTCCAAAAAGTGCAAACTCTCATAGAAAACAAGTGACTCGCGATGCACTTGTGTAATCCCCACGATTCTTGTTTGAAGGTACTGACACAACCACACAACTGTCCTGTATTCAAGAGCAAAGGAATCAGTGTACATGATTAGTAAGTGCTGTAAAAGATACTTGGTCATTAAAAGTGCTCATTGTTCTGATAAACACTCGCTCCTGTCTAAATTCGGGACGTGTTGCCTGCATAATTAGTTTCTATGTGTTTTTCTTCACTTAGTGAATGTATCCTCGTTGAAAGTGCTTCAGGATGTGATTTGTTTTGCCTTAAACTCAGCTAGTTTTTTCAGGGATAAAGCAACCAAATTGTTCACTGTATTATCTCCCTTATGTTGTTTTTACTTTACACATTATGTGAAGTGCTTTGGATATATTTTCATTAATATTATCTGGCATTAACGCGGTGATTTGGTTTCGTAAACATCAGCGACACTACAGTCCACGGCGGCAGGCTGTGTCCGTGTACAGTACAGTGCCATTTTGGGGACCTCACACTGGCCTCCTTCTCAGTTTGCCTTTGATGCACATAAGCTAACAGGATATCACGAGTGCAACTAAACTCGGAGCACTCCACTATGATTGCACATACTTCACATATACAGTATCATCATTTCAAGTTCTCAAGCTGGGTGCTCCTTCTAGGTCAGTCACTCCTTTACATATTGACCAAGGTGTGATTCGGCCTGCTCAGTTGCTACCTGTCCTTGCTTTTAATTCCGAGTACCAGCGTGTCTTTGTGATGAACACATTCCAGTAGTTAATGCAAATGCTGAGTGCTATTTCATTTCCTTTTAAACACTAAAACAGAGTGGTATTAACAGGTTCTGCTTGGTAGCTCTGCTCTGGAGTTTCAACAGTTTTCCGCCTCGTCTCTAACACACTCTGGACTCATACTGGTGACAGGTTTACAATAATTGCAGCATTTTTTCCACTATTACCTCAACATCTCTATGTTCATACCTGCAATGAAGGAGGCCGACACCACTAACACATTCACGGTTCCACTTTATCACACACACTGCTCATCCTGTAAATTAATCAATTCATTTGTAAAGACGGAGAAGTTGTCCTCAGCCTGCTCACTTGGACGTGGTGAACACTTTCTTGGAAGGTTCGACTCCAAGGTTTAGTCAGTTCTCCACCTGTTAGTTTGAGTGACTCCCCACTCAGGAGTTATTGCTTCAGCTGTCATCACTCGCTACTTGGGAAATGTGATCTTGATGAATTCTACCCTTTTTAAAGGGTAACCAGTGAAAGCTATTTGATGTGTAGCTGTGGATATAATCTTTTTTTTTTTTTTTTTTTTTACATTTCACAGCAATGACTCTTCATATTTAGGTTTGATTTTTGGTAGAAAGCAATCCAAACAACGCAAAGCAGTAATTTCAGATGTGGATATTCTAAAAATGCCAGCAGATTTACACAACTTTATATATGTCGACACTAACTGGGATAAGTCAGAGAATATGTTTCATTGTTACCGGTCAGTTAGAATGGCCAAAGCATGCCCATGTTTGGTTTACCGTGGCTTTGACTCCAGCGCTTTGATATCACTGCTAATGTGTCTCCATATGACCTTCAAAACATGCCTGAGTATTGCTGTTAGTGTATTACAGTGTTTGTTGTCAGAGAATTTAATGTAAACTATGTGTTTAAAAAAAAAGAAAGAAACTTATTGTACAAAAACCTAAGCTAGTACAAATGAAATGCAATACAATGTTTGTACAGTATATATGAGCTTTATCTGACAATTATCATGGAGATGAAAATATTCCACTGGAAATATATTTTTATTTTTTTTTCTGTCTTCTCAAATGGTCCACCTGTTGTAATTTATTGTGTATTAAAAATATTATATTTTGCATCTCATGTGCCTGGTGTAGACTTTAAAAAAGTGTTTTACCCCTTAAAGATTGTTACACTCATGTGCCTATTGCTTCAATTCCTTTGCTTTTTAAAGAAAAAATTACATTCTCAAGGCAGTTGAAAAACATTGGGGAATACTAGTAGTTTCTTCTCTCCATGATATCCCTTACAGACTGCTCAGAATGATTGTCAAATCCCAAAAGGAGAATTTAAAAAGGATACCAGCCTGAGTCTAAATAATTTTCATGCTACATCTATATATGTGATGTTTTTAGACAAATGTTAACCACTGATGTTTCCCCACCAAATACTGAGCCTGTTAAAAGAGGGAAATGCTTCATATCCTCCACTCTGACTCAACCGGCTGGGGTCAACATATTTATTGTTGAATAAATGAATGACAGCTACATCTGGAAGAAATAAAATAATCACAGTAAAAGTTTGCATTTTATTGGTAAAGAAATGCATGCAAATTATAGTCCACCTACAGGCCACCTCGGTCAGAGGCTCGCACATACAAAAAACCCAGAAAATTGAGGCTCACGGTCAACATGACATGACACTAGTGTAAAAGGCTCACTAATCTGTAAGAGTAAGAGGATATTGATAAAACTTCACAGGTTCTTAATTTGGCAAAAACTTCACACATCAGGCAGCAAAATTGTGACACAAAGGGGAAAGATTTTGTCAAGATAAAAAAAACAAAACAAAAGAGCATGAACTTCAATATGATCACGGGAGTAATGTGTAATTTGTTTTGGACAAGACTGCATTCCAGTTTTGTACTGGCATCCGTCTGCCATCACAACCCAGGATTTAATTATTCTATTCAATTTTTGCAAAAGAAACTTCCAATGTTATATAACTGACAAACACTATTATCTTACCAAGGGGGATAAAATATTAATCCCACTTACAGATAACACACAAATGTTTAAAAAAAGAAATAAAAACAAATTTACGGGCTGTGGGAAGGAACAGGTCCAGGCCATCCTGACAGTGGAATGTATGTAGCTAGAAGTAACCATGGTATGTCCTATGAGGTCTGGGAAAAAAAATTAAAAGTAGAAATACAAAACATTTTCCCAAATTCCTCTGTAAATGGCAGGCCTTTCTATCGATAATGGCGTGGTGGTGGGCTATGGTGCTGAGGAGGGTGCCTCCTGGGGGGTGGGCTGTGACGCGACATAGTGTGCCGTGGTGGCGACTGGTAGCGCGGAGGGGGAGAGCCTCTGTTATGGTAGGGAGGTGAATAGCGGCCTCTGGACCTGGAGCGGGAGCGTGACCTACCCCAGTTGGGAGTGCCCCTCTCCTCGAAGACACGAATGTAAGCAGTCTCGCCCTGAGAAAGGGTTAAAATGACATAACATTTGTTTCTTTAGCCATTTGCAAGGGTAAAGGACATTAAAGCGCATCATCGCTGGCACTCACTTGATGTGAACGAAACTCGGTCCGGTCCAGTCTGCGCAAAGCATACTCCATGTCCTCCCGACGGAGAAACTCCACCACACCCTCTCCGTCTCTCTGCACATCTGCAAAACAAACATCCCCTGCCTCGCGCATATGATCCTTTAGATCCTGCCAGCTGCCACTTGGTGGTAATCCTAAAATGAGAAAAAGACAAATGTGATGGCGACAGAAGCCACTTCCTTATCTTTATTTGAATGCTTCAATACACTTATGTAAACAACCTTAATATTATGATGTCTGACCTCAACAGAAACTCATAAATTAGCTATACTTCTCATGAATAACTCTCTGGGAAATGTAGTTTCCATAACAATCAGTGATTCATGCTCTTGTAAACATCAGACATAGTTTAAAACAAATTTTCATATACAATGTAAAAATGTCACCTACCCGTCATTATAGATGGTGTTTGGGATTATGAAGGCAACATGAGCGATTTCTCGTTATTGTTTTATTTTTCATTTTTCTTAAGGGGCTGACTTGACCTGATCCACTTAGTCCCTTTGACTTCCAGTCCGCCATTAGAGAGAAACGTATATCTGTCTAGGACTCATGACGTCCTCTACTAGTTGCCCGGTCCTCCAATCCGCCATATGAGAGAGAAATACATCTGCCTAGAACTCAAGATGTCCGCCACTACTCCCTTTGTCCTCCATTCCGCCACAGAAAGAGGAATTTATATCTGCCTAGGACTCAGAAGATCCTCTACTAGTCCCCTTGTCCTCCATTCCAACATGAGAGAAAGGAAGAAATGAATCTGCCTAGGACTCAAGATGTCCGCCACTACTTCTTTGTCCTCCAATCCGCCGTAAGAGAGTGAAATTTATATCTGCCTAGGACTTGGAAGTTCCTCTACTAGTCCCCTTGTACTCCAATCCGCCATAAGAGAGAGAGCGAGAAATGATTTTGTCTACAACCTAAGATGTCCCCTGCTAGGCTTCTTGTCCTCCAATCCTCCTTGAGAGAGCATTTTAAAACATTTACGCTTATAACTAACGTCCACCTTCCTAACAGCTCCCTTGACTTCCAGGTCACAGTGAAAGAGCAATATATATTAACTGGCTATGACTCATGATGTCCACCTACCAGTCACTATGACGCGGAATTCAGATCTTCGAGTTGGAGGTCCAAACCTTCCCTTAGGTCCTCCACCACCACCACCACTACCACCACCACCTCCTCCTCCTCCTCCTCCTCCTCCCATGGGGCCAAATTTAGCCCCAGTAGATCGAGGATACTCTACTCGCAGCTTGGAGTCTCCATATCCATATCCATTCCTTCCATAGACAGCGTCATCCGCATCCCTATGAGAAGAGAGCAAAGAACCCCATACCAAATTACGAGTGTTTCACTAGTGGACATTGACCTGGAAATGCCGTCTCCATCCATTCTCTGCTGGCAGTCAGTGACGACGATGTTACACCACAAAAATTAAGGTATCCAACAGGGAGAATGAGATTTGACTTGGCAAAGACCATCCCAAAAACTCACCGTGGGTCTTCAAAACGGACAAAGGCAAAAGGAATAGTGCCTCTATTGTTCTTCAATTCAATATCACGGATTTTTCCATATTTGTAGAAGAGATCCTCAATGTCCCTCTCCTGGATATCCATGGGAAGATTCCCCACATAGATTCTTCCATCCGACATGGTGGGCAGTTAGGTGGTGCTGCTGACACAGAATGGGGGCACCTCTTGTTTTCAAAAAGAGCTGTGGAAGTAGTCCTTATCCTAATCCTAGTCCATCCGCATCCAATTTCTTAATTTAGAAAGAAATACAACCCTATAGGACCTTGGATCCAAGCCTGAAATCTTTAAAATTAATAAATGTCCAACAAACATTAGTAATTACAGTGCTATATGACTGGCACACATGCTTTTATACACATTGCTTTTTCCTGCATTTATAATGGGAGAAAAATCCTTGGAAACACAAAGAATTCTGATAAGTCATTGGTATTTATTAAGGTTGATGCCAGGTGAGCACATCATTTCCATATACGTGACTGCAACCGTTTGTGCCCTCTCGTATAGAGGTGTCTGCATTAGACGTAGACTGATGTGGTTTTTTAAAGGGCCAATGCTGATCCCTTCAGCAAATTATGCAGCCGACAGCCGTGATGTGATGCTGGATATTCTTTTTGGCTGATGTGATGATTTTCCCCCCCCTCCATATTATGAAACAATGTAATATGAAAGAAAGAAATTGAAGAAATTGCTTGAAATGGATGAAAGAAGTAATGGAAAAATCTTGGCCAGTTAAAACTTTTAATTCATTTATATTTCAATGTGTAAAGCTATATGAGAATTAAATATATAAAACCCCTTGCATTGCCTTTATATATATACACATGTTCAAAATGCAGATCATCTGATAATGTCACCCACAAATTATTATTTCAGGTTGCAAAGGGCACTTTAGACAGGACTGTGGCAATGAACTGCACTTAAAGAGTGGGCCAATTAAATGAGAAAACAAGAAACAAGCTTTTGTATTATATTAATCTTTTCTTAACTTGGACATGTTTTGACTGAAACTCGCGTAGCCTGTATCACTGGTGATAAACCGACCAATACTGTTTTGATACCTGCCAGGCCAGCTAATACGGACCAATTAATAATAATAATACATGTCGATTGTATCTTGACTAGTGCTTAAAACGTTTCTTTTATCATACGTTCAAAAGGACAATTCAATTCTCATAAACACCCACGACTTACCTAGCCTGTAGCTGCCCAGCTAACATTAGCTACAGTTGGATATTAACGAGGAACCATTTCGATGAAATAATCGCTTCAACGCATGTTTACACGAACATTCAACACAAACACATGACCACAAGATTCGACTGCATATAGGCGGATTAAAAGGCGAACGCCAATGATATGCCGTGCTTTGCTCTCCAGACATTTCAACATTGTTCGGTGCCTTTGTTGATAGTGTAAGGTCAGCTTGTCGTGCTAACGAGCGTCTATTTTCGGCTAAATGCACCCGCATTTCAAACACTTGAGGTTACCAGAGATTCGGGAATGTATATTAAATGCATATGGTGAATAAGAGTTGAATAAAAATATGGCGTTACCTTTCGATGAGGCTTTTTTTCGTATGTTTAATACTACCGATTAGCACACAGCGCTAGTTCCGCGATGGTAGCTGGTCGCTGCAAGCAGAGACGGCTCGGTGTCTGCTTGTCTTCTTCTACTTCCGATTTCCGCCAAACCCTAACGCTGCTTAGTTAGTTCTCTGCTGCCCCCTGTTGGTGCTATATTTATTTCCCACTTTAGGCAGACCCTATCCGTCTTGGATGTGTTTTTTAGGGCTGAAGAGTAAGTATAAAGTAAAAAGTATAAAGTAAGGAGTGCGTATCCTCCCGCTTTAAAACACGTGTATTTCAGATTCAGGTGTACGTTCAAAGGCAAGACGTCAGTATTCAGCATTCACAAATGCAAAAATTGTCGTGTTATTTATTTACATGTAGTTGAAAACAGGAAAAACATTCGGGGTGTGACGTAAACACCAAGGCCCCGCCTACGTGAGGTGAGTTTTGTGGCGCAGCACGCGCGCTTATCCTCACACAGCAGTTAAGTCACCCTGGGGCGTTGAAGTCACATCAGATTGTGGGTGTCCGTGTGCGAAGACCATGTTGTACGTCAAGTTAGTGGCCGCTCTCGTCAGGACAAACTCGGGCAATGTCAGGACATTTTCACGAATTTCATCCGGACGATGTCGGTCGACGGTGGCATCCACCAAGAGCAAGGAGGAGAAGGAGCAGCAGCAGCCGCAGACGAGCGGATGCCCGGTGGTGGAGGCTCAGCCAGTGGAACTCATCAGCCAGAGCAAAAGTGTCACAAAGACGCTGATGAGTAAAATCCACATAGACTTCGACAACACCAAAGAAGCCTATGCGAGCAAGAACAACGCTGAGCTGCTCCGGAGTCTAATGGTCTTCAAGTTGTGCACCATTGACCTGCTGGTGGAAAAGAACAAAGAGGTGAGATAGTTGCTTGTTTTATTATTTTTAAGTTTTCAAAAACTTTGTGTCATTGTCCTTTAAATATGTTTCTTATCAAACATCATCACAATGACTTGTTTTAGTTGTGAGGACATTTATTGTCCTGCATAACTCCAACCCTTACCATAACTAATTCTAATCTTAACCCTTAAACCAAGGATTAAAGATCCAGTGTATAACCCTGAGAAGTGTCTATTGGCAGACACGGAATATACTACCCATGAGTATGTTTGCATTTATGGGTAATTTCTTTAAAATAAAAACTGTTTGGTGTCTATAGCCTTACAATAAGCTTTTATATGTCCTTTACATAAGGGTAATCCACGCGTTACAGAAGCTGCTGCCTTGCTTGTTTGACATTTTGAAGCAGAAGGCTACTGTGCCAACGAGAAAGAATGACATCCTTTATGCAAAGTCTGTTTTTCTCAGACACATTTTGGAAAAGGAGGGGTGAGCGAAGGAGCCGTTTGTTTGTTTGTTACAGTCTGCAGCCTCACCATTACATGTTGTTATTATTGCACACTGGACCTTTAGCCTTCAAAAAGCCACTTTAAGTAGCAAGGACCTGCTAAAAGGTCTGCATAATGTCAGCATGGCCTCATAACAATGGTTCAGAACCAAAGTGAGTCCTCACAACTTATTGAAAACATGTGCACACATGCACATAACTATATGTGTGTTGCTTTGTTTCTGCTCTGTCCCCAGTTGATGGATTTAAGTAGAAAGTTGCTTGGCCAGTGGATGTTTGAGAAGCTGATGAAGATGACCTTCTACGGCCAGTTTGTAGCAGGAGAGGATCATGAATCCATCAAACCTTTAATCCGTAAAAACCAGGCCTTTGGAGTGGGTGCGGTTTTGGACTATAGTGTTGAAGAGGACTTGACACAAGAGGAGGCGGAGAAGAAGGAAATGGAGTAAGTAATGTTTACAGAACGAGACATACTACGGTCACAACAGTACCGTATGTGTTCTTTCCTCCATAGTGGTGTGTGGATCAAACATTGTATGCCGTGTGAGTGCTCCACACGAGGGACTGTCATGTGTTGCGTAACACAGCGTCATGTTTCAACGACGGGTGTAACTGCATCTCCACAGAATTTTTTTTTGACCCAGCCCCTGAACTCCAGGGGAGAAACTCAAAAGAGGCCTTTTAAAAACAGCCCCTCCCCCATGAGAGGTTGTAACAGCAACAGAAGCAGACTAGGTGTATAGATTATGTTGGTAATGGGGTAATTCACACAGCACTGTTGACAAATTCATTTATACCTCTGTAAATAAAATATCCCACTCTGTTATAATGCAGTGCACTGTTATCTTATCACAGTAGATCTGGCTTCTGTTGCGGCTCTTATCAAATTTACAAGTTCCGTGTGTCATTGTTTTTTTTTTTGGTGACGAGTCGGAACCCAGTGTTTTTTGTTTTTTGTTTACCTCTGATCGAAAACAGTGCTTGCCCTGTATTGGTTGGCAGGGACAAACCCACCTCCTCTGATTGGCAGAGCTTGGTATTTAGCCGGGGGAAGTGCCTCAAGAGAGGCTGCCAACCTTTTAAAGTCATGTGTGGGTCTTTGAAAAGGCTGCACATACTTCCAGTCTTGCACACACCCACACCCAAGTGTTATGCAATGCTCTGTCTGCAGACTCATTGAGCCTGTTGAGGATTATCGTCAACAAACACAAGCATTTTCTCTGTTAAAAACAAACTTCTCTTCAATTTGTCATTATTACAATTGTATTATTTAAGTCAACACAATAGTGTAGCCTGTGTAGATAGTAGAGCTGCGACTAACGATTGTTTTCATAATGGATTAATCTGTCGATTATTTTCTCAATGAATCGATTAATCACTTGGTGTTCAGAATGTCAGAAAACCATAGAAAATGTTGAACGGTGTTCGTCAAACCTGGAAATGATGATGTTCTCAAATGACTTGTTTTGTCCACAAACCAAAATGATTGACTTTTAATGGTTTCTTTGTTATCCAGAGCAAAGAAATGAAGAAAATATTCACATTTAAGAAGCTTAAACAATTGGAAATCTTGTTTTAATCATGAAAAAAGCATCAAACGATTCTTCGATTATCAAAATAGTTGCCGATTAATTTAGTAATCGATTAATAATCGATTCATCAATTCAGCTCTAGTAGATAGACATTCCTGTGCTTATGGATTGCGTAACATCTCGTGTTACTTTGTTACTAACCTGTCTGAAAGTGATATTGGAGGTTATCAGTGGTCTCTAATAGTTATCAGTTTGTTGTTGTATCTTCTCTGCTCTCATGTTTATTTGTCCTTCCTTTTCAGTGCTTGTGTTTCTGAAGCAGAGAAAGAAAGTCCAGGTCTGTACATCCATAAATAATTACTTGTGATGTGTCATAAATTGAACAGGCGGCCAAATAGCTGATTTGCTTTGATTTTCAACTGCTTTAGACTTAGCCCAACACAAGTGTATGTCAAGCATGAGGACCAGTATGTCTAGGTATGTACCCTTGTGGTCTCGTCTGGATAGCACTGGTTATATCTGGACCACGGGGGCTTTAAAGATGCACAGTCCAGCTGGAAAAGTGTGTGAAGGCATTTTGTTTGTGTTACAGGGTTGATCCATGTGACTCATTGACCTACACGTGTTGTCCCCAGGTCTTGTTCCTGAAATCCAATGTGACTGTTAAGTTAAAACTGTAGTGTGTCACTTTTAAATATAAACTATACTATACTATACTATAAAATATAAAGTCCTTTTACTTTCAAAAGTATTGTCAAATAAGTTAACATAAAGCTCACTTGGGTCTAAAATCCCCTCCGTGTTCCTCCGCGTAGCCGTGTTTAGAGCTTGTGTTGTCTGGTGACGTTATTTGTATTATGGCTGTTCATTGCCAACAACAATGAATAATTGATCAAATAGGAACGTAACAATAAACCACATGCTGTGGCATAAGAAGATGAATAATTAACAGCCTGAAAATGTAATATGTGTTTTGTAAATAATTGTTATAAAGTCACAGCGTGCTAAAAAGAAGCTTTCCTCTCTCCAGATGCTCACCAGCGCGAGAGCAAATACAAAGCTCACCGTCAGTTTGGGGACAGACGCGGGGGGGTCATCAGCGCCCGCACCTACTTCTACGCAGATGAGGCCAAATGTGACACCCAAATGGAGACGTTCATAAAATGCATCAAAGCCTCCGGTGAGGAATATATAATGTGTTAGAGTTTGATGTTGATTATATAACAACATTAAAATTGATGTATAGATAATAATAAATGATCACCATTTCAGGCGGAGCCTCTGTTGATGGATTTTCGGCCATTAAGCTGACAGCGCTTGGACGTCCACAGTTCCTTGTAAGTTGAATTTTTCAGCACTCACAATTTTTTTTGGATGCTTTGTGTATATTGTTTTATTTTGAACAACAAAAACACTCCCAAATCTAACACTTAAAAACTCACAGAGTAATGAGGAGCTAAAATATTAACCATGTATCTGTGTTTTTATGGGTTTGGGTCACTGCCAGTAGATTAGCATTATCGTACTGTAGATTCTAGGAAACTGGATTAAGGAAGACTGCGTTTGCGATATCAGACTGTAGATTTTCTGTAGTGTTCACCTCGACGTATGGACTTGTGAATTAATGGGGCGTTCTGTGTTTGAACAGCTCCAGTTTTCAGAGGTTCTAGTTGCATGGAGACACTTCTTCAACTTTCTCGCAGCTCAACAGGGAAAATCTGAACTGATGCTTTTGGAACAGAAACTGGAACTGGGACAACTCAAGGTGTGTTTGCCTCGACCTGTTTTTGACTTTTGCCTCCAGCAAACGTCGAAAACGGGTTCAGCCATGCTCATGCATGACATTTGACTTTGACGGTCTCCAATATGCACTTAAGTCGCTTTAAGGTTTTAACCTTTGTGACCTTATTTTGTTTTATTTATGGTTTTTTTTACAGGAAAGTTTGACTAAGCTTGGTGTTGGAGCCAAGGATGACATTGAGAATTGGTTGACTGGAGAAAAGCTTGGTTTGTCAGGGTAAGCAATAATAACAATGTTTTTCAAACTTGAAATTCAACAAAAGGCCTTTAGTTTAGTCTAAACTAGTAACAAAAATGATTCTGATGTATTTGTCTTACGGAATGTTTTGCTAGAATTAAACATACAGTATATTATTCTTATTATAAATTTGAATTTCCCGTGTTTTACATTCTCAGAGCAATAGATCTGCTCGACTGGAACAGTTTGATAAACGACACAACAAAAATCTCCAGCCTGCTTATGGTGCCGAACCTTAAGGTGAGTCAGGAACAGTCCATTAACCGTATCATTATGTTTCTCATGAACACTGTGATCTGGGCAACGAGACAGAGACGTCTGGGAAAGGATTTCATGTCCTCAGACATGATGAAGATCACTTTTCAGATCCTTACATTTAGAAGATTAATGTAATTAGTCCGTTGATGTCTCGTAGATGACGCTTCCTGTGATCGCAAACAATGGCAAATTTCAAAATGTACACTTGTTTTCACCATGTTTTTCGAGTATGTTGAAGTCCTGAAAAGTGTGATTTGTTTTCCTCACGAACAACAGTCTCAATAGTTCAACGCTCAGGCCCTAATGAGTCAGTGTTCTGTGTGTCGCTCGTGCAGAATGGTCAGCTGGAACCTTTGCTGAAGGCGTTTACAGACGAGGAGGAGAGACAGATGAAGAGAATGCTGCAGAGGGTGGACGTTCTCGCCAAGGTGAGAAATGTCAATAAAGTGGATTTAGTAAATATTGGTTCATCATTTGTTTTGTTTTTTCCTGATTTCTCTTCACTTATACGCTGTGTGTTCTAGCATGCTGTGGCGAATGGTGTCAGGCTAATGGTGGACGCCGAGCAGACGTACTTCCAGCCGGCAATTAGTCGCCTGACCCTGGAAATGCAGAGGATATTCAACAGAGAGAAGCCAATCATTTTCAACACTTATCAGTGTTATCTAAAGGTGACGTTAATGCCAGATTATTATTACGACAACTTTTAACAGCGGATAATAAATCACACAGAGTTGTGTAATAAACTGTTACTGTACGCCTTTAGGAAGCGTACGACAATGTCACCGTGGATATTGAACTGTCGCGGCGGGAGGGCTGGCACTTTGGTGCCAAACTGGTCCGCGGAGCCTACATGTACCAAGAGAGAGCCAGAGCGCAGGAGATTGGCTACGAAGACCCGATTAATCCGGACTACGAGGCCACCAACAGGATGTATCACAAGTATGCCTCGAATTATTTATTGTTTGAACCACGCAGGGTTTCGTCTTGAAGGCGTCTATTTAAATAAGCTCTCGGTGTTTGTTCAGGTGCTTGGAGTTCGTACTGGAGGAGATCGAACACAGCAGGAAAGCAAATGTCATGGTCGCGACTCACAATGAGGACACGGTGAAATTCACCCTAGAGAAGTACGTCCTAGTTTTTCCTTTGTCAACTTTCCAAAAGCATATACATGATTTTCTGCAGCTGTGGTGAAACTCCAGCTCTCGTTACGTAACACTTCTTTAACATGTGCATCCGTCTGTTTCTGTAGGATGAACGAGATGGGCCTCTCACCCACTGAGAATAAAGTTTACTTTGGACAGCTGCTGGGCATGTGTGACCAGATCAGCTTCCCATTAGGTATGTTGTGCTCAGCTCTGACGCGTACGCTACGCCGGTTTAGAGCTGCATAAGACAACTAAGACATGCGGTGAATTGATTCTCCACTGAAACTGGGGTCCAAAAGTCGTGGCCTCAGACGTATGGACGCAATTCTGTAGTCCATGTGAGCGTCAGCTTTAAAATACTTATGTGGTCACTGACCTTAAAAGTGATATGTCCTGTAGATATCTTGGGAACAAACAACTCAAGTCTCTCAGTGTGCTCAACCGTTGGTTTCCAAGGAGTTAAGGTTTGTGCAGCCAAAACATGCTGTCAGTCATTTTTTTTGCTATTTATTTGGCAAAGAGCAAATTGAATTCACCTTGTTTTACCCTAATTCAAGCCGGCTCACTTGGCTTCTTCTCTGAGAAGTCAGAAATGAATCAAGCGTAACATCCAACCACTAAAACTTGTTTTTCTGTTCAGGAATGCAAGTAAATAACTATAATTTGACATCTTAACCAAGAAATAATAATGTGATTTACTATTTCTTGTAAAACAGTACATGTATAACAACAATAATTATTTTTTAGCATTAAAAATATCATTTTGGTTACAGAAACATTTTTGATAATAGCCAGTGCTGTTCATTAAGGGCAGCTGTGGGTCTCATAAATGAGAGACGGACACTGCTAACTTCTACGTCTTTCCACTTTTTGTGAACAATATAGCAATGATATGATGACATTTATTTCAGGTTAGTGAAAGCTCACCTAATCGTCCGTCCTTTAGGGAGATAGAAGGGGCTACTTTGACCGTGCCATATCTTATGTTATCTCTAAATTCAGATTTTACATATCAGCATGACGTGAATCGCTAAGAATTCCACCTTCAGCCTTTTTTCACCCAATTTGGCCTCAGAGCAAAGTTCTTTAGGCGCTGCTGCTGTCATGTCACTGTATTACTGTATTACAAATTATTTAGTTTTCTGTGCCTTTTAACCCTCTGATCTGTGCGCACCCTTGGTATATTGCCGTTGGAATAATAGACAACTCCTTATATGGATATGTGTATGTGTCGTTGATTAAAAGTTTTTTGTTTTTTTTTAAATGGGAGTAGCCATATTTGTGCAGAAGTCACAAAATAAATAGGTTTTTTTGTGACGTATTTTCATATTTTAAAAAGTTTGAGTGCTTTTTTTGCTCAGGTGTGTTTATAGAGTTGGTGGAAATGAAAAAAAAATCTAATTTCATCAGATTGTCTATAGGTTGTGCTGGAAAAAAAAGGATAGAAGACCCTTTATACTGCACTGTGTATATACATTTTAACATAGTAATGGGAAAAAAGCAGCCTAAATTCTCTGTGTTTTACAGTTCTGCTACATCCTTGTTTAGTCGCCATTCATTTTCGAATTTTTTTTATACCAAGTCATTCCCTGGAGTGTACACACGGTGGAGATATTGGCCACTGTTCTCAATTTCCTTTTCTTTTTTCTGATCTCTATGTTAAAAACAGGTCGGGCCGGTTTCCCAGTCTACAAGTACGTTCCATACGGTCCAGTCAATGAGGTCATTCCTTATCTGTCGCGCCGCGCTCAAGAGAACCGTGGCTTCATGAAGGGCTCCCAGAGAGAGCGCACCCTGCTGTGGAAGGAGCTGAAACACAGGTTGCTGCACGGTCAGATCTTTTACAAGCCCGTCTACTGAGTCACAGGACCACAGCTGTGTCTGTGAGTGTGGTATTTCTGTAAGCATTCCACCGTCGTAACTGTACCTGTGCTGTCACCAGGTAACTGCTCTCAGTGGCGTCACGTCTGCCCCTTTGCTTGTTATGGTATGCGGTATTCAAGGAATACTGCTTTTCTCTCTCTCTCTCTCTCTCTCTCTCTCGCACGTTTGGTGGATTTGTATGATTCATATTTGTCGTGTACCAGTTTATTCAAGTGTTCACTGGCTTTTCTAATCCTCTGAGTTAATTCAGTAGTGGTATTAGATTTTAATGGATCTATGCAAATGTATGGGATTCTTCAGGTTAGAAGAATTGTGTGTAAATATATATACAATATATATATATATATATATATATATGTATATACGTAGAACCAAATGTGACTCACTTGTATTTAAAATGGCTCTGATGTCATGTGCTTTTAAAACAAAATGAACTTGACACTTTCACTTTATTTCTTCTGATGTAGCGGTCACATCAAGTGCCCGATGATTGTTTTTAATGTTAACAAGTACAACTGTGTTTTTGTCGGGGTTGTCATTACTGTACACGGTAAAGTATTTTAGCATGTTTATTGCTAATATGCTTGTCATCAACTGAATCAGCTTTGATTATTGTGCAGAACAGCAAGGTTTATATGTACTGTATAGCATCATCACATAGTAGTAGTGATTATCTATCGCTCATTGTGACACAAAGTTATGTCATGATAATTGTGAATGGAGGGAAAATATTAATATTTCACACGAGTGGAATAGGGAACTACATCTTTCATCGTGACTTATTATAATCTTTATTTAATAGACTTATTTTTCACTGGAAAATATGTGTCACATCACCTGTTTTAAGTTTTTAGAAAAACAAAAATTATATCAAAACATAGTATTTTGGTCGGGATTATTGTGACGGGAATACATAGCGGTAATTATATAATCCTCGTTTTTCCCATACACTCGCATATTTATCATACCGACTTTGTGGCCCTGTTCAGAATCTACTGAGCAAAAACTGTTCCATAACTTCATATTTTACATTTTCTCTCAAGTCAAAGAAATCTGCTCATTAAACACTGGGGAGAAGATCTTTGAAGCGCAAATCAATAAAACTATTCAGTGTCGTGATTGCTGCGGCTGTGACTATTATAAATATTAATGAATAATTATTTCTCAGTGCTTAGGGAATATCTGCACTGTTGCATAAGCTGCATGTGGAGGCAAAGTGCCAGTGGCTCCACTTAACTGATGTCGAGGAGATGTTTGGAATGATTGTATCTGAGTTTCAGTGCCGCTTGCAGACTTTCAGTCATATCTGTGTGTGTTGTGTTGCCAAGTGTCGCCAAGCTGTTGGAGTTCAAATAAAAATAATGCTGTATTACAATAACAATAATGTATATGCAACCAAAAAAAAGGGGGGAAACAATAAAGAAACGTCAAATAGTGAACAACAATATGTTTAAATGTATGACTGCCAAATCTAGGTCACAATCCTAACTCCACGCCACAAGATCAATAATCACGTTTAATTTGCAGACAGCACTCATTAAAGAGCGATAACCGGTTTGAGAACCTGTTTTCACCGTGGAAAGTTTCAGTGAATCTTCTTCAACCATCTACAGGGAGGCTCTGTCACTTTAAAGTATAATAGCAAAATATGACTTTATTCTAAAACGAATCACATTGTATTGTTGATCGACTACCCCTGACTGCACTGTTTTTGTGTCGTTGATTTCCCTCTTTTTTTGGTGTTTCTTTGGTTCCAGTAACACTGATGTGTCTCTAATTCATGAACTGTATTTATTGCTGTGAAGGTTCGACACTTGGAATCCAACTATTACCTCACAAGTGCCTTATTAAAATATGCAACATTTCTGTTGTACTGTATGTTGTAAACTAAACCTGGTTATTTAACAATAAAATGATTGTAAAGAGAGCTGTGTGTGTGATAATGACTGTTCTGTGATGTGATGGGATGAGGTTTTGTTTGGGGGAGGAGTTTTGCAGTTACACGCATTAATATTACACGACTGACACGATATAGGAGTGCAGTCGGTTGCTGCTTCCAGGTTGGCCAAGGTTTTTCCATTGTGCAGCTGTGACTACAGCAACCGCAGACTGGATACCTATCACAAAGTGACATGGATCGTATTCTGGTGCCAGTGACAAAAACTGTGCCCCACAGCCACAGCCAAAGTCAACAGCGATTTATAATAAACGTCTAGCCACAAAGGGTGGTTGGACACCCTGCTGGGTATGTTTACATGACGATGATGTCTGCTTACACTTTACTTACACTGCAGTTAGTCCATGCACAGATGACTCCACAACATATAACTAGACCGACAAGTTCTCTTCAACATACACTGATCTGCATTCGTTCTTCCAGCTGCTGTGGCTATCGTGGTTAAATGAAGCAAATCTTGTCACATGGAAATGTCATTGTCACACTAAAGGGTGATTGATAATAAGCATTTTTAGCTGATTTTAGTTGAGCTGTTTACTTTTTTTTTGTTTGGTTTTTCTATTCTTTTCTAACACATACAGCACTGCTCACTTGAGTCAAAAGTCTTATCACAGATCTGTTTTGGATGCTTCTTCTGAGTTTTGCCATCCAATAGTCACCCATTAGCCAGGTCCAGCCCCATGGGAGGAGATTCCAACTTCTCCACCAGTGGGGAATGACTTTGAGGAGTTTACAGCCCACACAGCATGTTAGACAATGTAGGGTTTTTTCTTTAGTGAAAAGCCTTCACTCTAGGACTGCAAACGTTTTCATCTACAGGTGAAGAACGCTCCTTCCATATGATGCACTGTTCCTCCATTTATTTCTGGATTTGCCGTGACCTTTACGCAGGTAGGACTCAAATCAAACTCAACCATTTTATCTACTGTAGTCAATCTAGGAAATATGCACATGACAGGTACACTCATGAGATGTAATTGATGGGCCGCACAGATGATTATCTGGGAGGGTTTAGGGACACACCCTTTTCACCGCACATTATATGATTTTCTCTCAATAGTGATTATTGACTAATGAAAACATCTATTTCATGTCAACAGTGATAACCTGCTTAACAAAGAAGCTTTTTTTCCCTCCCATAAAGTGAATATTGTGCTGATGCTTGCATCTAAGTGCGCTCTCCCATTTCTGCTGTTTGTTATGAGCAATTTAAGAACCATAAACATGTTTGAAGTGTAAACATGGGGGCCCTGTGTTTGATTCAGCGGTTTTCCGGTGTATCTGTACTCTTTCTTTCTCAACAGTTTATCGTTTACACATGAGGCAATTTGGGCAAGATTTAAATCTATTTAAAGACCCACATATGCACATATGCATATGTGACAGTGTGAGTCTGTCTTTCTGCATTTTCTGGGTGAGATTTCATGTCTTTTTTCTGTTTGCATTTATTTGTTTAGGTTTTTTTTGTATTTTGTTTTTCATACTACTGTACAGCACTAAATTGGATAGGATTGGCTTATAAATCAACCATGATGGTAGTGTCCGTCAAGTCAACGCATTCAAATTCTTGCCCATATCAAGAGATCAAACCATCATAATCAGACTTCTTTTCCTCTTTACACAATCTGCTCTTCCATTTCATTTCCAGGCTCCCATTAGGACTTCAACCATGTGTGGCTTCAAAGGGAAAAAGTGTGCATCTCTAATCCGAGGCTTGATTCTGTGGCTTTTGTTGACAAACATCATGTTGGTGCTCTACTGCTTCACGAACCCGACTCAGGGGCAGAATCAAGGGAAGATCAGGTAAATGAATATTTAGAAACAAAATGGTATTAAGGAAATACTGTTTTACTTTCCTGCAAACCATGGAGCGCGTTTGCATTTGTGCATTGTGGCCAAAATGAAATTCGGAATGGTTTATTTTATTATGTCTGTGACATAGTAGAGAACTCAAGGCCAAACATTGGTGCTTTTATGTTGTTAGGTGGACATACTAGTATTGTACTGGAAACCGGTCTACTTCTTTAGGGTCTTGATCTTATCTCGGACTCAGTCTCACAACATGAGTAATACTTGGAAAACATGGGGTAGCCCATGGCCAAGTGGAAAGGGAACTTGGCTTGTAACTGAAGGGTTGCCAAAAAAGGGCTGCGGTACCCCTGAGTGGCTGCCCACTGCTCTTAATTCTAGTAAGGGTTCTAGTAGGGGATGGGTTAAATGAAGAGATAGAATTTCTCCTGCAGGACTGATAAAGGACTCATTTGTTTATTAAAATACATCTTACACAAAGAAAAGTTAGGTTCATGAAGATAAGATGAGAAACTTTGCATGTTTTTCTTAGCTGCTGTACAAATGAATTGTTTGTGGTTCAGGAACAAACACTGTAAAAAAATTAACTTAAGGCAAACACAATGTACACATTGCTGTACAGAGTGGACATCAACTTACACACTTCTAATTTACATGTATCACATGGCGGAGAAGTGGCTAGCACTGTTGCCTCACATCAAAAAGGTCGCCTCTTAGCCTTAACTAAGTGTTTTTCTGCCTAAACTGAACCTCATCCACGTTCCATAACCATGAAATGGTTATCGTCACCCTCTTGCACCACGACATGTTAAAACATAATCATTGTCTGAGCAACAAATAAGTAGCTGTTTCGCTTCAGGAACACAAACTCTGTCTGTGGTTTGCAGGAAATGTCCATGGAGAACAAATGATCCTATATGGTGACTAGTTTAGTTTTTGTTTTTTTAACTAAACTATTCATTTACAGGAGCTCCAGGGAAGACACATGTCCACTCAGCATGGCGAAGTTTTCGAGGAAAAATGTGACTGCGCCTTTTCAACGCACCAAAGCCCAGTCAGAGGAGTGCTCCCCTGCAGTTAATGTCATGTTCATGAAGACCCATAAAACTGCTAGCAGCACGATACTCAACATCATATTCAGATTTGGAGAAAAGCACAAGCTCAAGTTTGCATTCCCTGAAAGGCGCAATGACTTCTTCTACCCGTCACCTTTCCTGTCCTCTCAGGTGAAGGATTACAGGCCTGGAGACTGTTTCAATATTGTCTGTAACCACATGCGCTTTGACCGGCAAGAAGTAGCCAAGCTTCTGCCTCCTGACGCCGTGTACATCACCATCCTACGTAACCCGGTGGATCTCTTTGAGTCTTCCTTCCACTATTACCACAGAATGGTTCCTCTAACGTGGAGGATCGGAGGAGAGAACAAACTGGTGGAGTTTCTTGACAATCCTCAGACCTTCTACAGCCCAGAGGCTTACAACTCATTCTATCTTAAAAATCTGCTCTTTTTTGATTTTGGTCTTGATAACAACGTTGAAGCTGATGACCCTCGGGTCATGAGTAGTATTCACAGCTTATCCACGTACTTTGATTTGGTGCTCATAGCAGAATACTTTGAGGAGTCTCTAATCCTGCTGAAGGATAAACTCTGCTGGACCATAGACGACATTGTATATTTTAAACTAAATGCTCGCAAAACCTCGTCTGTATCTCAGTTGACTCCTGAGTACAGAGCCAAAGCTTTGGTGTGGAACAAGGCTGACTGGAGGCTTTATCAGCACTTCAATGCCACCTTCTGGGCCAAAGTAGAGTCATATGGGAGAGAGAGAATGACACGAGAGGTGAACGAGCTGAGGAGAAGAAACGCAGAGATGGAATCCATCTGTATCGACGGAGGAAATGCAGTCGAGGCCCAAAAGATCCAGGACAGACGTTTCCAGCCCTGGCAGCCTGTTGGAGAGTCGTCCATTCTGGGGTATAACATGAAGGATAATATCAATCCCCAATTCAGAACGATTTGTGAGAGAATGCTCACGCCTGAAATACAGTACTTATCACACTTGGGCGTAAGTCTGTGGGTTACTCAACTATGGGGTTGGTTAAAAGATACGGTTTTTACAGTTTTTACTTGAATTGACACATTTGCGACATGATTCATACAAATTACAGTTTGCAAGTTTTCGCCTGGCTGTTACCTTAGACGAATACCTCTTTGAATGCAGTGATTGTGTCACAACCAGGAAGGTCATACCACTTGGAATTTATTCTTAATACTGTATAACGATCATCTGTTAGGTATGAACACTCATATTTTTATTTGTTGTGCCTAAATTGGTAAAATGTCTTTCTTCCTTTTGGTGAGATTGGGGATATTGTGTGTGACAGCTACCAATGAGCCATCAGATGTAGAAGTGTCGATGTCAAAAGGACAGACAGGAAGTATTAGTGTGCCATCTGGAGGCTGTAGACTTAGGAGCATTTTTTTTATTAAGCTAAGCATTTGAACAGAATGACCTGAACTGAGTTGATATTGCCAGCAGTATAAATGGTTTGTAAAAGCAAAGCAAAAAAAAAGTCTTCTTCTCTTACATAACTGTTTGTCACCTTTTACCAACGTTTATCCTCCATTGACTCTGTAACAACATTGCCTATTTGAATGTTTGATCGATTCATGATGATTTTAATGTAGTAACTGTAGGGGTGCAGGATTATAGCTGATATAGCGAACACATGTAAAGTCAACATATATAATCAATGGTATCATTATTTATTTTAAATAATATTTTTTGTAGTGTAGCATATGCGAGTGAAATCCTGTCGTCCTGTATACATTACATTACATTACATGTCATTTAGCAGACGCTTTTATCCAAAGCGACTTACAATAAGTATAAGTATACCTTGTAAAAGTATACCTTGTAAATGTGAACGTTTTCGTATTTTCATTTTTTATAATAACAGTGATAACGGTGGCAGCCTGGTGCATTTTGCTGCTCTTCTTACATTGTTTTTTTTGTCTTTGTAGCTCAGTTTGCTAATGCTGCTCCTCAAGATCATCTAAAAAGAGTGGAAAGACATTTGTTACAATTTATTAATAATTTATAACATTTATATAATTTCTTGCATGCGTGTCTGTACAATCACAGTGAACTCCCTTCAGTTTACTTGTTCTGTTGGAAAGAAATACATGACTGTTCATTGTGACGAATTAAGTGTATCTGGGGAAATATTTTAGTTTGAGTAAATACCTGCCACATAGCAGTGTTTGCACTGGAATTTTGATTTCTCCCCTTTTTGAAATGTGCATTTCATAAACTACTCTTATTTATTAGTACCAGATATGAGAATGATGATTCTGTACATATAGAGTAGACATAAGCATGAAAACCATACATGTCCCTTTACTATGTCAGATTTGTCATTTTTTTTAAATAATACATGTAAACTGATATATACGTATTGTACCGGCTAATGATGGGAAGCTACCGTGTATCGCACAAAATGCACTCTGGATAGTTAATCATAATCTAATATTTATATAAACGATATATAACACTAGCCAGCCACTTTATTAGGTACACCTGTTTTGCTGTTTAATACAATTACTTAGCCAGCCAATCACACGGCATCAACTACCTATTTAACCATGTAGACATGTCTTTGTCAGCTGAGATTGGTACCCCCTGTGACCCTCATGTGTAGGAAAAAGTGGTAGAAGAGTGAGTGAGACGGTCTATAAAATAGCAAATATCCAGTGAGAAGCAGTTCTCTGGGCAAAACACCTGTAGCAGTCTTGGTACCTGAAGCGGTGAAATGGGCCTGCATTTTCACAAATAGGATAAAGGTTTCACAAATCAGAGACTGTATTTTTATGAATCTTCAGGGTCTGTAGGATAATCCGTTCCAGATTTGGGAAGTGTAGGTACAGTGGTTTTTGATGTGGACCTGGTCTAATGAGGTCTCGGTATGAAAAAAAACACTGAAATCTCCCCTTCACAAATAAAATAAAAGTTTCACAAATACAATAGTGGGTGTCAAGCAAAGTTAATGTCATACCCAAAACGTCAAAAATGTTTTCACATCAAGAAGTGTCCCAAAAAAAAAAGATAATCAGCGGACAAACAGTCGCACTGCACATTCGGTAAATTTCCCCTTAACTGCCGAATCGGATGCTAACTTCAGCGTCGTAAGCTGAAGGCCATCTCTGATTGCACAACACATCAAACCTTGTAGTCTATGTCCAAAAGTCACTGAATCAGTTACACTTGTACATTTCTTGAAGACGTTTCATCTCTTATCCAAGTGCCTTCTTCAGCTCGGAACATAAGAAGCCTCTTGGATGAACCTCTAACATCAGAATCCAGCAGGCTCTATTCCAAGAGGGTAGACGTCTTCAAGAAATCAAGTGCTCCAACTGACATTTGAATTACTATGACCTGGATGACTGAGAATCTACTCAGACATTTTGTAACATAAAATGAATTGAACAAGTGAAGCATTGTTAGGTCTGTAGGACCATAAATCAAGTTTAATTTAAACATTTATAATATGAGGAAAAATGACTAAACACAACACAACATGGGGTGGGGAAGTGGGGTGTGACGGCAACAACTATTGCTCCATCTTCATGTTGGTGTGGACAGTCAATAAACTCTTGTAGGTCCTCTGGTCGCCGGTGACTCTTGAGCACAATGCCCATGTTGACTGCGGCTAGATTCAGGTGATGAGTCCACGAAGAATGGCTGATGGAAGTGTGACAACAGTTGCACTTTCGCCTTAGATGACCCCGGTGCTGCGTCTTATTCCTCATCATTGTTCTCGTGGTTGTGTTTAATGTGTTTCCACAATTTCTACAAGACAACACACGTGTGATTAGGTTATATCAAAAACTGACTGGAGTTCAGTTTAGTGACTAAAGTTCAGTTTAGGGCTAGAAGGACACAGTTGCTATGCTAGGCGGTTACGCTAGCTTAGCTAAAGCCGCTTCGCCCTCTGCTTGCAAGGTCAGGATAAAACAGGCATTAAAGCTGCTGCGGAGACACTCACCCCCTGGTTCAGTTGCTCGAATATCGCGTTGCCACCTTGATCAAATACTCGTTCAAACACAACCGCTCCAACCATGATGGTTACGGCGAAAGTAGACGTTCGCCTGAAGAGCAAGTTGTAGACAGACCTCATTAGCGCCATGACGGTAGATGCGAGTGCGCGTGAGCGGAAGTAGACTCGACGGATTTCCGATTCACGAAGGTTGGTTGTAAAGGAAAGAAGTGAAAATGCTTCTAATGTGAATGGTACAAGCGCAGTTACTTTCACTCTGCGAGCTGTTCGCGACGCATTTGAAAGAAAGTCCACGACTGAGGACGTCACTGCTCCACTAATGGTTTGAACTCTTTGTTGTTTTCATTTGAGTGATTGTAAACGTGTGCTACCATCCCGAACATCGCTGCAGACTGTTTACTACATCCAAGGTATCTATATATATATATACAGTATATATTTATATGTACATATGTACATATGTATATGTACAAGCGCCAGACCGTCAGTTTACTCTCTCATTATTGTATTATTCAAAACGCTGTGTTTACGTATGTGACTGTTTTGGGTTCAACAGGAAGTCATAGGAAGGCGTTTTCAAAATAAAAGGCGTCGTTTTTACGTAACCAGGAGATGGCAGCAAACCAACATAGTTAAAGAACCTGATACTTGTGAATGCAGATCTCGAATTTCAAAACATCAGTTTAGAGATTAGAGTAGGTTTAAATTAGCCCATCAGTTATATGACACATAAAATAATTAATTCAATGGTATAATTCACCGAATCAAACATTTTGATGTGTGTCTTGTTTTGTACAGTTGTAAATGTGTGTAGGTTTTGTTGGTTGTATAAATATGACCGTGGTGTCTCACTGCTCCCTAGGACACTGTGATGGGTATTTTTGACACTTCAATGAAGAAATAATGGTCCAATGTGGACACTCTAAATTGACCGTAGGTGTGAGTGTGAGAGTGGATGGTTGTTTGTCTCTATTTCGCCCCATGTCAGCTGGGATTGGCACCAGCGCCGCCGCCTCCCCAGCGAACCTTATGTGGAGGATAAAGCGGTAGAAGATGGATGGATGTCTGTGAAAGTTCTAGGTCATCCAGGTCATGGTCATCTTCTGTGGTTAGCTGTAGGGGACTGGACTTGCTTGAGTTAAGCTGAAGATGTTTGTAAATGTTTTATTTAGGTTTAGTTTATTGGCCGAAGTTGAATATACTAATTACAAGTATATTTGTATGTGTGTATAGTGTCTTTAAATAAAAATTGTTTGGTTTTTGTAGCCTTAGAATAGGATTTTTCTATGTACTTTTTAATATGTAAAGTAGGCAAGTGTCTTGTAGTATGGAGGCTGCGATCTTGAGTTGACCTGTTTCTGGAGCAGCCCAATGAGACACACAAGCCAGAGCGTATGTTTAGTGTCATATAGTAGACGTCTACTTCACAAATGGTAAAAAATGACATTCTTCTGGTATGTAGTTCCCTGGTGTGCTTGAGAAAGTGGGGAGTGAGTCTTCCATTTGTTAGTCTGTAGTCATAACATTAACAATCAATAATTCTTACACACTTCAAGAAGTATGTGACAGGTAATAATGTTAATGATGGTGTTTTACTCTTAAACTATTATTTTTTGGTTTGTCAGAGAACTTATGTGTATGACAAAATGTAACTCCGAATGCCATAATAAGGCTTTGTGCTGCCAGAGCATTTACTGAATGCTTTTGTTTGTGTTTATGTTCTTTCAGAGGTTTAAAAGGTGACATTGGGGCTTGAACACATAAACTGCACCATGGGGAAGAGATACTACTGTGACTACTGCGACAGATCCTTTCAGGACAACATGCATAACAGGAAAAAACATCTTAACGGTGTTCAGCATCACAGATCTAAAAAGGCCTGGTTTGACCATTTTAGAGGTAAGACTTGTACCTGTGTCTGTATAGTGATCCTATCGCTATAAATACTATTTATTTATGCTTTTTAAATATTATGCAGGTTTATTTGACTGGATAATTAAATAGGCCTACATTTTAAATATGCCCTCTTGGTGGCCCACCCGTTTACTTTACTGTACAGTCAAGGATTATATAAACACACTGTCATTGGTCTGTTTACAGACTCTGCAGCAATCCTGTACGATGAGCAAATAAAGAAACCATGCAGGAAGTTTCTCCAGAAAGGTAACAGAGCACTCAGTTCAAATATACAATAACCAGGCCACCATGTAACCTTCATTATTGTTTCTAAACTTCATTATTATCTGGGCTTTTTCTTTTTCTCTGTAGGAATTTGTGACTTTGGCCCAAACTGCAGGTTTTCTCACATGTCTGAACAGGAGCTGTTCAACTTAAAAAGACACGTGGAAGGTAAACACAACAGTTTGATACATACATTTTGGCTTATTTTAACAACAAAACTACACATTGTCCAGACAAATTAGATCTAGATAATTGTGTAAATATCTTTTTTCCCCTCGTTTTTAAGATGTAAAACGGCAAAGAGAAGACCCTCTGGACAGACTGATGTCTGGCCGAAGTGTAGAGCAGTGGCTCATCAGAAGAGAAAAGAAGAAAAGTGCCCTCACTAGCAAAGGGTGTGTATTCTCATTTCCTTTCATCACCTTGTCATACTTTATACTCTACGTGACCCGTATAGTTATTCCTTTTGATCAAGAATTCAGCTGTTTGTTTATTTTTTTTGCAGAGATCTAAAAAATAAAGATGACATTGAAGAGGCACCAACAGAAAGTGACGTACCTCACCAGTTCCTTTCCGTTCCTGACCTTCCTCCGTCACTGATGCCTCCTCCTCCGGGCGGATGGAAAGCCAAAGTGAACAATGAATGGGGAGAGACATTCTCTTTTTGATTTAATTCACCATGAAATGGATACGTTACATTTACACAAGGAAGAATGGCACAGACAGAGTTCTGTAAAGACGCAGCGTCACGTTAATTTTTGAAGTTTTCACTTGACACTAATAAGCCGTTTCTATTCGTCGTTTCAAAAAATTGTAATACAATACCTGATTCAAGCAGCTCAATTAAAATGAGTAAAGCTTTCTTCTTTTTAAAAAAAAATAAAATATGAGGGGCAGAGTCTTTCTCGGCAAAAATTCTCTTCATTGGTGTTTTGACAGAGTCTGTGTGACATCCGCTGCTGCACTGATCAGCAGCCTGACAGTGGGACTCCTCAGAGGGAAACGGTTGATGTCATGTTCTCCCTGAGGGACTGCAGGACTGTTGAGGGGATGGAAATAATTTATGCTATGTTTAAAATTTGTGCTGCGACAGTGGGAAAATGAAATTTCAGTCTTATGCAGCATCTTTGATATTTGACTACTACACTAATTGGCCCCTTTAACTTGGTTAATGCACTGATGTACATCATTTTAACTGTTTCTACAGTGTTGTGACAGCTTCATTCTTATTAAAATGCCATCTGTTGGATATTGCTTTCTTAAAACTATGTTGTACACTGCAGATCTTATGGGTAAGAGATGACTCTTTGTAGCTACAGGGGCTTTTCTCCACGGTGGAGCAATATAGTTATGTGTGGGTTGGTGTGTTACTGTTACAGTCATAACATAACTAATCAAGAGTCAAAGAGGAAACTATCGTGAGAACATTTTTTGCAATTGATGACATTTGGAAGAAAATAGCAAAGGAAAAGCAAAAAATACTTGAGTGAGAACTAAATTTAAACATTATTCGCAATAATAATACAATCATTCTACATACAGCCTCTGATGAAAGGAGGCATTGACAAGTTCCCCTTTTCAGTGAAAACTTGATTCCAGCTTTTAAGTAGTGATCTTGTGGATTCTCTGTGTGGCTCTCACTTAGTCATCCTTCTCTGCTTTGGTAATTTGTAAAAGTCAGAGTCTACCAATAGTCATTAGGTTTGTTGAGATATGTTCAGTCATGCCAAGTGGTTTGGCATTTTGAATCTTTTTTTTAAAAGGGCTAAAGAGGAAAATGTGCAAAAGTGTTAGTTTGTTTTTTTTATCAACCACATTTTCTCAAGTGACTGAAATTGCGATTGTACTGAGGAGAAACGAATCTTGTACAATTTCCATGAAAAATTCCCTCCAGTATTTAGAGTTTTTGTTTTTAATGAATTGCTTTGTTTGCTTTTCATTCTCCTCCTGCAGCCGGGCTGCTATCACAGGGATCCAATTTGTTGGCTGCTATTATAGGTAGCTCTGTTATTTGTTTTAAGAGTTTTATACTTTTATTAGAAAATTCAAGCAAGCAGAACGACAGCAAACCAGTTCTAAAACCACTTCACATCAAAATTCAAGCAGTAATCGAGCAACCAAGCAGACACGGCAACTTCTTTGCTCAATTTACTGGAATCACATAACACCGAAGTGAAACCTCACTGCTGAAAATATTGCTACATAATGTTTATTTCACAGTTACACACAGAAAGTACTGTATCTACAGCTGCATGACACGTTATTCATGAGCAAATTCTTCCTCTTTTACATGCACACAAAATATGCTGTGAAATTACTTCTGCACGTCATTTCAAAAGCTTAAAACATTTCCAGTGCTACACTGTTTGTAAACGTACTGTTTCATCATTCAAATTAAAGCCAGCTGCTTCAGCTTGTGTGGAAGACGACAATCATTTTCTGCAGGAGCCGCGATTTCTGCTCCAAAACACATTAATATTTGTCATAATTAAGTTTAATTCGACAGATTTTTCACCTCTCTCTCTCTACGCCTCAAATAATAAAGGCACAAAACTGACAAAAATATCATAATTGGAATCAAATTATAGCAACAATTAAGACAACATCAACAAAGTTTACATGAGTCCACTCATTAAAAACATTGTAACGCAGAAAAGGACAATATTTTTCCAACAGGTCATCAGAAGACAAGTTTTCACACAATTAATATTATACTTTATAGTTTCATAACACAAAACCCATACCTTATTATGGGATATGTTCACATGGCGTGGGAATGTGATTTCATATGTAGTTCATACACAATACAGTGAGTGAGAGTTTATTGCCACTTTCTCAAACTTTTCCTCTTGGGGTCCAGCTTTTTTTTATGAACGTGAGGATGAAAAGACGGACAAAAAATATACAGCATTTGGTCAAAACTTGTCAAATTTGACAAATATTTGTGAAAGTAAACAGAAGAAATTAGACAAAATAATATCCTACGCGTACACAAAAACTTGCAGTGTCCAGGCATCCTGGAAATTATAAATCAGAAACCTGATTTTTTTTAGTATATTTTCTTTGTTTTTTACAAAACATTATGTGTACATTTATAATAAAACCACACAGATTTAATGTGCCACTTTCCCAAGTAAGAAAATATAACAATGTTGTACTTTAAACAATATGTTGTTTTGGTGGTCCATGTAAAGCCAGAAAACAACATTCTCATGATATGTTAAATTACTTGTTCACAGCAGAGTATTTCATATTTTGCACACATCCACAAAATTTGACATTTATAGGAGAATGCCAAATACTGAGATTATTTTTGCAATGAACACTTATACAAATTGCATAATCCTTTGAATAAATACCGAAGAATTCAAAACTTGATCTTGCACACATAGAACGCACGTTTATTTTGGGGTTTTAATATACATGCAAGTGTGTTATGTGAGCTGACTATCCTCCATACTAACCTGCGAAAGAAATGACACTGAATATCAAGTTTTATTGGAACGCTACGCATGTTATGATTGGATTTATTCACAGCTGGTTGGTCGGGTCACTCCGCTAATCACCGCCATGACTCATTTTGGTGTCTGGTAAAAATGCAAAGACTTAGCGTCGTACCTTTTCGTAACCTCATACATCTGGCCGACAGAAACACGTTTCACCAGTTAAGGAGAACATGCACACTTTCTTGTCTTGATATTTCTCAGAGGGATTGTACCACTTCCTTCAGTGTCAGGGGTTTAATTTTGGAGTCAATTGTTCACCTCAATTTAAATCTGAAGCTTACGGCGGTTCACATTTCAGCTGGGAAAACAGATTGACTTACAGAGAAACCCCAGGGCTAACTCCGAGCATCAGACAAAAAACACACAACCCAATTAATAATTTAGAAATCTGTGACATCCTTGGGAATACACCACGGATTCTGCGGAACAGTCTCCTGTAAAACACAGCGCGCGGCTGAGGGCCTCAAACTTCATGTCTCCAATTTTCCAGAGCTCGCCTGTTACAATTGATACAATTGATTTATTGTTTTTGTACTTTTATTATTGTCATTCTGTTCAACACTTTGTATGAACCTATGCTGCTTTTCCAGTTGTTGAATTTTACAATACAAACTGTGTGCTGTCTTGTGATCAAAGTTTACCCCATGGGCACTTTTGCATTGTTTTATTTCTATAACCAATGCTATTATTATTATTATTGTTGTTATATTATGTGCACTCCAAATTGCAGAATTCTAATCAACAACATTAAAGGAATACTTCACCGATTTGCATTTAGCTTTGTATGACTAGAATAGGGGTAGTATTTTTGAAAAATGGTGCTTCCCAACCTCAGTTTCCCCTGAGTCGAGAAATATCTTCATTCTTTTCTTTGTTACGTGCCCACCAGTGACACTTGATTCGAGCCTTGGTGCGAGGCTTGACACTGCAATGCTAATTCCGCACTTTTTAGACCCACTCATAGGGTGACGGGACCTATTCTCTAATGTAAACAGTGTCCGCCATCTTTGCTAACAGTTATGCTAACAGGACAGTGCAACAGTGTCACTGGTGGGCACGTAACAAAGAAAAAAAATGAAGATATTTCTCACCTCAGGGGAAACTGAGGTTCTAAGCACAATTTTACAATTTTTTCAAAAATACTACCCCTATTCTAGTAAAACAAAGCTAAATGCAAATCAGTGAAGTATTCCTTTTGACTGTTTTGACATATTAGACACAGCACAGCTATTACTACAGCACACGCAGCACTTTACACTGGAATTGCTGGCGTCTTCTACTTCCTGCGTTGCTACCTAACATCTTAGAAAACATCTGAATCCGAGATATGACTGTCATCAGCCCTTGACAGGTCTGCTTTAACAAGGTATGCTGGAGTCGTACAGAACCGCCGCGTGACATCAATTTTTTTTGTAGAGAGAGAATCTGTGACAGTAGTTGCGAAAAAAAACATTCAGTGAATGCATTTAGGTCAACATTTCGGTTTTTCCCAGTCCAACCTTATGCTTTGTTGTTATCACCCAGAAACTTACTTCATCCCCCTGCGGAGCATCTGATTGGCTGCGATGAGCATGACGCTGATGATGAACGCGATGGCGAAGGCACAAATCAGGCTTTTGCGCACACATGTGTGTTTTTCCTGCTGTGTTGGACTTGCTGTGGAGAAGAAGAGAGTGTCATGACAAGACTTTAACAAAAAAAAAGAAAATGTCTAAACAGCAACACACGACACACGAGTGAGACATACTGTCGATGTCCACGTGGGACTCTGGGCTGTTCAGGTGGCTCTCCTCGGTTATAATGATGTTCTCGATGTCTTTCATCGTGAGGTGGTCTCGGAAAGTGTCGTACAGCAGCCTCTTCAGCTCGTCCACAGTCAGTTTCTGCATGTCACACTTGGGAGAACAAGAAAATACCACAAATCCATCTAATTAGCACAGGAACTCATCCGTCTCGATGTCCCTCAGTGACGCACACAAGCTGCAGGTCAGCACTAAGTATATGTTGCTCCTGGTCATGAGGGCATTAGGGAGCGTGAGTACTCGGAAGGCTTTCCCGTCAAAACAACACTCATTTCCATTAAAATCAGACAGACAAATGCACTGTTACATAACGCAACGTTGTGCAATACATTAAAACTGCATGTAATGCAACTAATGAGATCCTTCATTATGTCAGCGAGTTCTAGTGTAATGATAATAATAATAATGATGCCAGAAATGTTGTTTGAATTCTTCAGCATTTAATATATTATTATTATTATTCCAATTTACTTGAAATAGAGATATATATGGAAGAGTATCAGGGCCATATGGACATGTCTTTTATTTTTTTAAAGAAAAATAAAACTGAATTCTGACTTTAATCTCAGAGACTTTTCACAACTGCTGTCGTGTATGTTTCTGCAACGCTGTCAATCAAAAACGGGTTCCTCCAATCATCATGCAGAAGCCCAGGCGTCTGCGCCCACCCACTGCTCCATTGACTCCCAGAGAAGCTGAGCTTCCGTGGAAGTGACGTTTTTGCTGCATTTGTCCAATCACCGTCGAGCTCACCACAGTCAAATAAAACACAATTCTGTGTCGTCCCATAGAGAACAGTTGAAGCTTTAAGTGGTTTATAATGCGGAGGCTGCTACAGGAATACGGAAATCACGTAAGATGATCCGTCATCTTCTGAACGAACTAGTGACAACGTTCTAATCACTTTTAGTTTAGTATTGAAATGTAAATACAACACAGTACATATTTGACAACATTTTAGAGGAAGCTTCCATTGCTGTCTTACAGCAATCGCCACTGATCATATTGTAATCGTATTATTGCTGTATTTAAACATCAGCCCACAATCCCTGCATACTTAGCCTTTAAAGCATGAGTATATATAATTGAAAATGTGTGTTTGTGGAGGGAAAAGCCTCAAGAAAACTTAGACAGTAAGAACAAACTGGAAGAAACACTAATAAGGGAGAAGGTAAAGAGTTAAGTGATGATGCCGATGACAACACATACCTTCCAAAACACTGAATCAAAGTCTGCTCCATGGAACTTATCAGGCATCCCAGCAGAGGAGAGTTTAGGACCAAGCAACGTGACAAATTCTTCAAAGCCAACCTGACCGTCACCTGATTAGAGAGACAAGAATACAACATGTTACAACACTGCTCATGTGCTGGACTGTATGAATGAAGCACCGTCTTCAGAGAGTGAGGTGGAGAAAACGCACCGTCCATGTCAAGTCTTTGGATGATAACCTCCAGCTCCACCTCGTTGGGCATGTAGCCCAGCGAACGCATGGCCGTCCCCAGCTCCTGCTTTGAGATAAAGCCGTTCCCATCTCGGTCGAATACTTTGAAAGCCTCGCGTATCTCTGTTGGAACAAGGACAGCGATGAGGAAAAACAACCACTTTCAACAGCCGACAACGTGGGCTGAATTCTCTACTTTTATTGTACGTGACAAATAAACCTGAAACACATTGATTAAAGATGTTTGATTTAATAAATCTGTTCAGAAAATTGTTCTTTTTCTTAGCTGCACAAAGAGAAGTCCTGAAAGAGTAATTCTTGTGAAAACTCTAATGATATTGTGCCTTGTTTTACAATTTCCTTTTAAAAGACCAAACCGAATAATTGATTTTGTGTTTCTGCAAAATAAGTCAGTGTAAATGTTATGAGCCCTCTGTATAACCAAAAGGATTTATTTTGACAAAACCCCAGCACCTGCTGCGCTGCAGTAAAAACATGACTGAAAATAAGAAGTGAACGATTGACTCTTCTGCGTTTGTTCACAATTCCACACGTACAATAAAAAGCCAGAGACTTCAAAACACTGTCACTGTGAATCACCGTGAAGACACGTAGAGTCTCACAACTGTCACACAAGTTGAAATTTACTGCATTGTTGTCTACATTCCATTTTAATCACAAGCAAAACAACGAGAGCACTATGTAGAGTCTACACATTCTACCAATAAAATCAAATAAAACGTTGTACAACAAACACGTTGCACTACACAGAAACCAGGGAGTGATTCGGGACGTTGGCTAAATTCTGTCGCACCAGAGAAAGAGACATGAGTGACTCGAGGTTAATGTTTCACACTTGAACACAGAGGAAAATATGGTTTATAAATGTGGAAATGGCAGAGATTCTGCAAGACGTCACCAGAACTGATGTCATTTATTATCGTTTTTTTCCTTCTGATCTGAATCAGTTTAAAACAGAGAGCCCACGGGGATATAATTTAAGAGGGAAACCCAATTTAAAAATGCAAGTGTTAGCCGGGACAACTTTAAAAAGTATGCATGTTACAATCTCGGGGGCTTAAATTATGGAACAGTCTAACAGAAGAATTAAAGCAAGGGCAAAAACATAAATCAGATTAAAAGAATATACAAAAAGAATATTTCTAAATAAATATAAAGCTGACGAAGAGTAGCTTAATCCAGGACGGTAATGGACATATTCTTGTGTTGTAATCTGTACATTTTTAGAGTTGTGTCTATCTATCTATCTATCTATCTATCTATCTATCTATCTATCTATCTATCTATCTATCTATCTATCTATCTATCTATCTACCTGTTACCTGCTAAAAGAAGACATCACTTTCTAAGAGAAGACATTGCTACTTCAGGATCAATACCTGTCACCATGGCCATAACATACTGTCAGTGTTTGTGACAGATGGCTGTGAACGGATTCATATCATGTGTTCATAATTAACTACACATTCTGGTAAATACTCCATAAACATAGCCATGGTATTCTGTTTGAAGTGCTAAAATGAGCCGTCGCGCATCAAAAGGCAAGAATTCGCTGGTGCTTTTTTTGATGTACTGTAGCTTGCTCCAGTATACATTTGGTTGCGTATTGTACAATATGTTAGATCAAACACGCGTTAGTATCATTTATACGCCCGCCATAAACACGACACAAAATCAATAAATAAGCAGTGGGGACAAGTGTTGAGAAGACATGATAATTAATGGAAACTGGATAGAACAGAAAACCTCCCGCTGCCTCCCCCGTGTTGACAGACACATCTCTACTTTCAGTTTTACTGCATGCTATAACTAAAGTAAAAACCCCAAAACATCAAATGCATTGACAGCATGTAATCGTACTAAGCGCTTCCACAATGGAGGGGAAACTAATTTGCATGCAATCCCACAAGTGGACATGTGCCGTCCATCAATCTCCTGCACATGGAGTTAACAAGTCATTGTGACCACAAGCTGCCGGGGTTCACGTGGCGTGACCACGTCTGAGCCGTACCTCGACATATCGGAGACAACATATTTGTTTAAATTGCCACCAGCAGCTCTGTTTTTGAGTTTTTTTTTTTTTTTTATCTTCCTTCAGCGACAATGTCAACGTCCTGACCTTGGGTGCCCTTGACAAGTAATGAATTTCACTGAGACAGCTGAGAAGTGGTCGGACTACTGATTATTTCTCACCACAAAGAGTGAATACTCAAGTGCAATGTACAGCAGGGACACAACTCAAGGAGGTTAATCATTTGTGTCATATATGATTTGTTGCCGGGCTTTAAAAATTTATGATTTGAATAGAGTTTTTTTTTTTTTATCAGCAAATTTTTTTTTTAATATTTATGCTCCATAAACGAAACTGTTCATTTCTTATGGATCCATATTTTGAAGCTCACATGGTGTATGCCGACCTGCATGAGGCATGTGGTGCAGTTCATATTGCACATGACATAGAAACATGAACATGTGCACATGAACACATGAAAGACAATTTGTCATATTATTCCACAAAACCACAAAAATCATGTAAGAGGGAGGTTTTAGTGGCTTCTGAAAACAGGAAGTCCTTCAGAGAACGAAGAAATAACCTTGCACTGCCGTGAGGGTGCAAACACTCAGTTATCACATGTCAGTGAACCCATTCAGTGAAAGTCTCAGCACAATAGTTTCAAAATAACAATAAAACAAGCTCACCCTTTCTGATGCAGCAGCAAAGAACCATGGTCTGTATGACCGGGGAGACGTTTTCCTGTTATTTAAGAACATTCCCTTACATTTCCTTACAAATTGACTTAATTGATACATTTAAGTATATATTTAGATATTGGTCAAGTCACTGAACACAGTGTTAAAATCAGTGGAATAAAACACACCGACACGTTGGCCCTTTAAGGATGAGGTAATGGCACTGACCGTTACTCTGAGTCATTGGTGAGTCAACAATGACAAATATGCTATGTGTTGATATCACAGCAATAACAATAATCCTGAAATTACCCTTAGGGTCGGGTCTAATATTAGTCACACTTGTACCGCTAAAGCTGTAAAAATATTACACAATATTATAATCTACTTTCTTTCACCTATATCTGATGTAATGATTGACATCAAAACCTAATTCATTTTTTAAAGATTTGAACCCTTTAAATGGCATTTTTTTGTCGTGAAGTTTTTGATGAAAAACCGCCCCAAGAAAATGTGAATTATTTTCAATATACTACATGCAAAGTAAAATGTTTTGTGTTGAATTATTACAGCCTGGGATAGGTCAACGATTAGCAGCAACACTCGTGACAGTGCCATCTAATGGAAATAGCCGAAATATGGCGAACATGGCCAAAAACGACGAGTGAAAATGATCAATTCCAAGGCAAAAGCCCAGATTGACACCCAGATATAATAAAATGCATACTATTGTGCATTAGTAAAATAGAGGGGAGATCAAAAATTGCATTCAGTCATTAATAAAGCACACAAAACCCCCCATACAATACGTTTGATTTACTGCGGCTACATGCACTGTCAGATACAAATCTGCCGGTGACACCACTGTTTATTGAATCCCGCTTTATGGATGGTGCAAATAAGTTGTGAGTGTCCCTACTTTGTCCAAACCAATAAATTATGTCATTTTTTTTATTTCTGATATGACTTCACCTCCTGGCAACAGGTGCTACATCATGTTGAACAGGGTACGAGTTGCATTTTATTTTTTTGTGGAACAAGAACATTTGGGCTTTGTTTGTCACTTCATACCACTCTTACTGTACTAGACTCTTAGAATGTTGACAAGCTCGGTCCCCTGACGCAAAAAAAAAAAAGAACGGGGACAGCAAATTACGTTTAACAGCACTTGGAGTTCATTGAAACTAAAATGATAGTACTAATTCATTCAATTTTGCCATGCAGGGACAAAATGAAATATTGACTGATCATTTCATGGCAGGTTAGAACAACAGCTGCCAAAATCTTTTCCTTGAGAGGACTATTGATGTTTATCTTTCCTTCAATGTCAAACTGTTTGTCACTTGACCTACTCTTAAGGTGTTACCTTTGTCCTTCACTAAGTATTACCTCATCCTCATCATCCCCTGTGGGGCTGAGATTTACACTCGGGAGCCCGAAAACAATTTGTAATACTGATATCAAAGACTTTTAATGAAAGTGATTTATGGCGGCGGTTGGTGGAGTTAAATATGGCCATGAAAAGTGTCCATGACGAAGGACTCATGCCAAGAGAATCTCTGCTGCTTCCTGGCATAGTTTCAGCAGCAGTTCTCTTGCCCAATAACAAGGGAAATCCCCAAATAATGGCTTTGTAATGAGGAAATGTGTGTAAAAGATGAGTGTGGGACACCTTTACACCCAGACATTCGGGATTTAATTGATTCATTGTTACCAAGTGAATTGATAACAGACTGTTGGCCGGGAAGCTGTGGCCTTTTGGCTTCAGCTGGTATAGTATAGCACTTTTGATACTATCCCTAACCCTATCTACATTAGAGATGTTCCGATACCATTTTTCCCCTCCCGATACCGATTGTGGGTATCCGCTGTTACAGAGTACCGATACCGATACCAGTGTGTTACCAGTGCCTGCATGACTGTGATATGATTATCATTGGTGGTAAGGTTTGGCTCAGGTTAAACCCTCTGTAAAACATGAATGAATGTTTTGACTCTGGTCCAAACACCACAGCACTGGCAGAGCTCCTATGTTTCCATGACGACTGACCTGGAAAGCACACGCGTGACATCATTTTTACATGACTCCAGATTGCTAAAATGAGTCTCTGAAGTAACGCTAGACTTTAAAAACAGAGGCATACTGTACATACGCAGGACACAGGTACGCTGGTTACGCACAGCGTAACTGTTTCAGGAGCGGCGAAGAAGAACCGTGTCAGAGCTAACGGAGCTCTAATAAACTACGTGGTATCGGATCGGTGCATGGACTCCAGTACTCGCCGATACCAATGCCCACATTTTCGGCAGTATCGGAATCAGAACAACTCTAGTCTACATATACTGAATAATCACCAACAAGGGTTGGTGATTGGACTCTGGTATTTGTTGAGAGAAGTCTTATTCTCATGATTTCTGTGTAATGTTGTGAGGTCGAGTGGTTCAATGGGAAACCCAACGTTCTTTCAACGAGGAACCAACACATTTATCCTTGAAGAAAGAAATAAAGAAAGACAGAAAGTTAGACAGACACCCACCATGCATCCCCGCTGTGATTGTCAGACAGTTAACTGCCAAACCACCCTTCATGCCCCTTCATGGTGTTAAAAACAGCAGGAGGTCGATGAAGAAGAGGAACTTCTTTTAAGAGAGCGACCACAGAGTTTGTGAACACTGCTCCTACACATAGTAGTTAAACTCTGTATTTGGCATTTTAAACTCTGGTGTTCACTTTTAAACTCCATCTACTGCAGGGGTGTCAAACATACCGCCCGTGGGCCAGAACCGGCCCACTAGAGGGTCCAATCCGGCCCACAGGGAGATGTCAAATACTATATTTTTCAGTCCCAGAAATGTTTTGTGTGATTTTGCACACGTGCAAATGATAAACCTTAGGCATGATAGTGCTGAAATTTCACTTATTTTTCTCTAGACATTTCAGGACCTTTCATAAGATGTAAAGTGACCTTGAGTGTTTGAAAGGCGCTTACAAATAAAATGTATCATTATTATTATTAGTATCTAATCCAGATTAACGTATGAATCAGACACTAAATATCGATTTACACTGGACTTGTCAAACAGGATATTTTTTACTGTGACATTAAATACATACGTCCTTCTTTTTCCCCTCTTAAACAAAACACAGTGACCTTAAACTATAAAAAATGTTCAGATATTTTTAGAATTTAAGAACCTGTACTCTTTTCCCAGTGAAAATGCTGCTTATTTGAGAAATCACAGAAGTATAGACTCCGTTTGGTTTTCCTCCCAGATTCTTTTCTCAGGTGATTCCATCCCTCATGACATGATCACATCCTTTGTTTTTGAAAATGAAAGTGAAAACTGAAATTAAAAAAAGTCTTTCGTACAGAACAAAATAATGTATATTAACAAATAAGTATTTGCCGGCAATAGGAAAATGAGAACATAACTGTTACCATACTGAGGCATTAGAGGCAAATTATATTTAAACATTTACACATAAATATTTATAGGCTTTGGATGACTGGAGACACCGAGGAGCCTCTTTATGATCTTAAGGCATTAAAAAAACAAACAAACAAAAAAAAAGCTAATTATATTTCTGGCTCAAATAAATACAGAGTTATTACAAGGACAAACAAAATAAAATACAGTTATTGTAGTGGAGATTGTAATCGGGTAAAGATATGACTACATTAGCATTGCAACGCTTTGTTTATGCAAACTATTCACATTAATGTGTGTTTAGTTGCATGTGTATGAATGTGGGATGTGTCAGTGGTCAAAGTGGATGCTGTTGGGAAAATTACAAGACAAACCATTATTCATCAACACTTTTATACGTCTTGCATTTTTTGTGGACTCTCATAGAACCTAATCTTAACCATCAAAACCCTTACCCTTACACTTACCCTAACCCTAAACCTAAACTTCATTCTAACCCTAACCATAAAACCAGGTCTTGACCCCCCAAAAAACCCTTTAAAGAAGTGAGGACCAGCCAAAATGTCCTTTACGAGTTTGGTCATCACAAAGCCACAAATACACAAACACACACACACACAGTTTTGAATCATTTGTGTGGACATTCCCCAGCACCCCTTACCTTAACCATCACAATAAAATGCCTTACACTTACCTAAACCTAATTCTTGCCGTACAACCAAGTCTATTTCCTCAAAAAGCCTGTTAAAGTTGTGTGGAGCAGACAAAATGTCCTCATAGAGATAGGTTTGTTTAACAAATGGTCCACACAGCCTACTAAAGACATGTGTACACACACACACACACACAGAGCCCTACAGCACATACAGCCTCCGCGCGCAGTTCCCCAGAGGCTGAGCTAAAATTATGTGACATGATCTTTTAAAGAAACTATAAAGAAACATCACTGTTCTATGCATTTTCAACTCAAACACTTTATTTACTCCAAGAACAGATTTGACTGTAGCTGATCTCATTTGTTGGATTTCGTGGTGTGACTGCTGCCGACGTTGTTGTTTAGTTGTCTTTATTTGATGTTTTGTCTGGCTTTACATTATTCAGCTGCATCCTCTCGATCCATCAGAGGAGCAGCATCTCTGCCTGCCAGCTCTCGTAGGGTAAAATAATGCTTTGCATAAAAACACATAAACAAACTGAGGACAATGCTGTTTGCGGCAACTGTTTTCTGTTGTGAGTGCGATCAGTTCCCCAATGAAACAGAAACATGGCTGTGTGAGATTATGTACACTTTGTAAGTAGAATAGCGAGCACAGTATGAGGTGCTTCATAGATTTGAATATTCATCCGCACCGGATTTATCAGCTAACATCTGCGCTGCGCTTCCCAAATCTGACTGTGGATAAATAAAACATGACGTGGGAGAGACAGAGAGAGAGAGAGAGAGAAGGCGCCGTGTCATAATTAAAATGTTCTCATAGCGTTAAACAGTGTAACAATGTTGAGTGAATCTCACCGGACACCTTAAACATTAATGATCAAACATTTGTCTTTAACCAAAGCGGAGGCCACATTAAAAACAACAAAAACAAAGATAAAGCAGCTTTAAGTGTCTTGTGTATATATATATATGTATATATATACATATATATATATCTATATAAATATAGATATATATATGTATGTAAGCTTTAATTACAAATGTTCTGGGGGTTTTTTGTCTGTTTTTGTTATTTACAGATTAATTTTGCTTAAAACAAAATTGCTTGAACTACTGTGCAAGACGAATTATCGAGTTATAATTTTAATTTCTAATCACTAAACAATTCATTTTTCAGAAACTGTCTCATACACTCTCATACTATATTAATATCCATTATCTGCACACACTGAATTGCACCAATGTGACTCATTCGCTATTTTGTGCCGAGAGCATCTCCAGTCACAGCAAATCTGGCCTGACAACTATTATTACAGATGTGTTTGTGACTGGTTTATTTACAGTCATTGATCCCCGACAGCTGCGAGCTTTGAAAAGTTTAAACCTTGTTTAAAAGTGAAAAGAAGGAAAAGACGGTGGTTTCCTCGGGAATATCCTGCTGGCCGCGATCCACCGCTCACATCCTCTGTCAAGGGACACAGCAGCGAGCGCTGCAAACTCGCAGAAAGTGGAACTGGCAGGACGACAAGACTCTTCGGTCATAAAACACGAGACTTGTCTGCGTCGACATGTTTGCAATTAAAGCATCTGCCAGTTTACTGTAGGTCACAGGTCGTGCGTTCAATTTTTACCTTTTTTAAATTTGATGTTTGACCTTTGAATAAAATTAAAGTGTCAAAGCTCAGCGCTGACACTCTGACTCTTGAATAAATCACAATTTGCATCTATTACCTCTTACACATCTTTCGTCAGACAGTATTTACTGTATAATTATTAAAGTCAGTGGAGAAATGTCATTGTCCATTGTCAAAATATCACGTTATTTATCTCACAAAATAGTCAGGGCAACTGTTTCATACACAGGCTGACGAGACACATGAATGCTTAATGGAGGTATTGGCATGAATAATGTGGGGATAATCAACAGTCTGGACAGCTGAAGCCGTGTAAGTGTGGATGTTATTTGTGAGGAATAGATAAGAGACAAACTAAATATCTTATAGCCAAAGTTAAAGCTGTAGTTAAACCGTTGTGAAATGAGTTCCCGCAATGCTGATTAAGCCTATCGGCAGTGTTTTGATCTGGTGTTGCACACAGTGGACGCTGCATTTTACCTCACAACCAGTGGAAGCAAGGCAGAAGCACAAAACAAGACAACTTCATTCAGTGTGACAGTGTTCTGTGTGCTCTGCAAACAGAACGTAAAAAGGAAATCAAGTGCTCCCTAAACTACATTTCACAGCTGCTGCTGTTCCTGCAAAATGCAGCTCCATGTTTCCTGGATCAATTCTGTAGAAACAAAAATCTTGTAATGTTTTGTACAGCAAAAGGTGGCACTTTTTTCGGCTATACAGTTCTAGCTCGGCTCGGCTCGGCTCGGCTCGGCACGACTCTACTCAGTGTGGTATCAGGCTTGTTGTTTTCCATGATTATGGTGCCTCCTCAATGTGGACGGAGTCGTCACAACACGGCTGCACGAAGCTGTCGCAACATGGTTTTACATGCGACACAAACATACAACAGTTCGATATTGTCCGGTTTGATTCTTGTGTCGGCCGTCACACTCATGACCCTTCCAGTGATGACACTCTCTGACCAATCAGTGGCCGACAGTCTTTTCGACGTCACATTTTAGTATCGGCTCAGCTCCATTGGAACCTCACCAGAGCAGGTACTAAATACAACTGGATACAACATATCCAGTGTACTGAAATAAACTGGACATGCACACATTCTTGAAGACAAACAATTGTTTTTTTTATAGCTGTAAGGATTTGAATTCATATCAGAGGTTGTGAAAACTGCACGACACAAGGGCAAAAGGAGCCTTTCCACTGACCCTGCAGACTTCAAGCAACCATCTGTTCAAAAGCATCCACTGCAAGGAGAGCCATAAAAAACTGAGAGGACTTTCATAAAACTCCCCATAGTTCAGCCAGTAATTATGAAATCATCATGTGTTTAAACTCCCCCAACGACTGTAAACACCTCGCTAATTATACCAGGAGGTTTTAGCACCAGCAACACATTTTATTGTATTTGAATATAATCACATTTATTGTTAGCACTTATAGAGCTGTATACATAGACCATATGTAAAAAGTGGACATAATTGGCCATAATTGGCCAACCTGGTAGTAAAAATGTGTTGAATAGCCACCAGGGGGTGACTCCACTCAGTTTGAATGAAATTCTATAGGAATGTATGTCTAATTTTTACTGGATTTATGACATCAGACATTTTTTTTTATAGAATAAAGATCAACAGCCAATGTTTGATAGGAATTAAATTGTCATGTATTATTGAAAAAGGATCTAGTGGCCATTTTGGCCAGTTTTGACTTCAACTAAGTCAACAAAGTCACTGATTAAACAACAAAGGATCATGTTCATGGACTTATGTAGCATTTCTAGCACATAGCATTTCTTGTTGTATTTTATTATATATTACAAACTACAGTGCTACTGGAAGACTTTGCCTCTTGCTTTAGGAGATTACTGTGTTCTGACTTACACACATGAAGAAGTGGACTACTAATCTACCTATTACCTTGAAGAATTCATGTATTGTCCATTGTGTGACCTGGACTGTCTTCTTTTATTTTGTCCAGGGTAAAATGTCCCTTTGTCCTTGTGTGTGACGTGTTTGTCAGGGTTGACTTGAACACAGCGGCCTGCATCTACTGTAACAACGTCGCGGAGGGGACGTTTGCCTCGACTTAATTACATGACTCACTTTTTGTTTTTAAATAATTGAAATTATTAACATACTACTGTTGCAGCCCTGTATTATTTATGGGCTGTGTTTTGGAAAAGCATCGGAATGAGTTCTGTCATTTTGGTTATGTGTATTAATCTTGCTGTGAGTTATCAGCAGGCATATTTATTATGGCGATGGAATGACATTAATCCGACACAAAGTCACTCTCTACCTTTGTCAAAATGGTCAAAGAAACCATTATTTCCCCCTCTCTCTCTCTCTCTGTAGCCACTGTTCAATAAAGTATGTAAAAAAGGTTAACTTATCATTAGTTAATGATTAACTAGTAGTGGAAATAGTTGCAATACAACTTTGATGAATCTTTAGTTAATCATTAACTTATGATTATTTAACTTTATTTGCATACTGTAAAGTGGCACCAGAACATTCTGCACCTCTTTATAATCTATTTCACGGATGATTTTGTCACCTAAAATCATAAATGTAATTAGAAAAGAGTAATTATACATGAGCCGAGCAATCAGGGGAAACTTCTGTCCCACAGTAATTAAATATTTGGTGCATGAATCAATATTTATAGGTTGATTTTCAGGCCTCTGCGAGAAAAAGGGGGAGCAGTTTTTGAGTCAGACCCACTGGGCTGCAGCACTGTTTCACAGACACACTGTATTCATTTGAAACAGCACTGCAGCTCCCACACCGAGGTGTTAAGGTGGAGCAGCAGCAACAGTGTAAAAGGCACAGGAACAGCATGTGGGAGGCAAAACAGACCGAGCTGAGAGCACTGTCCATCGTGTTTTTACTGCACAGGTGTCAGGCCATGGAAGTGTAGCAGCATTATGTGCTCAGTGAGTCTCCCCTGGATAAACACACTCACGGTTGAATGCTCGATCACACGATGATGTGAATGCTTAATGCGGCTCAATTAGTCAACGAGAGTCTGACTTCTTCATTAGCCCGAAAAGCTGCATCATCAACACCGACCGACTGACTGCGACGAAGGTCCTTCTGCAACTCAACGACACACCATGTCATCTCAGTTCTTCTTTTAGTGTCCGTTTATTTTCCACATAGCCAACATTTTAATTAAATCGATTCCACTTTCAATGTCAAACATGGGGCTCAAAGCAAGGGCAGGCAGCCACTTGTGGGCCCAGGCCACCTATACAGATAAAAGGCAAATGGAATTCCCCTCTTATAGGAGATAGCAAATCTGATCAGAGTTATCTCTTCATTGTAGTCTGCCTGCATGGCTTTGTTCCCAATCACTGCCAGCTGTGCTTTCCTCAGTGTGAGCAATGTGAGTTTGTGAGGAGGAAGAGCTCCAGTCTCTACAGCTACGCACCACATTTATAACAGCACGGTTGCTTTTTAACACTCTCATGAATCTTTTATGTGGTTTAAGTACAAACACTGTGGCGAAGAGACGGCCGTTTGTATGAATTTATAACAAGACGCCGTTCGACGCTAGACGTGAAGCAATCGCTTTGTTTTATTAATAACGTTTTAGCTTTTTTTGAGGTTGAGGCGATGGATTTTAAATGTAACTTATGAATGATATGATATGTTCAACATAGACTATATCACACAAGTCTGTGGCATAGAGTGTGACATGTAGAGAACTTGGGCAGTGCAGTGGAATGTATGTTTTTGAAAAAAGGGGGATAGTTATTTGAGGAATATGTGAAATGTATGTTAAAAAAAAGATTATCTGATAGTATTGCTGTGTGCTGGGGATAAAAAACAAAAACAAAAACACAAGCAGCACTTATAAATGGAAAGACAGATTCCAGGTGAGGGAATTTTCATGTCCAATATCGATACCGATACCGGTATCACAACCTTGAGTATCAACCGATACCAATATCAGTCAGATGCTGTCATTTCATATTCTTTTAAACTACAAAGCTGTTAATAATGCAAATGCTTTTACCACCAGGTCATATCAAGATGTAACTTTACAAATAACAAATATTCTACTCCCGTAAAAGAAAATGACTCAGTTAAAATGCTGTTTGTTGACATTTTTGTCTAATCTAAGTGATGGATTAAGGGGGTCTTTGGATTATATTAGATCTTAGATTTTCCTTTGTAAGACATACAATCCGGACACTGTGTATCATCATGATAATAATATAATAAAGGCTCCTCCCCGTTCAACAGTGACCATAACGCACATGCATGTGGACACGTGACCATGATGTAAAACACCTGCACTAATGGATCAGTCACTCCAGTCAGAGGATCCAGTTTAGGATCTGGAGGCAACCTCACCATCCTGCGCAGTATCAGGATCAGGACCAGGATCTGTCCAAGGTCCTGAACTGCCCCACCACCACCACCACACTGACGTTGCATTCACTCAACTTAAGATCACACCCAACACGACCACGACTCACCTTCCACCTCGTCTTCAGGCAGGTGAACAGGGGTCCGGTAGGTGAGGACATCTGGAATAGTGCAAAGTCCCTTGTACATGAACCTGGTGGTCACAGCACGCACTGGCATTTCTGCGAGGGGAAACCAACAGCTGTGTCGCGATCTTCATATAGTCCAGCTCTCCAGAGTTTCTCACACAAAGACCCTTTCACTGTCCTTGGTGTGTTTATATATATATATATAATATATATATGTGGATTTCTACAGAAGCAAATCCGCCACTCTGCAAACTTCAACCCTGCTCGATGGTGTTTTGGATTTGGAAAAGCTGCGTGTCTGATCTCAGAGGGAAAACCTGTGGCTGTTCACTGGAGACAAGGCATGCAGCAAACCAGCGTTACACCACAAATGACATGCAAAACTTTTATAGTTTGCATCCTGACGCGCAGTCTCGAGATGTAAAAGCCCTCAAGTGTCCACTCACAGGTCGATTAGCTCACAACAAGAATAATAGTAATAAAATAAATCTTGATCCAAACAGACGCACTTCCTTTATTCTACCCGCACACACCTCCTCCTGCATCTCAGCATGTGTGAAGAAGACAGGTCTATAAAAACCCAAAGAAGAAATGTGCAATCAATCGATGTTTCTTCTCTGTTTCCTATGATCACGCGTGTTCTTCTTCTTCTTATGTCCCCGTGTTTTTCACCGTTCTTAGAAAAATAAACACACGAACGAAAGAAAAATAATAAAATAAATAAAAAATAAATGGAAAAAAACAAACAAGCAAAAGAGGAGCTGATTCTTATCCAGAAGACGAGGAGTATTTTCCTGGAGAGCAGCTTCAAGGGAATCCTGAGTGGGAGTGGGTGTCCCCTTCCTCGTCTGAGACACAGACACGCTGCACGAGGCAGCAATTCGCTCTCGCTCGCTCTCTCTCCCTCTCTCTCTCTCTCTCTCTCTCCTTCCCTCTCTCTCTCACACACACACACCGAAAAATATGCATTTTGATGTCCTCTGATTGTGGAACACTGACAGCATCATGGCTCGTTTAATGGATCAGAAAAGTGAATCTGTATCAACAAGTGACGCTGAATTAAGTTCTGTTACTTATTTATTAGTATGATGATTATTGAAGGTTTTTTTTTTTTTTGCATTTCATTACTCTTCGAATTTAAATCAAGCCTCAGGCTGTTTTCAGATTTAATAACATACAGTATTTCCAAGCGTTAAATAGCAGCGTTTCATGGGCAAACAAACAAACAAAATGTTATATTCAGTGAATATAAAATGAAATGTGATGCATTTATCTATCAATGTCCATCCCAACATTTTCCAGCAAGATCAAAAGATATCTTGGGGGAAATAGACACATAATTGGAGTATTTATTCCAAGCATTATCATCTTAAGCAGTCTCTTCAGATAAATTCCCCAACTTTTCTTCAGCTATCTTAAAATAAATATGAATAAAACCACTCTTTAATCACTGACTGTGCTGCAGACATTATCAATAAAACAGACCTTTGTTTTCCAAAAACTAAGCGTATAAATATTCTGGAGAAATGCACAGTTCCTTTTTGACAAGTGACACTTGACAAGTTTGTCAATAACTTTGGAAATGTCAGTCAATTCTCTTAATACATCACTGGTGGAGCTTATCAATATGGAAAATAACCTTTATTGCTCAGAGTACGTGGACAGCTGCGTCCAACTCAAACCCTTCTTTCTCGCTCTCCTGAGAGATGAAGGCCTCAGATATAGTGGTTGACATGAAACTTTTATGTACTTTATGGGGCTAAATCTCACTCTGATCATGACAAAGATCCCTTCTCCAGAAAAAGACACACACACCACCTTGTTTTCCTTCCGTTCCCCCAAAATCAGTCGCACGACTCTCCTGACGCTGCAATGTGATCACTGTTTACCGCGACGCAGCCAAACCAAACAACGCAGCAGAAACACAAACATGCCATCCTCTCCCAAAAGATGCCCCGGCATCTTGTGTGGAAAAAAAACCATAAAGGCCCCGTGTTTGTGTCTTTGCACCCTGGTTCATGTCAGATAAGATGATGTGATGTGAGCGAGGAGAGCTGCATGTGGTTCCGTGAGCTGGTTCTTCAAGGGTTTCTGGGACTGACAGGTCTATTCCCCCCTGGATCCGAAGGAATTGTCTCTTTCTGCTGCACCTGAGCCTCCTGCTGGCTCTGTGCTCACACAAACACACACACACACACACACACACACACACACACACACACACACACACACACACACACACACACACACACACACACACTTCTTAATCCCCCCCCAAAAACCCTCCTCCAAAACAGAGGCTTTGTTCTTCCTCCTCTCCACATCATTGCAATACAGTGGCTCAGACATAAAGTCATTTTCTTTAGAAAGAATAGCACACATATCCAGTAATTGTATTGCATCCTGTGTTGCAATATAGGCCTACAGTAAATTATATTAGCATTTGTCGCAGTGGTGTTCTATGAATAAATGTGCTTTGGATTCAAATGAACGCAGAGCTTTCATTAAACATGTAATCACTCAAGAGATCATTAACGCGCCATCTTAAATTCACATTACATTGAAGCACTCACGACTAAACACGATGTAAAACATAAAGTGTATACGGACAAGTCATTTTCACACAGGGACAAAAATTGTTCTCTGGAGAAGGAAGAATCCGAGTCACTTTCAAAGTCCTCAAACGCAAACCAGCTCATATTTTATGATGAGACGGGAGACGTATGAGTCACCTGCAATTTGCAAGCGTGTGACCGTGCACTGGCAAACTATAAGTGGACAGCTAATACTGCAACTGCTTTCCAGCATTCAGAATAAGCAGGGATCACAGAGAGTTCCTTATCGTTACAGAAAATAAATGAATACCTTTGAGACAGGCTGAGGGTTTGTCCACAGAACTGAAAACATCACAAAACCAAGGCTGCTGACGTCCAGGAGGTCAAGGTGGAAACGCCCTGTGCCGGACGGGGGGGGGGGGGCGGAGACTATCATTAACTCCAAGGACAGACGACGACATAGAGTAGGTAAAGCTAAGCACCACAATGTGGTTTCATGTCTGTATTTATATAGCACTTTTCTAGTCTTACGCTACAATTTTGCCATTCACCCGTTCACTCACACACATCTAGGTGCACTCATCTTTCACACCCATTCACAAGCTGCGGACACAGTCGTCAGGAGCAACGTGGAGCGGACTGGGAATCAAACCCACAACCTTCAAGATAGCTACCACTGACTCAGATTGTCTCTTTTCTGTGCCTAAGTTGAGAGTGGCTCTTCAGACTTCAGGCTTTAAAGCTTCGACTAAGACAGGAAGTAAAGCACTACGTACACAGTTCTATGAATTATAACGTGCTCACTCACTCATCTTCTACCGCTTTATCCACATGAGGTAACTGGTGCCAATCCCAGGTCCCAAACGGTACATTTATATAGCACTTTTCTAGTCTTGACGATCACTCAAAGCTGCTTTACACGACATTCTTCTCGCATGTTCTATCTCTCATCTTTCATACATATGTGAGACGCGTGAAGACTAGCGGAGCCGGGAATCAAACCCACAACCTTTGAGTTGAATGAAAGACGACTCGCCACTCCGTTATTAGGTGCTTGTGCTTCCAAATACGACAGAAACGTCACCTCTAGATTCTTGTCACTGTCAGTTGGTGTTGGTGACGAGCAGCGGAGCACGATGTTGGAGCTTCTGGTCGGTCGGGTTGATGTGAGACGACCAAACATCCTGAGCTGAGGTGATGCATGTGTGGAGGAGTGGTGATGAAATGACAGCAGACTGTCAGGAGAGAGAGAGAGAGAGAGAGAGAGAGAGAGAGAGAGAGAGAGAGAGAGATAGCATTTTAAAATTTGACAGATTTACTGCTGTGATGAAATGAGAGAGAGCACGGATCGGTGGGGGATGGTTGGGTTTGAGCTTGTTGCTCAGTTTTATAGATTGGTTGAGTTGAGTGAGTTTTAGTTCAAGTTTGATTTATTTCCAACACAAAGAAGAACAAATGTTGACTTGACAAGCAGACGCACAAATCAAATGGTTTCTTCTCATGTTCGAAACGCAGTGAGAAGAAGTTAAAGAGGTATTTAATCCCACCCCTGCTCCATGAAACGTGAACGTATTCATCAACACGGCTGCCTGTTGACATCGTTCTACAACATTTCACCACATAATTCATACTATATATATACAGCATATATATATATATATACACATACATACACATACACACGTATACACACATTAGAAAATGTTTTTTAAGGGGAAAAATGAAGGGAAAAAACATCCACATCCAATGTATGCACTGAAGCGGACACAGACCAATGAAATATCACTGAAAACAGAATAGGGACTAACTTTTAAAAGGTCTAGTGTGTGAGATTATGTGAAATAATTCTCTGTGAAGGCTGCGATCTTGGACAAACTAAAAGCACCTTTTGTGTTTTTAACCCTTCGGTTACCGCAACTCCTTGACCGTTTGTGATATCTAGAAAATTCAAAAGCTACGGACTGGTGATCCGTCCAGGGTGTGACCCCGACTTTCGCCCTGTGTCATCTGAGATTGGCACAGCACCCCCGTGTGACCCTCATGTGGAGGATAAAGCGGTAGAAGACGGATGGAACCAGCAAAGCAGAGAAATAGAGCTTTGTGCCCGTTTACTTGTCATTACGGTCGTCCAGTACCATAATTCCTAATCGGTTGAAAAACTGCTGCCAGATATTGAAAGTGAACGTTATCTTGGGAAAAGGGGCAGAAGAACTCACTCAGTGAACATTTATGTCACCGACAGATGTCACTTAATCCCACACACTGTACCTTTAAGCTTTCTTGGGCTTAGAAAATGTCGGGACTCCATCGTCATCCATGTTTCCATGGTAGCAGTCAGTGACACGTGATACTGTGCCAGTAAACACTGACCAGTTAAAAATGATAATTTATATTGTAATTAGTTCGTTTTATTTCACAGTTTTGTGGAGCGAGTAATGAGAAGTGAGGGTTTTTAAAGACGACCGTAAAGTGTTGGAAATAAACAGTTTTCCTTCTCCAATTTCAGATTGATGAGTTGGTAAAAGTCTCACCACAGCAGCTGTTTGTTTTTGTATGAGTAAAAGATGGAGGCCCGCTTTGGTTTTTGGATAATTTTCTATTCTATTTCTATTTCTATAAATTCTGTGACTGTTTGTGTACTTTTACACAGCGTTCACACGCTGCTGTACTTTATTTACTGTATTTCGCACACTTGTTTTGAAGTGTCGCTGAGGAAATGCCAAACCAGTCCCTCGTGAATGAAATTCCTGTTTATCTTCAGGAAACACAGGTCATCTTTGAACGAACAGCATTTTCCCAACACGGCAAATACAATCTCTAAAACTAACAGTGCAGAAAGAAGTTTCCAGAAAAAAACAACAATCTCATCAATGCCATCACATCACAAAACAGCTTTCCACCAAAGATTCATTGGGGATTTTGTAATTGACTATACAAGGCTGCTACACAGACAGCCTTTATGTGATCAGAATGGAAACGGCTCCACAATGTGTACAAAGAAGATTATACCTAGTTTTATGTGATATAGCGGTGGGGTTTGTGAAAGTGACTTGGCTCAAAAAAAACTGCTTTAAATAATCTCTGCAGCGCACTCGTGTCCAAGCAATCAGTCACTGGTAAATTCAAATCGAAAAAGTGGAAAAAGAGGAAAAACTGAAGGGATTCCAGAAAGATCCCTTATTGATCCCTGTGGATAGAGACACTGTTGGACAAAAAAAAACGTTAAAATGTGATTATATAAAGTATATACATATGTAAGACATCAATATTACATTTTTCTACAAAATACAATCACCCGAAAAGTATGGAGATTATAAAATAAATGTACATTTAACAATCACAACACGGTGGTGTTCATCAATAACGAAGTATTATTGATCATGTATACTATAGAAAGGTGTACGCACTATCACAGATCAATACATTTCTTTTTGCGGATGTCGCAAAACAGAAAACAAATAATATCTCAACAGGGTGAAATGACGACACCTTGAGTTTTTTTTCCCTCATCATTATTGTATTATGCAAAAGCGACTCCAGTTGCGGTGATGCCGATTCTCTCAAATTGGATGAGAAAATTGGATTCTGGCAGTTTTTCCCTCACCTGGTGAAGACGAGCCGACACCAGATGATGCATGGTTTTCAACAACACAGTCAATCAGCTGTGAGAGCTACGTGTTGTCTGTTAAAAATTGTTTTTCATTACAATTAGACGATACCTGACATGCAAACATGTTAATATACCTGTTATAAGTGTTAAAAGTTCATATTTATGTATTACAATTAGACTAATAAGTAGTAATTAAAATGGTGTGCTATTATTAACGCGCGTTAAGTCTGACTTATGTTTATAAACATTATATGTAGGGTCACAAACTACATAAAATGTTGCAAAGCTGCTATAAGAAATAATAGTAAACAGTATTGGTTCAATTGCTGCTTTAATGACAGGTAAAACACTGTGTAATACAGCTTTAGTGTGTTTTATGTTTGCCAAACGCTGTGCTGGCTTATGGATTAGAGTAATGCGACTGACAGTTGGTCTTATTATATTAACAGTGACTTGCTATCATACATACATACAGTACATATATGACCACCTAAATAAACAGCATTAATCAAAATCTATTCTGTAATGGTTAATACACTAAAATGATATATTTTTTAAAACATAATTATTATTGTTATCCGTGTTTGTTTTCAAAGTGACGTCTGTTTACAAAAAACAACAGAAAAAAATAGTAAAGCATGTGATTATTTTTCGATTACAGTGTCAAATCATAGTTATTTACTTGCAGTTTTAGTGGTTGAATGTTATGCTTGATTAATTCCTGACTTCTCAGAGAAGAAGCCCAGTGAGCCGGCTCAAATGTGGGCATACAACGCTGAATTCAGTTTGTTATTTTCCAAATAATACACAAGATTTCTAAAATAGTCATGTTTTCTCATTTTTATGACAGGTGGTCCAATAAAGTTGTTAAGCACTGTATATAGACTTACAGTATATATATATATATATATGCATCTTATGAGTGGCTTATTATTGTTAATTACAGCGTTACTACAAGAGTGTGGTGTAGAGGCATCTACAGGCAGAAAAAAGGAGATGTGATTACTTGTTTCACCACAATAAAGTGGGTTGTTAAAGTGTCAGTAGAGCTGTCACGTCTCTTAATCTCCGCTGCTGCCGTTTCTCTGGACGGACGTCGTCACGCTCTCTATTAAAACCCTCCTTAGGTCACCTTTATCGCCTCGCAGCAGAGAGACCCTTCACTGTCCTACAAAACACCGTGATTAAGAGATTATGGCTTTTTATGGGTATGAGATTTATTAAATGAGGAAAGAAAGGAGAAATGACCCCGGCGCGTTTGAATTTCCGAGCTGTTCCCGTGACGTTGTTGTGCTATCGTTTTTCAGCATCGTGCTCTCAGAGCTCCAGGTGTAATTGGCAATTAGAGACGGGCGAACATCACGGGCCTGTAATGCACGGTGATTCATGAATATTTGATAGCAAAATCTTTTACCCGCAATTCAAATGCACCACGAGTGCCCGGCTCTGCCTCGGACAACTAACTAATACTAATTTGTCAGTTCAGTTGGTACGTGAACCCCCAGGGGGGTCAAGGTAGAGGCCTCTTGGAGGAGGGTCGCGATGTCACCATCCTGTAAAACACATGGCTCAATTAAAATTAAGGTGAAACCATTCAGGTTCTGGAATGTTTTATTCATTTCTTGGCACTCAGCAGAGCCGGGGAAAAAGTCCTCGCACCAGACTGCGACGTCTTAAAAAAGCAGAAAACAAACTCATCACTTCGTGTTAAGACACAACCAGACGACTGTCTGCGCCGTCGCTGTATCCTTCTCCCTGTGTCCGCGGAGCGTGATGGATCCCTTAAATTACCTGTTGCCGTGGCAGATGGCACTCATTGTCTTTAACAGTAATTGCAATAATTATCTGGCATCCCGACGAAAACATTAATCTCGAGGCTCCGCGGCCAGTAAGTGATGGAATTCATCGTCTCGCTGCCAAATGAGGGCCAAGGAGAAAAAAAATGAAAGAAAGAGCACCATAAGACAGAGTTAGAGCTAATTGAATTTTCAAATCACCATGTATTCAAGTGATGTATTAAAATATAATGAGGACTTAATATCTTTGACCGCCTGAGGATTGTCTGGGGACCTACGAGGTGTGGCACAGGAATCTGAATAGCTGTTCCTGGTTCTCTAAAAGATGGAGGATTATGATTATGATTATGATTATGGTTGATGGTCATATTGACAGCAAAACATAAAAAAAACAGTAACAGGGAAAACACAGCAATACAGAAACGTATTGGTTCTACTGGTTGAAACAAAGAGGAAAAAAACATATCTATAAAAGGGAAGAGAATGGGGGAGAATGAAAATAAATCATGTGCATGATATGCGAGATGAATAAATAAATCTGATTTTGGAAGGTCTAAATCTATTTTTTAAAGGGCTACAAATGAAGTCAAATTGTGGAGCCATATGTCTGATAAATGTTAAAAGGTTTCCTGAAATAGAGTTTACATAATGTCAACCACTATATGAGATGCCAGTTTTCCAAGTCTCCTGGCTCAACAAAAATAACTTAATTATAAGAAAATACAGAATATATAGTTATCAGCATATGACTGTAAGAAAACACTAATTTTACCCTTGTACTTCTACTCCTATAACCGATGTGTGCACAGTAAAAAAAAAAAACTGCTGGTAAAGAGAATCATGTTGATAAAGATCTTAAAGCAGTTTTCACACGCAGTCATATGACACTTGCATGATTTTAATGGAGACCTGTTTATTTTATGCTGAATCTAGTATATTTTGACCACCTTTACATCTGTATATCATGAATATAATCTATTTCATGTTACTATATCCCCACCACATCCATTTTTCCTCTTACCTGTGCATATTCCCACTTTACTTATACTGCTCTTACTACTTACCTATTCTACTGTGCATAGCTGCTCTTTAACTGTACATACTGCGCTTGCTGCTCTTTGGATGCTAAACTGCATTTCGTTACCCTGTACTTGTACATGTGTAACGACAATAGAGTTGAATCTAATCTAATCTAATCTATGTTAGATGGTTCTGCATGTCATGGCAGCCCATGAGGGGACAGGAATTGGGAACAGGAAACTCGCTGGCTCACCCAACCCCTCATCGCTCCCTGGGTGCTACCCACTGCTCCTGCATCCGGCTTATGTGTAATAAGGGTGGGGTTAAATGCAGAGGTCAAATTCACAATCACTAATTGGTGTGTGCAAAAAAAAGAAAATCGCTCTCTGACAGATGTGTGTGTGTTCCAGATCAGTTTTGTTGGAGAAGACACATCACACGTCAAACAACGCGGCTGCCATCATGTTGTCGTCGAGCGTCGATGCTATCTCCGGCCCCGTAATCCTGATACTCCGTCCCTTTAATCCCACAATCAGGAGAACATGGCAGCTGACACTAAAAACCATCCTGACAGGTGGGAACAAACAACGGCTCTAAGGAGAAACTTCATGTTCTGTAGGAAGGACCTGATGGAAGTTGTGTCTCCTGGGAAACATGGGGAAAAATATCCTCCTGCTCTTTTATCACATGTGTTTTACTCTATTCCTAATTACATATGTATGAGAAGATAATCTGTGCAAAAACAGAATTAGTCTCGTGTGCGGTCAACCCCCCACTGCACTGATATTGTTCACAGAAAACAATATGAAAGACTTATCTGATTAGACACAAGAGAAAATCACCACCTGTTTCTTTTCTAATTAAAGTCCAACATGAGATTTTTCTTCTTTTTTTAATCTCTGCTACAGATACAAAATTATCCCATCAGGCATTAAAGATTTAAACTCTTTTTACTCGTCACATAAGATTTCTGTTGCCACAGTAAAACTTTCACCCTCTCCACTTTTTATGGAGCAACAATTGAACTGAAATATCGCCGCTGTGTGAAAAAGCCCCACTCTTCTTTTTACTACGGAGGTTTGTTGCTAAAGCATAATATCTCTCTCTCTCTTTCCCCGCACAACAACAACAGATCATTGCGTTGATAAATATTTTAGCATCAAAGCGAGTCATTGGATGTGAGTGGCTGTCCGTCTTCGTAACCTGCCGCTTCTAAACAGTGAAACATTGCGGCGGTAAATAACGCGAGGAGCATCAAGTGCACATTCATCACCGTCTTTTGAAACGCTCACAATAAACTCTCTAGCTTTTACTTATCATAAATAAATACTCAAATCTGTCTCCTGCTTGATGTATTATGCTACACTCATCCCCTGAGCAGACGTTAGCTCTGTGTTTGACGGCCGGGCCGCTTCAGCCTAATGTGTAACTGGTCAAAACAGAATTATTATTCAGAATCAGTATCAAAGTCTGGATATCAAGATCGATGCCATATTGAAGACATGCCGTAGTGCAGGGATCAGCAAGTAAATGTGGTTTCTGTTGCTTAAAAAAAAAGCAACTGAAACCACATTTACTTGCTGAATATTTGGGCCAAAACATCGTATCTTAATCAGGCAAAAGTGTCTTTGCTGCCTTAAAGGAATACTTCACCGATTTGCATTTAGCTTTGTATTACTAGGGTTAGTATTTTTGAAAAATTGTGCTTCCCAACCTCAGTTTCCCCTGAGTTGAGAAATATCTTCATTCTTTTCTTTGTTACGTGCCCACCAGTGACACTTGGTCCTGTTAGCATAACTGTTAGCAAAGATGGCGGACACTGTTTACATTCTGGGAATGTAAACCCTACAAGTGGGTCTAAAAAGTGAGGAATCAGCGTTGCAGTTTTAAGCCTCGGACCAAGTGTCACAATTTTTCAAAAATACTACCCCTATTCTAGTAATACAAAACTAAATGCAAATCAGTGAAGTATTCCTTTAAGATAACAATAATGTGGACTTGCGTGTAAGATACATACTCGTACTGTTCATATTTGTTGTGCGTCATTTAAATTTTAAGAATTACTTCTTCTTTGAGCCTAAAATGCTTGTATTATTAGTATTAGTAGTTATTTTATGGACATTTACTCCGCAAACCTGGCTATTAACATACAACAGTAGTGTTTTTATTTGTATTTTTTAAACCATACATTGAAAATTTTAACAATATAAAACATATTTCAAATAACATCGGTTTACAGGTGTTAAGACTGGTACTCCTCAAAAGTAGGACTCCAAACCGTTCAGGTTACAAAAACAACATCAGTTCACTTATCTCAAAAGGTTGGTTCGGTAAACAGGCAATCGTCCAAAAAAACAGATCACGATGAATAGTAAGAATGCTGGACCGTTCAACATGGAGGTACAAGACAAACTGGCACAGAGGGGAAAGGGAACACAGTTATATACATGAGGAGGAGGGAGACAACGAGACACAGGTGAATCTAATGAGGGCGGGGCAGACAATCAAGACTGGAGGGAAAACACACAGGGGCAGGAAGTGAGAGGAGAGGTAAGTTTAAAAATAAAACAGGAAACAAGAAACATTACAGAAAGAAACAAAAAAAATGACTTTAAGGGGAATGCCGAGATGTATCAACTCTCTCTTCTCTGGTGACATTACCGTAATAACCACTTCTTAATGTTGGCTTTGACGTGCAACTTCTCAGCTTTCAGAAACTGTTGGAATTTTTCCGATAGCACATACTGCAATGTAATTGTGGTAATGCAAACATGTTGTTTGCTCACTGTGAAAGCGCTAACTGTCAATTCTAGCAACAGAATCTATTTGAATTGCATATTTTTTCAGAATAAAAACTCTGAAATTGTCATTTTTTTGGATCAGATTTGTTAAATCATCTGCCGGGCCCAGATACTGATGCTAGCGGGCCAGTTTTGGACCACGGGCCACCAAATTAATTGCCGTATTATCACTGCCGTATGGTTATTGGTTTGATTGTGGTGGTTGGCAAAAGACGCGCCGCTAACTTTTGTTCTCAGCTCAGCAACGGGAACCTTCAAGGCGTCCATTAACCACCAGTAGTGACACTGTGGTCAGATGGCTTGCTGTTCACTATACACCGGGGGGCGACCATCAATCAGAGTAAGAGGCACAGCCGACTGACAGGTGCTTGATGGGCGATGGCACTAAATATGCTGTCATTTGGCCAGAGACTAGAGCCAGACTCAGTCAGCGGGCCTCGTTAAATGTTACAAGCGGCTTCCTCACCACATTTCCTGATGGAAAAAAAATTGTATGGCAGGAATTCATTTAAGTATTTCTGCCTTTTTTTTATCACAACAATCCTCTAAAGATCAATATTCTGGGCAAATAAAAATATTCCTGGCTTAGAGAACCCCCTGAATTGTTGCACAAGGTCGCGATCTGTAGTTATTGCGACGTGTACACATCCATACATTTTGAGTCACGCTGCTGTAAGCAAGGTCACGGATAATGGATCCGTGTGTATTTTGCTGCCTTTATTTCTTGACACTAACTTTCTCATGCATTCATTGCTTTCTGCCCAAAACTGTGACCTTCTTAGTCCTCGGGGGATGTTGTCTTCCACGAAAGTCAATTACATTGGGTGGGTAATGCATTATGTTAGCATTTCCCAGGACAATCAGTCATTGTCTTGCACATGCTGGTTGCACTGGCTCATCCTCCCCATCTCCCATTTCATCAAGCCGCAACCCAGGTAGGTTCTGGGTATGAGGAGGACCGTTTCCTGCGTGTGACAAGGTCACCCTGCACCTTGAATGGGAAAATCCCCGTGTACACTTACCAACGTATGAGTCAGGATCAATTAAGGCAACTTTTAATCTTGTCACAGGATCTCCTTCACTGACAGGCTCTTCGGTAAAGGGTGATGAGTAAACAACCCGAAGACTGATACCTTTAATGACGGGTTCTACTTTGGCAAAGTGATTACACTAATGGAGCCGCTGCCGTTATATCAAAAATCCACAGCTTCTTCCTCGTACAGTAGGTTGCTGGTGGAGAGGGTTAAAGACAGAGCATTAACGAAGGAGCATTACGAGTCTAGTCACAACAGCACTTTGAAATACCAAATCAATACCATTTTCTGTGACCAATTTTACAGTTCTTTGGGTTGGTTGCCCCCGGAGTAATAAAGCTGTTTTCTACACACACACACACTATAGTTTTTGTTGCTCACTGGCAGAAATATTAAGCCAATATATTTGATGTGGACATGTTCTGGTCTGCTGTCAATCAAGATCATAATGGGTTTAAGAGAAAAACCAGGATGTACGGTAATGACCACAATTGCATCCATTTGAAAGTTAATATTTTTTAAGCTTAAAGTTCTGTATTTGTGTAGCACCTTTCATACAAGGACTGCAGCTCAAAGTGCTTCACAATAAAAGGAAAATAACATTTTAAAAGTAAATACAACAATAAAACACAACACAGGGTGGAATGAAAAGGAAAAAGTCTAAAGTCAAAGAGGAAAAAACCCTGTTTTAACCCTGTGCTCATGTGGCACGGATTTGTGCCGCAGGTGCGCCAATGATAATAATACTCCTTATATGGACATCCTGTCTTCTTATGTGTTGTTGAGTTAAAGTTATGATTCATTTTATATCACATTTTTAGTAGTGATATAAAGAAACAATAGTCATGCAGAAGTCACAAAATAGACCCAAATTTCACAAATTCAATCGGATTTTAAACATTTTGAGTATTTTTTGCTCAGGTGTGTTTATATAGATGGTATAAATGATTTATTTGTTTCATCAGATTGCCTAAGTTGTGCTGAAAAAAAGGAAATAAGACACTCTATATTGTACATTCTTATACACTCTGTATATAATGTACGTTTAAACATAGGAATGGAAAAAAAAACAGCTGAAATACCCTGTGTTCTAAGCGTTAACTGTAAAACAGTAAAATACAACACAGGGTGGAATAAAATAGGAAAAGGCTATAGGTCAAAACCCCATTTTGACTTTAAAATATACAAAAAAATGCAAATAAAACACAACACAGGGTGGAATAAAAAGGAGCTAGTTGAAGGCTAGTGTAAAGATATCTAGTGAGCTGGCTTCCCTAATATCTAAGGGTAGTGTGTCCCAAAATTTAGGGGCGTAAGTAACAAAGTTTCTTTTTCGACTTTTTGTGGGGAACCTCCAATAAACCAGCAACAGACGATCAATGTTACAGGGAGCCAGTGTAGGTACAGCTAAGTGGACTAATATGCTCTGGTTGTGGTTTTGGCTTCTAGTGTGGATCAATATTGTAGCTGCACCTTTTATGTACCCATCTTAAACTTAAACATTACCCAAATTAAAAAGTTTACAGTAATGAGTTGGTTCAGTTTGCAGCCAATGATGAATCAGCTCTGCCTCTCAAAACAAGGTGCTTTGAACAGATGGTTAGTTTGGACAAGGTGAGTCGGCCTTTTCCTCCACCTCGTCACGTCATGCATTTCTTTAGTGGCGTGAGCTGACAGGCCTTTACAACGATGTCAGAACAGATAACATGTCGTCCTTGAAAAATGTAGATTTAGGCAGATTTTTACATAACAGCATTGTTGGAGCGAGTCTATTAACATTACTTTATACGTATGTTTTACCAGCACATATGGTCATGCATGGACACAGTCCTCCAGTGAATAGAAATAAGCGGATGTAACCACTATAAAATGATGAGATAAAACAATATTATATGTTTGTTAGGCCTTAAGGACACAGTTTAAAAAAAAAAAAAAAAAAAAAAGATTACCATTGAGTGTCTTTGTTCGGAAGGAGAATTCTGCGAGGTAAAGTCTGTCGCTCCCCCCGCTCTCACAGAATGAACGTCCTCTGGCTCAATTTCTTAATGAAGCAGCAGATGCTCTCATCCAATTTGAATGGCTGCTGCATCACGGGAAGCCGCGATAACTGTTTTCCTCCTGTCAGGACACCAAATATAAAACAGACATCAGCAGAGGCGGAATTCAGTTAAGAGTTTATCTTGATGCCTTTCTAGGGCGACGGGTTTCATTATGGAACCAACCAACTATTTCCCAAACGCTTCCCTTATGCTCTGACAGATTTGTCCTGGGGATCAAATGTAAAATAAAATCTGTGGCATTTTTCACAGTAGACAGACGTGAAAACCACACCGTGCAGGTTTGTGTGAACAGAACACAAATACGTGTCTTTAAGTCTTGATCCTGATTGATGGATTTGCTTTTCACCTCTATATTGTGATAACGCTGCATGCACAAACTTCCCTTTTGTTGCCACCAACAATGATGTGATGTAAGTTCTGCCAGTTTCGCAACTTTATCATGTTCCTCTTTTTGTAAATTTCCATCACATCATGATCATGATCTTGGCCATGATCTAATTTAATGTTTCTCAAGAAATGCAATGTGTGTGTGTGTGTGTGTGTGTGTGTGTGTGTGTGTTGTGTACGCAGTCACATTAAGGGGACTTGTCTTCCTAGTGGGGACAAAAAGCAAGTTTCCATAATGTCAATTACTACATTTTAAGGTGAAGACAGGCTTTAAGGATAGGATGAGTTTAAGGTTAGGTTACGATTAGGATTAGGTAGTAATTATGGTTAAATCTCCAGATTAATTTAAGTCAATTCAATGTCCACCAGACTGTGTGTGTATGTATGTGTGTCTTTGGTATTCCTTATGTTGTGGGGACATAAATCTGTTTACACAGTGACATTATGGGGACAAAAATCAAGTCCACATAATGTAAATTAATGCATTTTAAGGTGAAGACAAGTTTTAAGGTTAGGATGAGTCACTGTAATGTCCTCTGAAGTCATGGAATCCACCCGACTGTGTGTGTGTGTGTGTGTGTGTGTGTGTGTGTGTGTTTGTGTACAAAACAGTTTTAAATTACTATGGGTGTCAACACCATAATACAGAAAAAGAAAAAAACAATCAACAACCTGTCATATCACACACACACACACATATATACAGTATATACATACAGTATATTGGGCGTGTGTGTATTTCACAGTTCAAGGTGGGTCAAGGAGTCTTTACTCAGACTGGACACATTATCTCAGTGTGTCTCTGTGACCTCATGAACTGCCCTGTTTGGAGGCTCATCGTGACCTGCAAGTGAAACAGCAGCAGTGTTTGTTTGAACGCATCCATGTTTCCAGATACTGGCTCTGAGTGTCTCACTTGTATACGGGTGTGTGTGAAGTCCAGTGTTAGTGGATGTGGTTGAGTTTGCTTCTACACACGACGGAGACACATTTCTGGTTCAGTCAGGTTTCCACTCGTGACATGTCGTTGTTAAATCATTTATTGCCACAAACAAACTGCTGTTAGACTTGACGTTGACGGCTCCACTCTTTAGCCAATGTGTTTGGCCAATTCAGCACAAAGCAGAATACAGGAGTGAGCCCGAGCCAGACAACGAAAAAAAACATTTTAAACTCTCGACCCTGTGAGATTGTGATTGAGGCCAGAGTGGTGCCGGCAAAGCTCTGAGGAGCAGCGGCGGCGTGAGGCAGCATTGATGTAGCAAGAAATAAGTGAAATGAGTGAGGGAGGAGTGATAGTTAAACACATTACCTTGGTGTGAGAGTGGCTGTGATTGAAGTGTGACTAATAGAGCTGGCTTTCAGCTGATTACTGCATTTGCTGTATCTTGATTAAGAGCCACACACTAAACAAGATGCTTAATTCATCTTTATAGTATATTGTTTTTTTTTACAGCGAGGTAAATCTCCAGAATGCCACTGCTCTTTGCTGCCATCTTCCAAAGAGACACCAAAATCATTTCCCAAAGAAACTTTAGAGTTGTTTGGTTTTTGAAAAATTCATAAAGCTGTTTCACCATCATCTAATTAGGTTTTTATTTTCCTCCCACTCCACTCTGCTCCTCCATCTCTATTGTGTGCTAATAGTGTACATCAAAGGCCCACTCTTGGAGAAAAGTCCTTGAACATATACTATAGTTTGTCACTTGTTCTGGTTGTAACCACACAACAGTTTCTAAACTGTCTGGTATGGTATGATATGACATTTTTTGGCATTGTACAGCGATGACATGCAGAAGTATTGGTAATTATGGCTGCTCATGCCTCCAGTGACAAGCTGCTGCTCCCTCGGTGTTTGAAGGAGAGGTTTGACAGGTCTTTCCTCATTCTCAGCAGACAGACTGTACAACTGACACTGTCAGTCGACAATATATACTCTTATTTCTATTTTCTACCGGGTTGGGTATTTGGCTGCTGTAACACTGCACATTTCCTGTGTGGGAAGAAAAAAGGAAAATCTTATGTTTGTTATCTTATCTTGTGTTATCTATAGTTATCTTATGTTATCTTATGTTGTTATGTTATGTTATCTTATCTTATCCGAGTAAGCCATGTCAGTGTGATAGGAACACCAGGAACGTCGGAAACAGAAGCATTAAAATGGGATTCAGCTCATTAATTCATTAGTTACACCTGTGCTTTGTCAATTGTAACACATCATGCTGTCTCCTGTGAAAATCACACTTCTATAGAGAGACGTGAGCAATCTGTGCCGGAAATCCTATGTCTGTCTATATCTAGACAGAATATAGTAGATGTGGCCTAATAACAGATGGTTGTAATTCTAAGGAGGCTTGAGTATGCAGCGTGCTCAGCCTGGAAACGATTCTAAAGTGACGCCACAGAATACAATATCTTCTCACCAGAAGGTTGACGACTTAAAACCCCCAACTCTTCCACATGTCAAGAGACTTGGGCAAGAGAGTGAGGCCAAAGTTGCTCTTATCAAGCTGTGTCTGCAGTGTGTGACTGCACTTTGAGTGGTCATGTTACTTCTCATTATTACAGACCAAGCATACTCAAATAAAGAAAGAAAAATAGACAAAACCATTAATGGAACCCTTTTATTACACTGCCTGACAAGATAATAAAAGAAATACAAATAGCATTTATGAACACATCTTATAAAGGAAATGTGTCTACTTTTTATTAGAGCAGTGAAACAAATCCTCAGTAAAACTTTTAACTGATTTTAAAATATTGGTGCAACTCAAATATTACCGAGAATCTAATTTTATATATGAGATACTGACATTTCTGACTCAACACATTAAATCTCCTTGTCTTCCTGTTTGGAACGGCCAAACAAATTAACGCCAGCTGTATGTTCCGTTCAGATGAATGGCTTTCAAATGGCCAACTTTGAGTTATGGCCTCTAAATGATCGCGTTTCCCCTGATGTGAGCCATAAAACATTCATTTGCATTCGATGTCGCAAGAATCCTTCTGGCTGTTAGTGCCGTGGTTTGTGGGGCTGTTTGGCCAGAGACGGACATTCTCCATATTTCATTTAACATCTTATAACCGCTAATCACATGCTCTTGATGCAGAGTGACTCACAAAGTTTCAGCTCTGCAAGAAGGCTGTCAAAAATTCTTACATAGATGTATCTGCATGATGAGGATGAGAATACTAATATTTTTTTTCTTATTTCAACTGTGAGAAGAAGATGCTCATTTATTTTTTTTATTTTATTTTATTTTTTTAGAAAATATGCTCTCTGGACTGTGATGTCTTCTTGTTTTTGTTTTTTTTCCCCAGATTCTCTGACTGATGTTTTCAGAGACACTTGTGACTCCTCTGCCCTCGGGCGCCGTTTTGATGGTTTGTCTCAAAATATGTTTCAAGGAGAAAAGAAGTCCAGCAGAAAGTTGAGAGAAGGCTTTGTCATGAAATAAGTTATGGGTTGACCTTTTCAAATTCAAGGTTTCCAATAATTTGTCTTGACTCACCTGTATAACTGCATAGATTAGCTGTATTATTATTTCATTATCTCCCTTTTCTAACGCAGTCTTTGTTTCTTTCTCTCCGACAAAGAAATTAAATTGAAAAAAAATGACACATTCTTTCATTCAAACACTGCATCCTCCACAAAGATGTTATTGTGTGTTTTGATTAACCTCCTGTTTAATTAACCTCCACTCTCTGTTGAGCACAACTCCCTCTCTTTCAGCTCGAGCCGTTTTCTATCTCTCTGTTCTCTCATCTCTCATTGTCTTTTTCTTGCCCTTTGAGCGACTGATGTTTCCTGTTTGTTCTACCGCCGTCACTTATCTGGTCCTGGACATCTTCTCCAACAAACGTCACCGTTTCTCTTCACTAAGCTAATGAAAACCAATCAAAAGCGGAGTCTAAAGTGCCAACCACTTCCATATTTTTTGGAAAAATGGCACATTAACTGTCCTCTGCAGAGTTTGAAAAGCAATGATCAATTTAGCACTTACGATGCAGAGCGAAAGACGAGATAATGACAGTTTTTTAATTTCTTATCCCACATTCCCAACATAAATAGACACACAAATCTACTTGGTTCAGTGCAGAAAACTCAACAACAATCTATTTTTGTCTATTCAACCTTTAGCCAAATTGATCTTTATAATATATGACGGTATAAAAATGCAGCACTTTCTATAATAGTCCACTTATTTCTCTGAAAGGGCAGCAAATACTATGCTAATACCCCGACAAGCTGTTACACTTAATAGCAGGATCATTAGGAGGAATATTTTAGAATTGAAACAGAGGCTTCACCGAGATGTTAGAGACACATTTAGCTTTAAATAACACACAAAACGGGACAATTTTCTCTAACAGGGGGTTAAAAGATGGATCCGAAAGGCTCCTGGCCAGACACGAGTGAGCTTAAAATGGAGTGGTATGTGACAAGAAACTAGTCCAAACTGGATTTGTGACCTCACTGAACGGTTTTGTGGTGACAGCATCCTGGGGAAAAGACAGAGGATTTTGTGTGAGAGGTCATCTTATGTGAGAAGTTATTTCTTTGATCTTGTAATGGGTTTTCTACAGCACAAGCCTCTGGTGGTAGATATGACAGGCAGCTTTCATGCGAACAGCACTGAGTCATCCCCATTCATCAGTTTTACTCACTCACTCATTGTGTACCACTTAATCCTCCACATGAGGGTTGCAGGGGACATATGCTGCTTTTCCACCACATGGTCCCGGCACGGCTCGGCACGGCACGTTTTTTTGTGTTTTTTTGCTTTTCCATTAGTGAGAGTACCTCGTAGTTTTTAAGTACGTGGGCTGAGCTGATTCCACGTGACGTCGTCAGACTGCAGTGCACTGACTGGTCAGAGTGTCGTCAAGAAATGAACTGTAGATCAGTTAAAAAGACTTAAAAATCCTGAAAACTTGTGTTAATCTCCAACATTTAGCAAGGAAATGTCTAAAATCTCAATATTTACAAGAGGCTTCTGGTGTTTTTAGTGACTGCTGAAAGCTGGCGATCGCAAGCGACGAGCCGCATCACAAAGCCTGCCGCTGTATTTCAATTCAGCCATGCTGAGCCGAGGCAAGACGTGGTGTGGCAGGACCATTTAGTATGAAACTGGCAATAGAGTGAAAGACAGGGAACACCTTAAACCGTCACATTCAAACCCACTGTCAATTAAGAGTGTCCAGAAAAACCTCTGCATGTTTTGGACTGTGGGAGAAACCCGGGGAAAACCCACGCACACACGAGGAGAACATGCAAACTAGACACAGAAAGGCCCTCGGGTTTCAAACCGGTGACCTGCTTTCTGTGAGGCAACAATGCTAGCCATGTGGCCCCTTATCAATTGTACAAAACAAAAGTATGCACAACTATGATCAGCATTGTCCAGTTTCGGTCTGCAAAATGTAGCTCTTTGCATAATAAAGTTGATCTGTATTTGCATACACGTCATGTCAGCGTCTAATTGCGTTCTTGGAGAATTAGGTCACAGAATATTCATGCCTTGCATGGAAGAAACAGATCCCAGATCAGATGACTGTAGACCCCAGGGAAACATAAGTAAGAGGCAACATAATATTAACATTTTAGCAACCATTAAAAGCATTAGCAACAGAGTGAGGGGGTTGTCAAGACACAACACAAACTAATAAGATATTCAAGTTTCCTTCAGGTCTTCAGCAATAAACTACTGGCTGTGCTGTAAAATTACAATATTAAGGATCACTGCATTCAAACTTTTATTAGTTAGCAAAGCTATTGCTTTGAGGTAATGTTATTAATGGACGACATGAGGGAGGAGAACACGTCAATAAGCTGCGAGGTAATTTCCCTCCTGTGATATTCTCCAAATCAGAATCCTCTCGGACTGACTCCTGTCCTCCACGTGTTCAGTCACCCTCTACTAGACGCTCAATTTCATGGAAATTAGCAGGATTGCCGGCTTTTGAGATGCAAATTGACTATGCAGATTTGGGATGAATTAAAATGGGACTCCCTCGCTGACACAAAGTGAAATAAGCTCTTCGTGGCCTAATACGTCTGCGCGTTGTCGTCGTCGTCTCCAGACTCATTAAGCGCCGGACACGACTGCGGGACAAATTTATCGCAGGGAAGAAGCAGCAACACTGTGCAGGGGAAAACAAACAAGTCACTGGATTGGGCGGCAACTCTTTGGTCACTGGTGACAGAGAGCGTCTGCAATTTCGCACACTTCTCTGTGTTGAACGCAGATATGGACTCAACACTTTTACACTTATAAGAATGTACAGCAGAGGGAAATGACGCAGGGAATCTTATGGCAAAGTTGCAAATTGAGTGTGTTATTATTTGGGATAGATAAAGACACAGGCGTCTCTGATGTAGTTGTCATTCATCCGTCCATTGTCCACTTGTTTACAGAGCAAACGCCCTTGTGCCCTGCAGCCACTAAGGCCCAAGGTCATTGTCAGCTGATTTATTCCTACACGCAGGCGAACAATCCCAAAACACATCTCCTGAGAGTAAACCGTTAGTTAGTTTGAATGCATTCAAGAGACATCGTATTCGAATACTGCCTCTGAATTAATTCTACGTCATTAATTTCATAAGATACACTCACATCCCTCGGTAGTAGACGTGGTCTCCCTCTGTGCAACACTTGATATTCCGCTCATGCCCGCCTCCGCCTGCTACACCTTCCAGTGAGCGGACAGTCGGCTCACGGCAAAGTGATTTTCAAACAAGACAATACCATGCACTCATCTGTGTTCATCTATCAGCAGAGGCATCTGTAAAACAGACACATCTGTCTGTCTCACCTTTTTTGTTGTTGTCCAAACTTAACTGTTGAGGTAAAATAAGAGGCAATAGCATACATCTGACACGGTTTAAAGGAGAAACACTTAAGATTGATCACCAGTCATGTGAACCTTGGCCTCTCAACCCCCTTGGACTCAAGGTGAGGAAATGACCCGGAGACATTCTCCATGGATCGATGCGCCATAGAAATAAATTAACTGCCTTTCCTCTTTATGTCAAAACAGCAGTCGGGGTGTCAAAAAGGAAAGCTCTGTGCAGCACTCGGGGTATTCTGAAAATGGGTCAAATAAAATCTCTCTCTTTGCTAATGAAGTCCCTGTGCACTGAGCCTCACACCTGCACTGTTTCAATTACCGCAGTGAAACAGGATGGGAAATCCCAACAGTGCAGATGCAGCCAGAAGACACACAGCTGAGGTAGATGTTGTGACTCTGAACTCAAGTGTTATACATCAGCCAGGAATATCAGGTCGAACACTTATTTATATGAAGATTACTTTAAGTTTCATTTATTCATTTATGCATGAATGTGTGTGATATTTTTTTTTGTCTGTGTTCATTTTAAGACAAGAGGTCATTTACTGCTGTTTGCCTATAAATACACTGGCTGCCGTCACAAACACAGCTTTTGAGTGTCATTGCAAGCACAGAAACACATTCCTCTGCATTTATGTTCCTCCAGTTTTTTCCCCCCTCCATCTGTCACAATGTCTTTCTGCCAAGTGCCACTGCTAAAGGATCGCTTCCTCCACCAACGATGTTGTTTCTGGCTGCATCTGTCCGTCTGTGTCTGTGAGCAGCATAAGCTAAGGCGGAGTTTTGATGAAATTATCTGGGGATAGAGATTGTGGACCGAGGAAGAAATGATTAGATTTTGGTGGCGATCCAGATGTCGATGCGCGCTCGAGTCCATTAACACTGTTGGAAACGGAGAAAGTGCTCTCTCTTTCCTCCAGTTTCACTTGTGCTGATGACCCGTGGTGGTGGAAGGAGGAAGACGGAACCGAAAAAGAGGAAGTAATGAATGATTGAATCCAGAAGAAGGCAGTGTTGCAACAACACAGATGTGAACAGCTGTAAAACAACAACAACCACTGGTTTCACACGTTTGTTCAATTCCAAGCACTAAGGGCAAAAGATCAAAAGTCATCTATCATGTGTTGAACGAGAGTTCAGTTTTCAGTAGAGAGGTCTACTGTGTTAGTATGTTAGTATGTTGTTTTTGGTTGACGTGCTGAGGTTAACCCATAGACTATTTATAAAAAAATGGATGAAGTCACCAAGTATGACGAAAGTAGGAAATAGATACGGGTACGGCACATATGAATGGACACCATTATGATTGACAGGTGATTACAGGTGACATCTGTGAACTTCTGGTTGAATTGCGAATCGTGAGGCTAAAAAAACAGCATTACTTGTTTTGTGAATGGAAGACTACGTCCATATTTATATATACTCTACGTTCAACATCTCCTCATTTGGACCGTGGCTTGCACTGCAGGTCCCAGCGTCGCCTGACCAAATTCCACCAAACTGTGATTCAATCATTGCACACTGAACTCCAAGTAACCCGCCATTCTTCACCCTTCTTTGTCTGTGAAGGTCCTCAGTCATCCAGGCCATAATAGTCCTTTAAGTGCTAATCTTATCCGAAAGGCGTCTTCAGTTCTGACTTTGGGTGAGAGGCAAAATGTCCTCCAGACACTAACAGAAGTCCAGTTGCCTTTGTTTTTAGCACTTAAAGGTTCATCCTTCCAGTCTCATCAGGTCACCAGCCACCATCAGCGCCGGTGTCTGCTCAGAGTCCCGCAGCATTGATATTTCAATGACTCTTTAAATCAGCACATTATTCTGTTTAATCTGTAATAAATTCATTTTACGTTCACCATAGTCTCTCCTGATTGAACCACTGAAGTGTTTTATTACCCAATTTAGTCTAATCATTTCAACCCGAGCATTTATAGCAAGTTGGCACTAATCGTTTTTTCCTTATCTTGTAAGACTGTTTGAGCTTTTACCGTGTTGTAAAGAATAAGGTATTTAAATCCTTTAATGTGATAATACGGTAAATCAATTCCCCGTCCAGTGTCAGAGTCCACGTCCCGGTCTTGTTCTTACAAACCTATGTCTGTGATGAACCTTACAACAACCTGACAACCTTTACGACTACAAGCTCTATTTATACATCGCCTCAGTTCTGAATGTGTATAAGCTTTCTTTGAGATTCAGAGTTTCACAAACTCAATATTATTGAGCGTTTGAGTGCTTATTCACCTCCTCCCAGTCCATTTATCTGCTTATTGTCTCTGCTCCTGTGGGTTTGTTATCGCTGGAACATGCCTCTGGACAAGGACGGCTCCTGATAGGACACTGGCCACTGTTGCTCATGGGGGGTGGGGGATCAGATGCTCTGCCAGAACTCGTGGTCAGTGAAGATTATGTGGCTCATGTTTTGACCTTTACAGCTTCAGTCTTATAGCAGTCAAGGATTGAGAGGCACACTGATCAGTCCAGTCAAAAGGAGCGAAAACTATTGCCAGATATTTATTATTGATAAGCTGGTTTGCAGTGTGTGTTGACGGGGGGATGTGGTGAAATGTGGAGATAAAAAGAATCCTCCTTCCTTCCTGCAATAAACAGTAAATATTACATGTTCGCTGTCAACAGTTACACAGCTTTTTCAGCTGTGAGTTCTAGAGTGAGAAATCAAGTCTAATTGTTATTTTGTTGAACCTTTCAAAAGCATATTATTGCATCTACGCAGTTTGGGGAATTTTTGATTGTTCTCGGATCCATGTATCATCTCTAAACCAGCCCCTTAAAGTCCACATGATCCATCAGAACATCTTCTATACTATACTTGATCACGCTAAACCACACATGGGCAACATAAGGCCCTGGGGCAGGATGTGGCACCCAGACTTTTATTTTGAAAGTAGTCACAGGAAAGGACGAATCAGTGAGGTTACGTGTCACATTTTGTATGTATCTTTTATAGCATTTTTACTTTTAAAATTTAAATGTTATGCACGTTGAATATAAATATAGGTAATATTAGATTATTATTTCTTTTAAACCTTGTTTTTGTGGCCCTTTGCTTGCTTCATCACTGTCAGTGTGGCCCTTTGGAAAATATTTTTGCCCACCCCTGCGCTAAACCATTTTCATTTCACCGTATTTGGGGGAGTCAGCTTGTTCTGTAGCTGAAGCAAATTTGTCGAACGCTCTGCCTGACGATGTGAGGAGCTGCAGCTCTTTCTATTTTAGCACTTTTTAAAAACAACTAAAAACAAGAAACAACTATAAGGCGCTTTATTTGCTTTAATTGTACACTGTCCATTTTAAATGTACATATTGATACATAGTCTCTATGGACGGTTATTACTCCTACAGGGTCAAATATTTAGACATCCAATGAGGAGTAGGTTTATATGACCATTAAAGATGCATAAAATGTAATGTTACTGTCAATAGATTTAGTTAGAAGCATATTTGGTGCAGTGGATGATAATGACAGTGTTTTTATTTGAAGGGGAAGTGTGTGAAGGAGGAGATTATGGTGTCCTGGTGGCTCGCTGGGCTAAATAAAACCATGAAACTGTGACATGAGTTTGAATCCGGTCCAGTAACTTTGTTGTAATCTCTTCTTCCCCAGTGTTTGCCCGTCTGTCCTCATTCTGAAGTGGTGGCAAAGTGGAAAAAAACAAAATAAAAGTGTGCAAATAGAGACTGAAAAGTTATTCTGCAGCGCACGCAAACAAAATAAAACGTGTGAGTGAGATCAACATAGTACTTAGTGTGCAATTATCATAAGATGTCTGTATTCCAGTGAGCCAGGGTTTTCTTTTCTTTTTTTTCTCATCGCGCTCGGTCTCATTGAACCGTCATTGAATTAAATGACAATTTCAGGCCATGAGAATGTTATGTGGGTGAGGAACTTCTCCTAATCCAAGCATGCAATTCTATGAATAACAATGGTGACAGTCCATCCTGAAAAAAGCCATTACACCTGGGACTCTGTCGCTCTTAAGTTTCTCTTTATTTTCCTTCTCCGTTTGCCACGGCTTCTCACCAACAGCATCCCGTCTTCTCCACACACCTCCATGTTTATGTTTAAATGTCGGTCACGTAGTCCCGTCCATACCACCCTGCCAATTACGACATGGTGTTAGTCTATTGAAGTGAGACGATTAATGTGCAGGCAGCCGCCGTGATTTAGATTCATCAGCCCTATTAAAAGGCTTCTCATGAACAGCCTGGTATTTCGACACAACTGCAATATAGATCTCCGGTATCTGACGTCACACAACCAATGTAACGCCCCCTGGCAGGATACTACGCCTTTCACCTCTAAAGATGTATTTACTAGATAAATCAGGCAGTGTGTCAGGAAACTCGTCTCTTTACGGCCGTTTTCATCAAGTGAAGATAGATGCTAATGCAAAAACAGTCAGACGGGCTGACCTCGTCGTTGTTGTTGTTGTTGTAATGACAATAAAGATCCTTCATTTTGAACCACCGGGTTTTTACATGAGCCCACAATGGACAAACTAAGGATCTTTTCAGCACAGTCGACAAAACTGCCTGAACTTTCTAAATGGATGTATCCGACAGCAAAGGTTTCCCTAATTAAAATCTCTCTTGGATAAAAAAAAAAAAATAATGACCACGAGGCAACATCGGAGAATTAAAGAGGAAAAAAAAAGGGGTAAGATGGTGTGAGAGTCTGGTGTTGTAGTTAATGCATCACTGCTGCAGGAGCAGAACCAGTGGCTGTGCTCTGCTTCCACCTCCTTCTCACCTCTGCACTAATCACTCCTTTAATCAAAATGTGTCTTTCAACATTGTGTGTGGTCACTGCTCCTCCTTTCAGTCCATTGGTCCTATTTATTTTCGCTGCCACAACAGCCCGATATACACTTTTAATTATAATGAAATATCCTGCTCCAGTGTGGCTTTAATCCCAAACCTAACATGACTTATCTTATACGATACACCTCAATGGAAAATTGAATTAGTCAGTCTTTGCATTTGCTCTCTGGCCAGGACTCTTGCAGAGTTGAACAGATTCTCACTTTTGCAGAAACTAAAAACATTTGTGTCTTCTGTGATTTTGTTGTGAATATAATTAGTGTATGCATGTGATAAGGCATTGTGCCAGAATCAGATTTTGACTCACAACTGTACCACACTGAGTTTGTGTGTGTGTGTGTGTGTGTGTGTGTGTGTGTGTGTGTGTGTGTGTGTGTGTGTGTGTGCTTAGAACAGCTGTAAAAAAAACTCCATTCTGCAAACAGCATGCTGCCTTTGTGATCAAACTAAGACATAAATAAATAAATAACCATGTGTCATCAGTGATTAAGCAAACTGAAAAAGAGAAAAAGGAAATTGAAATATTGGTTTTACTGATAGCAATGGTGAAACAAACTGTTTATGTTTTGATGTTTTGGTCCAAACCTAAAAATCCTCGGTAACCCTTCCTTTTACAGTCCCCTAGTTACCAGTTATATGGGTAATTACCACAGGTAAATAAGTGTGTAAATACTCAGAAAGTGCCACTTCATTACCAGGAACAGAACAGAACAAAACAGGAACAACACAATTAAACATTAACTCCACTAATTACTGTGTAGGAATATGGAGCGGCACTAAGAACAGAGCTAATTCCTAAGGATGTATGCAATAGTTTTTGATAAAAGTTAAGGGATAACGGCCTCCAGAGGAACAGTTTTCTTCTGGAGAAGTTACACAGCATTGTCTTGATTACTGGGTATGTTCTTACTGAAATTCTGATCATTTACTCAGTAAGCAAGCTGGAACTGGACTACAACAGGTAACATCCTGGTAATGTAATGGAATCAAACATGACCTGGACATACATTTAAATAAATTTAAAGCTGGAACATGACAAATTGGTAACGTCAGGTAAAAGTGCAGCTTTTTGAGTTGATCAGTAAGAGTTTTAAAAGCTTCAGTTCCCTGTTGTACATATATTACACATAATAACCCTGAAATGTTGACATCACTATAAATAATTTATGTGTAGAAACAATCCGGCATGAGAAACTTACACAATAAATGGTTTGCAGGAAACTACTGTATTTGCATAGCCCCAAACAATATTATATTCATATATGCCTCCATAGCCACGTCTCCTTCCTTACATTTACTTTACATCTTTTCAGATACATACTGTAAATGTGTCAGACCAACATTGTAACCCCGTAGTTCCAGGAAACTTCATAACCTTTTTTACAAATGAGGGGAACAGAACCTGACCTCAATCCTGGCAGCAGCTGTTGATCATTTAGATCATTAACTGACAGAAGAAGGTTAACGGGGACAAATTATCCACATTAGTTGGATTAAACTTTTCACCCAAAGTTTAAAAAAAACCTGTTGTGATTGGATCTTTTTTTCCCTTCTTTTTTCAGTACATCTAAATGCAATAGACAAAAGAAATGAAATGGCTTTGTAGATGCAGCACAGATGTGTCGACGTGCGAGTGCTCATCAAAAGATGTATCTTTCTAATTGTTTCCATGACGCCTGAGGGAAATCTCCTTCAATGCATTAAAGAAATAGTTTAACCAGCAAAGCATTTCTTATTCTGATCACAAAGAAGTTTTTTGGTCTCCTTATTCTGTGCTTCTGCAGCTCTGCATTCTTCTTCTTCTTCTAAAAAAAGAAAAGTCCTCAACAAAATGACAAATTATTTATGAGTCACATTAAATATGGCATAAAGAGACCTGTTTTATTCAGCAGCAGGTGCTAATCCAGACTATAATCCGACGTATAAAAGTGCCCGCTGTGACTCAGCGTATAGCCTTACAGCTCTCTCACTCAGCGTTTCTCGGAGACTCAGCGGAGACATTTTGTGGAGCACATTTGCCGCGATGGAGGAAGACCCTCTCCGTCGCTCTGTGTGACTGAGCAGTGAACACAGCAGCACAACACTTCTATTCAATATTCTACCTGCTGATCGCCCCCCCCTTCCCCCACTTAATGTCTCTTTCATGTGACGCTTTATCACAGAGGTCAAATTTTCAAGCTGTTGCTCACAGATAACAGACAGTGGGGGTGTGGGATGCACCAGTGAGTGCTGTGTGAGCTACTGCAGCTGAAAAAAAATAAGCCAACAAACAAACCCAAACATTTACAGAGAATTCTCCAGTGTTAGACACAAGTAGAGAAATTACAGCTGAAGTCAATATAAGTAGAAATATGCCAATTATCTTATTAGCTATCTTATAAGCATGTTGCATGTGCCGATCTCATGTAAAGGAGGATGGAGCAACATGTTGGTGCACCACTAATGGCGTTTTTTTCCAAGGTTCCAAGCGAGCTGAGCCCATACTAAACTGTGACGCCCACTAATTGGTCAGACCGAACAATGCCGAACTGTAGATCAATTAAAAAGACTTGAAAAGACTAAAAATCCTGAAAACATTTAGCAATGAAATTTCTCAAATTTCAACATTCAACAGAGGAGTCTGGTGTATTTAGCGACAGCACTGCTGAAAGCTGGCGATCGTGGCACGAATCACAACCCGTTCAGCCGTATTTCAGTCGAGTCTGTGCTCCGGTCATTTTTAATGAACTGATTCTAATGATTCAGTTACACCGCAAACAACTGCTTTGCTCGTCACTAGTTTGTGTGCTTGTGTCGTGTATAAAACACTGTCACAGCGGTTTCGTGGAGCTACACTATGACAACCCCGCCCACGTTGAGTAGGTACATAGTAGTGACGAAAAAAGACGTGCCTGTTAACAAACCGAGTCGTGCTTGAACTGTATAATTGGAAGAGCGCCCATACGTGTACAGGGGTGTCAAACTCATTTTTAGTTCAGCGGCCACATACAACACAATTTGATATCAAGTGGGCTGGACCAGTCAAATAATGGCAATCAAAAAAAGTGCAATTTCAACAACATTATGCCTAAATGAACCATTTACAAAGGCACAAAACCTTTAGCCACAGGTATCTGGAACTGAAAAGTATCATATTTCATGTGAAATTTTCACAAATTCATCCTGGACCCACTGGTGGGCCAGTTCTGGTCACCCCTGGTTTACTACATCGGGTCGTAGTCGCTCCTAAATTAAAATGCGTTGCACGACTTTTACTAGCAAGAGCTCGGTAATTATTAAACATTGACACGTACCAAACACGGTGTTCGTCTGGCATAACCTGCCAGCAAAATGAAACACAAAGAGAATCACATATTTATTCCTGTTAACATTTCTGATGTGACCAAATAATCAAAATCACTGTTTTGACTTACTGATAATTGTGCACTGCTGGGAGCTGAACAGGGCTCTGTTTCCATTTCATCCATTTGAATTATATTGAGATATTTTGCACCAGGGTCTATGCTTAGACTTAGACTTCCTTTTATTGTCATTGCACAGAAAACACAGCAGTGAAAACTGGCAACAAAATTTCGTTGCTTGGCAGCAGATAAGAAACCAACACATAGCATTGAATTTTGTCACTTGTGAGTTTTGATGGGAAATGTCTTTTATCTTACTGTAAATGTCTATACATGTATCCAACTCTTCAGCCTAACTATGATTAATAAAAAATAAATAAGTAAGTGTTTTAATGTATATAAATATATATAAAAGTAGTGCAAAAAGAAAATATGCAGAATGTGGTGAGGAGGACACAATACAAATCTACTAAAGCGCTGTGTGTCGACCAGATGCTTTTATGCCAGCATCTCAGTGAATTTGTCCGGCTGCCATGCGTCCACGAACACTGTTTACATTCTGCTTTACATGCTGAGAGGGTCGTCGGGATGGCGTCAGTCGGTCTGGTGCAACCAAAACTACCAGCTACTAGTTCCTAAGGCTTTAGTAGTGGTTTAGTAATTAATAAATCATACATTTAGTAGAGACGTACACCAAATTGGTGCAAACCGACACTGGATTCTTATATTATATATGGTCTGACTCCAAGACAGATGATTATATCAGATCAAAAGCCCAATTTTGGAATTGTTTTAGGACAATTATTATTTTTTCTTTTTGTTTAATCCAAAGCACAGACACAAAAAAAATGTTATACGCCAGTACATTTCAATATTATTAAGGTTTTTTTTGTAGAGAATAACTGTGTTAGTGAATGCTTACAAAAATCCTGGGGGAAAAAATCTATTTTATGGTAGACTTTGTAAAAATTTAATTAGGGAAGCCTTTCTTTCAGATGTTTTGGATCATCGGTATTTTTCTGCTTCTCAAACTGGTTTGGCCAGCTGGAGTGACATTTGAAAAGAGCCCCGTGATTTAAAGACCACTGCAAATTTCTCCTTGAAGCCTCTTAAAACTAATTTGGAAATTCTTCAAAGTGGCAGAGAGCTGCTTATGTGTCTGTTGCACTTTGTATTTGAGATGTCATGTGTTGCCGCCTGACACGGTGTGATTGATTACCCTACTGATGCCCTATTATGGATATAGTGCCAGCATCAGAGTCTGTGACAGAATGATAATGACCCTGATAAACAATTAAAATTTGTATGTGCGGCAAGAACACAACAGATGTCAGACAGAACTGACTAGAAAGGTTACAAACTTGATAGATTCTCAGACTCTTACTCAGAGATTGCATCTACTCACTGAGGTAATGAGCAGTCATATGATGGCTCTGGGTATACAACTTGTTTTGTTACCATGTGTACAAAAGCCAGAGAACCTAATGTTGTAATAATGTTATCTGTGACTCAGAAACACGAAAGCCTAAGACAGACAATTAATTGTGCAGTAAAGGGAAAATAACATAAATTAGTGGATTTATGTCCCTCAGGATGTTCCCAAAATACATGCGAGTATCCTGGCGACTGCCAAGAAAATGTCAGAAAAGAAATGCCACTCTTTCAAAGAGAAATGAGAGGCCAGTGTACCTCATTTGCCGGGATGACAAAGGTAAATCTCAAGCTTCATTACAGCTGAAAACATACAGAACATACAGCTGAACTGGTTGAATTACTGAATTTAATTTAAAAAAATCAATGCTTGTTACATTCAAACTATTTACAGTATGTATGTAACTATAAATGACTTTATAGAATGCTGATTATCAGCTCCACGCGACTCTCTGTGTGTAACTGTGGTGTGGTGTACTGACAGAGAGGAACCCAAAAGCATGACAAAAGCAGAAGTTGGTTCAAAGGAGCGTTCAGTTCACTAGATGAAAAGACAGGCAGGGGTCAAAAAATACCAGGGAACCGGTCCAACAAGGCAAACTAATCCAATAAACGGTGGGCACGAATCCAAAACACAGGTCAAAACACAAAACAGGTCAATCTGGCAGCGGTAAGGTATATACTGTACATATATATATACATACATATATATATACAGGGGAACAACAGGTGAGTGTAAAGAACTGATTGCATCAGAGGGCAGGATCTGAAATGACAGGAGAGTGAACTGAACTGTACTCACACAATTGGACTATGCCTGAAAAACACCAAGAAGTGCTCATGAAAAGTTTCAGAAGTGGATTGGAAGTGGAAACCCCGTAGCAATCGTATTTTAATCATGAACGTTCAATATTGGAAATGTATGCTCCGCCAACGGCAATCAAGCGCTCCCTGAACAGCTGCTTGACAACTTGCTGCTTGTGGCATGTGTCAATCTTAACATCAGCAGACAGCATCGCTTCGTATGAGAATATACTGTGGGCGTTGAAGAAACACCGGTCGCCAGGGAGCCACCCAATCAGCTCAGTGTTGTGGGTCTAGCTCCACCTGTACCCTACCGTACCATTACTCCGGTACCCCAAAGGAAGGGTACTGAAAAATGGAAAGGCTGGAGCTGGTTATTTTGGTATTATTCCTAATGGAAACGTTAAAAAAAAAAATCATGTACCGTTGCGATCCAAACACGCCATTAGAGACCGCACTGTTTTGGTTATTACTCAGAAGTCCACGTGGGGCAATACTGGTTCTGCATTAGAGCTTTAAGACCAGTTTCTCATAATATTCTGCAGTGAGCAAGTTCATGGCAAAGACGGTGAAGACTCCTTTTTCAGAAGAAGGAATTAATCAGTCTTGCTGAGCTGCAAGAACTTGACAATGCAAAGTTGCTCCACTGATATGACAATACCTGTCAAGCTTGATTGATGGTCAAACACACTAATCTCACTGCAGTAGCGGGGGAAATCGCCAACATGAGCTGGTCTCTGTGTTCAATAGCTCTCCACTCCACACAGGCCTTACCCAAATTGGGCTGCAGCCATCACTGTCCACTGACCTTGACTGCAGTGCAGCAGGTGAGCTTTCCAGCTGTTCAGGGCTGTACCAAAGCACAGCACGATACAGGCCTGTGCGTCATCACTGCGGGTCTGCTCTTTTCCCGCAGATAACATAATATAGCTAACATAATAGAGCCCATCTTTCCTGCTGAAGCGCCGCGCGTTCCGCCTGTCACAGACCACAGAAGAGCGAGAATGGAGGGGAAACAAGGATGAGACACAAGTCACAAACATAACTACTCTTAAGCGTGAGGGCCACGCTGCTGTACAGGCAGGAAATGAGGATTCTTCTCAGCTCTTCTCAAGGAATTGGCATCTTTTTGGGGGGGAACCAATTTCCTTTGTCTGTGGCCAGTATAAAAGGTTTGTCCAGGTGAGCATACAAAACAGCATCTGCTCCAAAACAGACTTTGTATTAACAGGACGCGGATCCTTTTTTAAGGCATCCAGAAATGCTAAATGGTAAAGAGCTATTTATCATCCTTTACTCAAACCACAACCTCTGCTCTTAAAACTTTGTTTGCTTAAACTTAATGTGATAGAAATACACCATCATTTTTATACCCATCCTCTGTAAGCCATGTATCTTATGTAAGATACAAAGGAGTTAATGGTCTCAATCACTAGTTTAAGGTCAGTTTATGTCAGTTTTGTAAATGATTGACATTAAAGCACGTATGAGTGGACACCAGTATGATTGACAGCTGGTATCGTCCAATAGTAGACGGGTTGTAGGTGATGCCCCTGAGCGTCATGTCGCCAAACGTCAACATAGTACCAGCTAACTTGTAATTCTGGAATCATCCTTTGCACTTCTCAATCCCTGTAAAATACTGGCAAATTTACAGCCAGGTCTTTGTCTTAGAAAGAGTGTTTACAGTGCTAACCTTGGCTCATGACACTACATTTTTATGTAGGCTTACAGGAGCAAGTCGTTTACTTTGTGAGGACAAATAGAGAGAACAGTGTATTCAGACAATAAAGGCGTTTTTATTTTAAGAAAAGCCGAGTGGTGTTACACAGACATAACGCTTAAATATCCATTTGGACTCAGATTGCATTATATAATTGGCTTTTAAACACATTTTGTATCGTAACTTGAAATGAAACAGATGAAGAAAAAACGAATCACTTCACCAAAACCGTTACTGGCAAGATATCGCAAATTCACGTAACAAAAAGATGTTAAAAATCTTACTTTTACTGGACCATTAAATTTGCATATTCAATCTGCCCATTAGACCACAATGCAGCTCTTCTTATGGGTGTGTTTAAAAACGGGGAACTGAATGGTGCTGGAAAAGTTTGAGGGTTCAGCGACATGATTAGGATTCACATCATGGCAGAGATGACAATTTAATTGCATATCTGTCCAAGGACAACAAAAGAGAGAGTAGAGTAGGAAACGGAGAGTTAAGTTACGTGTCATTAACAGTAATCATTTGTTGAGTTCCTGACCTCGGTATAACAGCCAACAGAAATTCTCAGTATTGATCCAACGATCCCAGAGTTGCCGTTTGTTCTCGCCTAATGGGCCTAAGTGGAGAATCCACTCCTACATCAGATCTAAGGAAACAGAAGAAATAAAGATAAGATTTTTTTTATGGTATCTCTTAAAATTAGTAATCAAGTCAGATAGCGGAGCTGGCCCTGGATGGGTTGACTGTAAGTCATAATCACATATTCATTTGCCGTACACAGTCTCCCACCTCTGTGCTACTCCTGTCTACTCAGTATTCTGACTTTGTTAAGGTTTGAACGGCTGTCCTTGCCTCTGACAACAAAGTGCACGCATACCACATACTGTGTATGCCTCGTGAAGTACCAGAATACAAGGTGCCATCTTCATTTAACTGTACCATTTTTCTTTTTCGACGCAACATTTTCTACATTATGTTTTCACACTTCTCACAGTTCTCGCACAAAGTTTGAGTGCATGGTTTGAATTCGTAATGGATCCGCTGCAGGTTTATACTGCGGGTTAAAGCATCTATGTTTATTAATGTCTCCTTAAAGTAGTTAATATGTTGACATTCGGAGTCCAAAGGTCATAAACTCTTCAGTTATACACTTTGATTACATATAAGGTCAGAGCAGTGGTCATGAATCCTTGAGATCTGCAACTGCTACACGCGGAACAATATGGATATTAGATTTCCCGCATAGTCTATGACCTTTCTCGGTCATTATTACTATTCCCTTCTCTGGAAACTTTGTTTGAGTCACTTAGGGAACAATGCAGGGCGTAAAAAGGTACATTTTCTGCATTTGCTATTCAGGGAATTATGAAAAACAAGACAACTTCACCAAACAGACACCGGGGTCCACGATGTTTGCTTAACAGCACGGCCAACATGACCTTTGACAAACGAAGATTAAGATGACATATCAGCCAATGCACCTGGACACAGTTTTATGACTGGCAAAAGTAAAAAAAAATTATTGGACATCTCAGTTTCTACTTGCTTTTGTGTAACTTTAGAGAAGGAGGTTGTCCTCGCTGTTGTAACCTGAATTTCAAGGGCAATGTCTACATCAGAAAATACAATTATTGCCCATTCACAAGCAAAGCAACTGCTATAAAACAAAGACAGTGTTGCTTCTTTAAAAAAAAAAAGAAAGAACCCTTTCTCTGGGCCACAGCAGCATAGACAGTATATTACTTTGCTGAAGCCTTAAATGAGAAGAGGTGCAATGTCAAGATTGTACTCAGTTTACCAAACTCTGATTTATTGATTCAGGTTTGTCTTCATCGATTGGTGAACTCAGGTTCTGATCCGTGCAGAGATTTGGTGCAGAGGAGGGTGAAATTCTCAAGGAGGGAGCAGCTGCCACAGATGCAACGGTGACATAGCAATAAAAAGGGGGGACTGTGAGATTGATGGTCCGCTAATGACGTTGGCTGGCAGCCTTAGCATCAGAATGTAGTGGTGAAGTCGGGTTCGGAGTTTTAAAGTAAAACTCTTAATTCATCTGTCTGTTCTCATTCACACTTCTCATGGACTTTGTGAGTAGTGACAGGAAAAAATGAGATTACCGGTATAAGACACTTTAATGAGTTTTCTGCGACGGTCGGCTGATCGCTGCTCCATGTTAAACGGAGCTCAGTTATTCTGTTAAACCTCTGCTTTGAACCATTGCTCCTTCACGACGTGAGCAGCCAGCTGAAGTGCTTCAGACGTCTCAAGAAAATGCTAGGGTCTGTTGTGAGGTGTCCTGAGGCAAGACTAAGTAGGAACGACACCCCCAGAACAGACCGAGGCACAGCAGAGGGATTATATTTCCCATATGGCCTGAGTGAGCCGAGGAACCCCCACAGGAGTGTGAGGGAGGTGATGGAGAATTGACAGTTTGTACCACCAGATGGTTTTGATGGATTGTATATCTTCCCTGGCTGAAATGTATTATTACTGCTGCTGTCTCTAAACTTTTACACCTTTGTGTGTGTGTGTCTTATAATGTAACCTAGCTTTGTCTTTGTGTGTCTCCGGATTTGTTGTACTCCAAAATGGATTTTTTTTTTCTTCCCCCATCTGTAGTTCAAATCATGTCCTGTCTGTGCCTCTACAGTCATTTCCCCTCCGTTGTATTGACAAACCAAGGGCATACAAATAAATTCAAAAGAAAGGTTTGTCCTTATAATATGATATTGATACAAAAGTAAACTTTAAAAAGTTTTTACCAGCAGCAATTATTTCTTAGCACCTCGGTTGCCCCCTTCACTTATAAACTGATGCAAGTAATAACAAATAAACCATATTCCGACTCTGTTAGGATGACAAGTATTTACAGTAACATGCCTTGCACTCTTTTGCGTGAGTTAATTTGGGATTAATTTGAGATGGCATGTTTCCCCTCTGTTGTAGATCAAGAACACATATTGACACTGGGGATTCTTTATTTCATGGGCTTTGTCCGCCAAAGTACAAAGTTTCATCAGTCGTAATAAAGCATTCGCACTGTCACTTTAAACACAGTAAGATGTTATTGTAATATTTGATTTATCAGTCTCATAAATTGTGTGGCGTGTGTTACTGGTTTTCTATTCTTTACATGAAGAAATTCATCAAAAGTCACTGCACCAAATTCACTATTAACCACATCACACTGCGAAATAAAATAAATAAATGAATGAATGTATTTATGATGTCAGTACAAGAGCTTACTCAAAAATCTGTCATCAGCAGCTTGAAAAGCAGTGCGGGGAGAATATTTCATTCCATTTCCATTAAAGGTTTTGATAATTATTCTTCATAAACAGCTTTTTTCAAGTAAGGAGAACAAACAACAGATTCCATCAAAATTCAGCCTGGTTTATTTCCAGTGTTTTGTTTGATCACAGACAGCATGCCAATTTCTTATGAATCTCATAACCCACATGCCCTGGTGTGCGTGTGTGTCACTGAGGATGAGATGTGTGCATTTGTGTCTTCAAGGTATTACTCATGTTGTGGGGACCTAAATCTGTGTACACTGTCACATTGGGGGGGGAGGGGGGCTTGTCTTTCTTATAGTGACAAAAATAATGTGAAGCCATGTTAAAATGAGATTAGGGTTAGGCCAATATGGTAGTTGTGGAGGAAATGTAATGTCCTCTGAAGTCACCAAAACCAGACTCTGTGTGTGTGTGTGTCTCTGTGAACGTAGGGAAGACAGTGAGTGTCTCGCGTATGTTTTTGATAAAAGTGAGAGGCAGACAGGTGAAAAGAGAGATGGAGAAAGAGCGAGACATGTCACTGCACCCTCAGGACGTCTCCTCTTTCTGAGCAGCTGTTGTCTGAGAGCTGAAGGCAGCACTGCGGTGCCCTGTCAACTCCCTCTCCCACACAAGCCTCCATGCATGCAAAACAGGCTCACGCTGCCCTCTCTCCTTGGCCACGCTTTTCTGCCCCCCTTTTTGTCTCCGTATATAACAGGCACCTCCTTATTTACTCTCCGCTCGCTCTCTGAAGCAGAGCCTTCATTCAAATCAATTCGCAGCCTTCAAACATATTGGGCCCGGTAATAGTAACAGCACACACACACACAGTCACAGCACGCGGCAAGTGAGACAATTCCGTGAGAGAGAACATTTCAAGGGCAGAGACTGGCAAATAAACGCACATATATTGTTGTTTTTCAGTTCCGATTGATTCCATACAATAAGATGCATCAGTTCTGTGACATAGGGAAAAATAGTCTGAAGTTTCCCACTGATTACTATTATCATTAATCGACATTATTTACCTTTTAATGTTAAAAGGTAAATAATACATTGACTTGCCTTGTTTTCTAGTGAAAAACAATGGAGTCTGGTTCTAATGGGTAGAAATAGGCCAATACGATACTAAATATCGGTACCAGTCAGACATCAGAAAGTGAATGACAAGTGTGACATCCAATGCAAATCCATGCACCTGAAATGTCACATTAATGCTTTACGAAGCATGAGCCACATGCTGGGAAATCTGCCACTACTGCCATGTGAGTGAGGGCTGCACATGTCAACCACAATGATGGAGCATAATGTTTTTTTGTTGTTGTTTTTTTTGAATGGCTGGGGTGGTTATAGCTGGATAGTAAAGGCATTGGAATACAAATGTGATATTAACAGCTACGGTTTTATAAATGAGGTGCAGGACTGTGTTGGACTGACACTGGTGGAAATTCAAGGTTGTGATAATGGTATCATATCTGACACCAAAACAGTGGTATTGACCTATCAACCAACAACCAACAACAGGGACCAAGCCTATATAATTGATAAAGGTACAATTTATTTTAAGTGATTGATCAATGATTCCATAATAATTAAGACATTTAAGAGAGAACAAAACTTCTGCACCTCCTTTGGACTCTGTAGCACAAATTATTTGTGTATTTTTTAATTTTTTTTATTTAGTGTTTGTCTCATAAGTAATTAGGAGTAATTTGTCTTTTATATAGGAACCTTTCTTGTCTAGTCAGGTGTTTCAGGGGAACATGTTTTTGAGCACTGATGCTGCATGTTGCTGTGCGGAAAATGACAGGTTTGGATGTTACGGAGGTTATACCAAGTTAATTGACACTATATTGACTCATAAACTTATATAGACTTATATTGTGCATCTGCAAGTCTGACTTGGACTTTGATTCATCAGACATAGTAATTATCAGTGCGTCATTTCTTAATTCAGGTGCAACACCTCAGTAAAGTGTATTATATACACACAGTTCAGAGAGAGAGAGAGAGAGAGAGCCTGCGCTCCTATTGGCTGTTCTACCACACCAACAAAAATGCCCTATGTTTCAAAGAAACCTCAAAATAATTCTAGAAGTCAGCAAGACTGTCAGACAATGAGCACAATAAAACATGTCACTATTGGCTCAGAGTTTCCGGGATAGAGAGAGACTGCCTGAAGTCATCAGTCACGTCCAGAGAAAGATTGAGTCTGTCCATGCTCAACTAATGAGATAAGGTCAGGGCAAGAAAGCCACAATCCCAGAAGTACAGTATCTCTGAGTATTTTAACAACCTGTGGATAAAAACTCAACAATCAATTATTTTTCCAGCACTCCTGCCTCCTGCAGGTTAAAGCTTGGGCGCATGTCACTCAAAGAAATGCCATATCGGTGCTGACAGAATATTTAAGTCATAACACAAATCCCCACTGGTGTGACAAGGGTGAAAGTTTCTTTCTAAATCTTAAGTTTGGTAGCTACAACCAGAGTCCACTGTTGAGATTAGTGTCTCAACACATACTGAAACTACTCCTGTGGTCCTAACTGGATTCCTGCTGTCATGCAGCGCTCGTCAGGTCCAGTGATACATGCTGTTATTGTTGGAAGTAGTCTTCTCCCTGAAGACACTTGTAAACCTAGTTGCATGGGCAGACTGACAGAGTGTGAATCCAGAAAGTTAACTTGTGCTATTGTTAGACACTGATGGAGGCGCTGTGGGGCCCCTTACTAACAGTGATGGACACAAAGACGAATCTCCAGCAAGTGCACCAGACTTACAAATTTCACCAGATCATTACAGATCAACAGCTGGACATGTTGTTTGAAGGGTTGACATAATCAGGGCTCGTGTTATGACCACATCTATGCTTTATTGGGTACTCATATTCAACTGCTTAATGCAAATAAATAAAAATATAAATATAAAAATTACATTTCACTCCTATTTTCCTATACACAAATAAAAGTCTCTCAATTTTGGTTTAAAAAATTGTTCAAATCTGTTTTAGTGAGCTCGACACATTTATGACAAGAATCCACCTGACAGGTGAGACGTATCAAGTGGCTGATTAAAGAGCATGATTACTGCACAAGTGTGCCTTGGACTGGTCACAATAAAAGGACACTAGATGATGACATGGTAACAAAGGGCATTTGGACATCTGCTGAGGTCAAACCTGAGCATCAGGACGAGGAAGAAAGGTGTCTTAAGTGCCAGATGGACATATCTGAGTATATCACAAACTGCTCATCCACTGGGATTGTCACACACAAGCATCTCAGAAGAGAATGACCACACAGGTTCATAATTACAGAAGGCCAAGGTGTGCAGGAGACCATCTCTGAATTTATATCACGTTGACTCTTGAAGCAGATGGCCTTCAGCAGCAGAGACCACACCAGGCGCCACTGCTGACACTTGATTAGGGGTCCAGTGTACCTCATAAAGTGACTGGTTAGAGTCAAATTTGAGTCATTTTATATTTAGATTTATTTTTGTCACACTAGACAAGTCCACAAAGTCTCCTAGATATTATATCAAAATGCAGTTTTGGACCTTGAGGTTTTATGTTTTGCAAATGTATTCCCTGCTATTACATGAAAGCAAAGCCTAAGCCAATGTCATTGGCGACAGATGTTGGGCAGAAAACATGGGGTCTGTACTCCAACATAAGAGTAACCTTTGAGTCCCCATGTATGAGGATGTGGGGGATGCGTTAGCAGCAAGGGCCTAATCTGGCAACGGTTCAAGGACTAATGCTTTGATGGAAACTCCATCTCATTAGCATCACACAATCCTGGCACAGAGTACACAAAAAGCTCTCACGTGCTGATGACTGTAGCTTGAGGCAGGGCCATAATTAGCAAAATTATATTAAAAACAAGTGGGAAAAGTCATAGGAACTGTCCAATTCTGACTGCACCTTAACATAATTCATAATTGTCCCTTTGCACAGCAGCCATTTTGACACATTTTAGTGGAGAATAATTACCTTTAATTATTTACACCTGTGATTTCCCCCACAGTAATCTGTCAAAATGGCTGATGTGACCCAAACTACTGTGAATAATGGGCCTTTGAGATTCCCGCATAATTTTCACACAAGTGACATAACACTGTAACAGTTTCAGTGGAAAGTGAGAATATATATAACACTTTTATTTAAAAAAATAAAATCGAATAGTTTTGTTGTCTGATACCTGTAGATGGTTGTTTATCTCTATGCGGCCCTGTGATGGACTGGCGACCTGGTGTACTCCGCCATTCGCTCTATGTCAACTGGGATTGGCACCAGCGCTCCCCTGTGACCTTCATGTGGAGGATAAAGCAGTAGAAGATGAATGAATGATAACTGTAAATCTACAGGTAACAATTGGGAACCACAAGTGCTCCCTCCCCTCATGTTTCCTGAGAGTCAACAAACTTTACACGTCAAACAAGCACAAAACAAACAAACAAAAAGCTGACAATAAATATAATTGATTGTTTTTTTGGAGTTGGGACTAAGTTCAATCCAGTTGTTGATGAAATGCTGCCACTGTGTGGTCTATAGTAGTACTACATCAGTTTAAATGGATTGTTTCCTCATGCAGTCATATTGTGTTTGCTCATGCTGACTGTAGCAAATGCTGACATGACTGGTAAAAGACTAGCCTTATTGTATGATTTATCTTCTTTCACATTCCCATCAGAGATATAATGTATGTCTGTGCCAAGTACTGCTGTTTAAAACAGTAGTTTACATTAAAAATGAAGAATCCAGTTTGCCTTGGTAGCTCACAAGTTAATTCATGAATACAGAAGCAGAGGTCAGGAGTTTAAACGTACAACTTCTGATAACTACCACAAATATTTCAACTTCTGGCTATGTTGTAAAATATCACGCTCCGCCAGTTTGTCAGAAACACTAGACTGTATTTTACAAACTTGTGCAAGTGAAGCTTTCCTCACTGGAAACTGGGTCAATTTAAAAGTTGTTTTGCAGCCAACAAGCTAAGGTATTAAGGCATGTGGTGACATGTTTTATTATGTATGCATCAATGAACTGCCATGCAATAACAGTAAGATTCTAAAAAAAAACATTCACAACTAATACTAATATATACTACTAAAAACAACTCCAGAACTGTCTATATTATTTTTATTAAAAATTTATTGTGTATTGTGTTTAAATTCTAATACAATATGACCTTATATCAATTAAAATAACACAGCATACAGTATCAGCTTGACGTGTATGATTAATGTGGAAATCTTGTAATATTAATAAATAATCAGCACTAATCAAGTGAAGTAAATAAATAAATCATTAGTTATATAAAGTTGCAAAGTGCCACACGGTTCATAACAAGTGTTTGACAGTATATTTCCTTGTGAATAAAAGATAACTCTCTTTTAACATTCTACTCTGGACGAGCCACAACCACCCTATATGATTACTGAATATTTTATATAATTTTTGTTTCAGTCGCTGCACACAAATCTATGGTTTGCTGTATAACTGGTTGATTATAATTCATGGTGAAATGGACAAAGATAAGAAGAAGCATGGTTTATGTAGACGGAAAATCCCTTTTAAATTTACATTTTCATAATTTGAGCTAGTGTTGAGAAATTTTAGATCCATTTGTCAGAGATGGAGAGTAAGTCACACATTTGCAAGTCAGAAGTCTGAACTTTCACGTCTCAAGCAACTATGATTTTTCTACATATTCAACATTTAAATATAAAAAAGACAGTCACTTTGTACTGCTAGTCAAATAAACACTGTATTATTCACACAATGTAAGGACTGCATCAAAAACAAATGATTAATTCAACAAACCTTAATTTAATAAAGGTACTGTATATAGCCCAAAATGTAAACAATTACATTAAACCATGGAAAACGCTAACTAGCGTTAGCTTAAATTAGCAACCAACTGACTTCCTGTCTTACCTTTCTCTGCGGGATTTGAAGTCTCGAATGAAATTTCACGTAGGTGTTGGTGGTGTCGCTCGGTTGCCAGGTTTGTACGCAAGGCCCTCCAAAAAGCAGGCACCTAGTGTTTTTTTTTTTTTTTAAATAGAAAAAAGTGGAAATATTCCGTTACACAAAAAGTCATTTTTACTCAAGTCTAAGTCGAGTCTGAAGTCATGAGTGTCAATTCTAAGTTAACCAGCGTAAATAAAGTAAGTCTCAAGTCACAAATGTGTGACTTAAGTCAGACTCGAGTCCACACCTCTGCTATTTGTATGTATTATGTGTCCTGTGTTTCTTGTAGTTAACAGTAAACAAACGGGTCAACTGGCGTGAGAACAAATACTTAAAAAAATTAATAAATAATTAGATACAAGTCTGAATGAATAATTCAAAGCCGCCTGTGTGTCGTCATCGGGACGGTTGTTGCGGAAGTGGCCGGCGGTGTTTGCATACGTTAGATGAAACCTGGCGACCGCGCAGGAGCCGTGACAGCTGCGCTCACTGTGGATGTGGGACAGGGACAGAGACACGGACGGACTCTCGGACAGAGATGGAGGATCGTAAAAACACAGTCCTCTAACACAGTCCACTTCAGCTCCTAACACTTTTCGCCCTCACGTCCTGTTGTTACTGGCTCTGTCAGGTGTGCGGCATTCGTTATTTTTAAGAATGGGTGCGCTGCAGTCTCAATCTGATCACCATGAATACGTTGATCTGGCACAAAAGACTGGATGTGAGTAGTTATTCTTGTTTGTTTTTCTTTTGAGAACAGCTATGACACATAGGAAATGTGTCATAAAAAACAAACATAGGAAATGTGTCATAACGTGACCTCACTGTGTTGGAATCATAATCTAATTCAGTCTTCGTTTTACTGCAGTCTTTATCTTAAAGGGGAAATCTGTAATGTCTACCAGATGATGATGATGATGATGATCAATGTCCATCAACTGTCAAAACCAGACAGATGTTTATTGTTATTTTACTTACTGTTTTCAATGACACTTCAGTGGCCTCAGACACACAGACACATGTACACACGTTTTTAAACCATCATTAGGGCTGAAACGTTTATTTGATTATTACCAATTACTCAGTTAATTGTCGACTATGGTTATAATCGGTTTTAGTAAATGTTTTGGTTTGTGGACAAAACAAGTCATTCGAGAACATCATAATTTTCAGGTTTGGTAAACACTGATCGACATCTTTCAGCATTTTACGGCTCAAACAAGTACTCTATCTATCTATCTATCTATCTATCTATCTCATCTCATTTGTGTCCAAGTGAAACTACCCTCTTAATGAATAATTTAGGTGAAGAGGTGTACGTTTCTTTCAGTGTAGTAGCTGCACAGAGGCTGCAAACAGCAAACCAGTTTTACATAATATATGAATATTTACTCCCTCCAAAGGCCATGCAGTAAAGCATGAAGTAAAAAGAGCAGTTGCTTAATAAAAATGTCAATATGTTTTACTTTTATGTCAATTTTTTTTTTGCATTACTTGTGACTTCATTGTATTGCAAATCAATAGTTATTGCTTCCTCTTTCAGTTTCCTTTGAACAGATCGGAGTCTTACATAAAAGATTCAAGCAGCTGAGCCACGATGAAGAAACTCTGCGGTAAGATTTGTTGTATTTTTTCTCAGTCATTTGTGATGGCCCATGGTATAAACCTGTTCAACAGGCTCCACGATGGCACAAATGGTTTGTAACAGGAGTTATTTCTGTTGTGGCACAATGTAACACTTCTCTCCGATCCTTTATACTCCCTCAGGAGAGATCACTTCAATGAAATCCCAGATCTTGCGTGCAATCCCATCCGTGCACAGATAATAGGTGCCTTCTTTGACAGGAGGTACAGTGACATTACCTCAAAGTTCTGCAAACACACGTATCTGTTTAATTTCTCCGTATATGTGACAAAACTCTGATGTGGTTGTTGTTTATTTCTGTAGAAACTATCGTCAGAATAGCGAGGGGACGGTTGAGGAGATAGACTTTGAGAATTTCCTGGTGGTCATGTCCCATTTCAGGCCCCCGTCTCTGCACCTGACAGAGGAGCAACGCGACAACGTCAGGAGGGAGAAACTGAGATGTGTGTCTTTAAATCAATTCCTGTGACCCTGAGCTTTACATTATCCTTTACTGACACTCAGCTTTTTCTCGCTGCAGTTTTATTCAACATGCACGACACAGACAACGATGGGACAATAACCCTGGAGGAATACAGACATGTAAGCCTCTGCTCCGGCAGTTTCTTTCTTTCAATGTACTCATAACTGGGGAAGATTAGTAAAAGGTAAAGGGAGAGAAAGGATTCCACAAAATTGTACACTTACTAACTTTAACATGTTGGTTTTACATGCTTTTACTGCTAAGTTTAAGTGTTTCTCTGGAGTAGTATGAGGGAGTGTTTACCAGGAAGTTGAAGATGTCAGAATACTGCATACTATACTTGAATAATGTCTATAATGTATACCTGAATAATGTCCACTTTAGCTGTTTTCATACTCATGAAGAGCACTCGGGGGCATTATAAAGGTCGGTTACTGCACATTCCGTCAAGTTCTGCCATACTTTGCTTGCTCTTCGTTGATTTAAAAGTGCACAGTGAACTCTGGCGCTGTTCATCTTTGCATGCGTTTTTCCTGTCACCATGCCAGTGTAAACAAACTGGACCACACAAGCTTTTGGAGCTCTGTATAAGCCTATATTTTTCTCCTTTACAACAAGGGACAGCTTTGGATCAGTGGTACAGGGGCTTGTTTTCCAACCTGAAGGTTGGAAAACAATCGGAGCAAGACACAATTGTCAAATTGCTCCTGGTTGCTGTGCCAGGTGTGTGAATATGTGACAGGATTATTATTTATTTTTTTTAAGATATGCAACTAGAGCTTAAATCAAATACCACAGTCTCCCCCCGTTCCTCCCCAGAGACTTGAAGTTGGCATGTAGTTTGAGGAAACAATCCCAGACGAACCAAAAACAGATCTAATGAGAAGCTACTCTTGTACCCCCTTTTCTACAAACTAAACATAAACAAGTTTTGCAGGCTGTAAATTGAATTTAAAATTGTGAATAAACTGGCTGTAGCATTGTTGCCAGTAGTTCAGACAGACGTGTTCCCTTAACCTCTGATGACAAAACATGTATAATACTATAAAATCCTTACATTGAGCCCCTCATGGTTGTCCTCATGACTAGAAAAGTGCTATATAAGTACAGACATTTGACTATTTTACAAAAAGCTTCAAAAGTACAACAATCAGAAAATGAATGAACTATAATAATTAATAGATTTCTTTATAATCAACCAGTTAAGAGTTAAATAATTCCAAGGGAAATACACTAGGGAGCACTGATCCTCCCAAAGGATTGTCTTCAAGTTATCTCTGTGTTTTTCTGCATACTGGGGCATCTTTGCTTCCTTCCTGCAACACACTTAATTGGCAATAATGAGGAAGAAGAAGAGACATGGCAGTCCCCCCCCCGTCCCTGGAGATCAGAGTCATACCGTCAGTCACTGCAGTAATATCATTATATTTTAAACTCATATTCATGGTGTCTGTCTATAGGTGGTGGAGGAGCTGTTATCCCGTAGCGGTGCTTTGGAAAAGGAAACAGCCAAAAGCATTGCGGATGCAGCCATGTTGGAGGTGGCCAGTATTTCAATGGGCCACATGGTATGTAAGCTACAGTACAAGATTTTTATCACCGTTTGTCCAGAAAATATCCGTAAACTCAGTCTGTCTTACACAGGAACCTGATGAATTCTATGAAGGAATTACATTTGAGCATTTCTTTAAGGTGGGTGATCACAATATTCACTATAACATACTCTGTGCTTTACATTTCTATAATAGTATAGTTAAAATGGTCGGGAGTTTTAAGTTTTAAACTGAAGTGAAACTCTCTTGCAGTTGCTGAAAGGCTTTGAAATTGAATCCAAAATGAGCGTTCACTTTTGGAACATGGACACGTCAACGCTGTGTAAGTGAGGTCGGTGCATGACATCACACTATAAAGGTGTAAGAACAGCAACCGCTGCTTTTTTTTTCCTTCACCAACTTTCTATGCAGATCCAAAGAACATATATTTTGTTTTTGTGTATGTATAATAGTCTATTTCTGCAATAATATGACACCATAAGTGATATAATAACCAGCCAGCTAGTCGTCGGACACAGCAATAATCAAATATCGACGTCCAAAGTAACAGACAGTGTGTCTATATATATATGCAATTATGGATGCTAGATGAACTTTTACAAATGTCATTGTCATAAACGAACAACTATATTAATCAGGGATAATGAGGGTTTGTATTGAAATGTATCCACGAAGTGTAATCATCTAAAATGCCTTCACTTTGACACTGTGCAGCAGATATGACATGGTTCCTGATCTGCACGTTACATTTGCACAATAAAAGCCTGAAACAGGTCGGACTTTAGTTAATGATATGCGTTTCTGGTGAAAAGGGAAATGGGAGTGCTGCCATGCAAGATTAATAGCTTAAAGGCTAAAATTCATTTTAAGGGTTAGGGGAAGAGATATATCCTGTAAATCATACTATACGTTTCATTTCCCAGATGTTACACCATACAAAAAAGAAATATCATCAGTAAGATATCAGTATACCCTTAAGAAATCTAGCTGCTAAATGTAAGATATATGGTATGTAATGAAATAATAAAACAAGTCACAACTATATCCTCCCTTTTATTTACATTTTTGACGACTTTAAATATTACTTAACATATACAGTCACGAGATAACCGATGCCTGATAGATGAACTTAAACCAACAGGCCCTATTTATTACGATATATAATTCGAGTTTGAAAGCCTTTACATCATCACCACATCAGCAATCATCAATCTTTTCGAGCTGTAATCTTGTCCTAAAAGGCTCAAAATCTTCAACTGGAGACAAAATCAATTTGAAATGTGTTTATCAATGAGCAGTTAGAAGCAATTCTCCAGTCCTATGACTTCTCTCACTCCATTAAAAAAGATGTATCTTGTACAGACTTGTAATAAATCTTGTACTAAAACTTCACATGAACCTCAACCTGCACCTGCACATACCAAGTGATGAATGTTGAGAATTTGTTGTCGCTCTTTAGATTCACTGACTTCTTTCCGTATCTTCAGCCATGGGTGTATACTGCCATCTACAGATCAAAACATAATACAGCATGTTTAGGAAAATGAAGCTGTACCCAGTTCCTTACGGACATGTAAAAATGAAGGATGCATTATTCTTTACATGGTTTATGTTGGATAATTCTTTAGCGGGTGCTCATGCGTTTGAAAAACTAGATTCGCCGTATATTCAGTCCATTATATTACATCATTTTATGTTTAAACTGTGGGAAACCACGAATGAGGAAGTGGTGTCAGGTTTTGAATTCTAATATTCCCAGCTTTTGAACATTTTGGTTAATATTGTCCTGTTTTTAACAATGTAAATTAAGCTGGTATCATTTCCAAACACTGTGTCACACTTTCTACATATATATATATATATACAGTATATATATGCAACATATTTCAGTGCATCCAAAGCAAAAGAAGAACATGTTACTGACCTTGGAAGCAGTTCATACTGTATTTAATGTCCTTTAAAACCTATACTGATGACAAATGGCCCAGTGGTTTACTGGTGAGTCTCCAGCCTCCAGTCTAGGTCTAGTTCTGATGGTGTTTACGTGTTTTTTTCCACGATGAAACTACACATTATTATGAACTCACACCCGCTCCGAGATGAACAGACCTCAGCCCTCTGTAAAGCAAGTGGGTGCAGTGAGAAGAAGATAAAAAAAATAATAACGTGGACTGAAGAATTGCTTTTGTCCTAAAATACCCTTGTGTGTTAGTGCTTTAAATAAAGTTATAACAAGGAACTTGATTCATGACCTAGAATGAATCCCCTCTCTACTTCCAGTTTCCTGAGGGCTTGTGATTTGAGGAAAGTTTAGTTAAGCATTACTTCATTTCAACAGAAACAGGACAGTTATATGCATGGGGGAAGCTAGAAAAAAAAAATGCAGATAATCCTTGCTGTAAGTGATGAGCAGCAGACGATGCACACAAGACTTAGACGCGGTCGACGTCACCTGCTGAAATTCAAACTTTGAAGCATCAGCATGAAGAAGACAGTGACTTTGAACGTGGCATGGATGTTGATACCAGACGCAAATGGGAGTTTCATGCATTAACAGCTCTAGGTTTTACAGTGAATGGTCTGAAAGAGAGAAATTCTCCAGTGAGTGGCAGTTCTCTGGCCAAATGGTTAGTGGCGAATGGCCAGATGAGTTTGAAATGATAGGAAGGCAACAGCAACTTAAATAAGCACTTGTTACAACCAAGGTTTGCAGAACACTCTGAACACAAAACACTTGACGAGCTTACTCCTGCCACTTTATATTAGATGTCCTGTAAAAGTGGCTGCTGGGTGTATAAATGCCCGATCTGCGTATTTCCCAACTTCCCTCGTGTTTTTCCCTCAGCTCACCTTCCACAGACTTGCATTTCCATTTGCATGAAGATGCAGCGCCGTTAAATCCACATACAGTGATCTGACCCACACCCACTGGCACCTTGTGACCGGCCAGACGGGCCGCCAGTGTCATGAAATCTTTCCTATCTGATGCAGCCTTGTGCTGAACACATGCGTCATTCCGAGCTGATATCAGCTCAGTCAGCGTCTCAGCAGCTTCCTGATTTTCTTTCAACTACTTTTTTGATACTGATTCTGTGCAAACAACACGACATGGCGCTTTGAGAGTGGAGAGATCTTTTGACATTGTTAACCGATGCATGTGTGAAGCATTACAGTCAGCTACTGTCTTTCGTCTGGACACTTTTTGGCTCTAGCTGTACATTATGGATTCAAGCACAAAAACAAAAAAGACAATCAAATGGGGTACTGATGTAAAGTTTCTTTTAATAAGTCTGCATAGTTTAGATCAGCAAAGTAGACCATTACGGAACATATTAAATATACATAACCTGCATAGAGATGAATTTCATGACCCGAGTCTTTTTCAACAGAACCCAGAACACAAGAAAATAAATATTAAATACCATAAATAGGCTTCTTTACAGTGATGTACCAGCCACCTTCAAATTTTCTTTTTAAGTCTTTATATCAAAACCCTGGGAGTATAAGTATGGTTGGAAACTGACTAACTAAGGCCGGCCTTAGGTCATCCTCAGTAGAAGGGTGTGTTCATTTGTGTCCTCCCCCTGCAAACTTTGCTCTTGATATTTCTCAGTTCTCGCGCAACGTTTGACAGGAACTCTTTGTAGGTCTTCAGGACCACACAGCCGTAGACCTTCTGCTGGAACACGTTCTGGGGTGGGGGTAGTGTCGTGGGCCCCGCCGGCTCAGGTAGAGGCAGGTTTGGGAAGAGGCTTTGATAGAAGCTGTTGATGAGCGCGGCCAGGTTCCTGCTGCGTGCGCTGACAGTGGTGAGCTCGGTCAGCAGCGGACTCATCGGGAGCTGCAAATCTGTCTGCTGCTCGTACACCCGTTTGAAATGTGCAAGGAAGGCTTGGAGCTGTGTGTAGATGCTCGCTATCCTCTCCGAGGACTCCAGGCCGGAGATGTTGGGGTCAGGGACGTTGTTGACTGACACCTTGCAAAAGAGCTCTGACATTTCACCTTGAGAGGCTTTCTGCAAAAAAAGAAAAACCCAGAATGACATGAAACATGAATTAACCCCCACAACACACATTATGTGATGTCAACACAAAGTACTGAACAAACACATGGGGACTTTTGTGCCTGTACTCACATATGTTTTGATGAGGTCAACAGATTCTTTCTGTACGAGTCTGGTGAGCCTCACGGTCTGCTGCAGAGAATTCCCACACTGCTGGTTTCTGCTCGCTGCCACAGTTCTTGTTGAATAAACAGCCATAACCAGCAAGAGAGAGAGTAACGCTGAGGAGAGAGAGAGAGAGAGAGAGAGAGGAACCAGTCAGTTAAGAGTTATCCTACATCACATCAGTCAGGTGGAACTTCATTGTAAAGCCACAAGTGGCGAGCAGCGGTAAAAATAGATTAGAAGAACAACCCAAGTCTGCTATTTTATCCATTTCAGACACTTTACAGAACACTTTGTACGTGCTTAGATCTCATTTATCTCACTTCTCTCTCCTCCTGAATCTAAAAAAAACAACTGACCAGATTCCTCTAAATATTTACAAACTCATTAATTTCACTAATGCAGCAACAAAACTCAAACAATGTTAACAAAGGGAAAATGAAACTGCCAGGCACGTAAACAGAACAGTCAGAGTTTAAGACACAAATAACAGCCACAACACTCATAACATGCCCAAAGTCAGGAAAAGGTGCTGTTATATTTAACTGCTCTTTGATATTTCAGTAATAATACAAAAAGCACAGTTGTAAATAGAACTTACTTGTTGCAAGGTCCATAAAGGTTTGACAGTGCATGCTCTTTACATGACCATTCATTCTCCACGCAGTATCACAGGCAAATTGTGTGGACTTGTCATAATCACACCGCTTTAAAAACTTAAGACAGAAACCACACATTTGTCACAGGAGGAAATGACGTGCACTTTGTGAGGCAACCAAATTTCCCAGAATTTCCTCCTTTTTTTTCACATGTGCATTTTTTTTGTCTTCTCTCAGTGGTCAGCCTGGGTGCACTGTGCGGGGCATGTTCAGACATCTATCTCATTAGCATCATAGTATTCCAGGTGGGGGTCGTCAAAGCAAAAAACATCAAAGCAAAACATTTATTAGCTCTTTACTTTTTGAAATTTATTTGGGCACTGGAAAGACATGCACCTATCTGAGGTATTTAAATTGCATGACGTACATGAACCTGCTAAAATGAGATTAGTGGCAGACATACATGAGAATAACTTGAGCCGCGGTCTCTGCCTACTCTTTGACTCATTCTTTGGGGCTTTTTTGTGTTTTCATGTTTGTTTGCTCGGTTTTCATTCTGCATTACGATGATATGTGCCGGCTTTCATGCGCTGCAAAACAGGAAATCTGCTGTTCACAAGTTTTAACTGATCAAAGTCAGCTTAACTGGAACTGTTGCTCTATTAAAAAAGAAATGAAAAAAGATGACTCTAAAAAACTAGAATGTAGTTGTTTTTTTTTAATGCCACCTTGTTGTTGTTGTTTTTTGATTCAGAGTGTGAATCTTATCAAATATGATGAAGCAAATGTCAGTCTATTTTGCATGTGGACACTGCAGGAAGCTGCACGCTCACAGGATGCATTTCTCAATCAGAAACTTTTACATGTGCGTAAAGAAGCGGGGCTGCCTCGCTCAAGTCGGCGTTACGTGAGAGTCATCACACCACGTGTTTGCGCCTCTGACGGCCTGGATCCACGCTTGCACACGTAATGATATCACTGTGTTGCATAAAAGGGTTGCTGCATCCTCACTGACTCGGTGGGTTGTGGGAGGAGGAACTGGAGGGAAAAAAAAATACAATATGAAACATGGAAATAACACAATTTGTAAAAGTAACCATAACTGACCTCGAGGAATGGGGTTCACTTCTGCTTAAAAGCCACTGTGTGATGTGTTTTGTGATTATGGTCTGTGCATGAGCAACTGGTTTCCTTTGCACTGAGATAATATCTATTGTGTTAATCACGTCTCGGTCGGAAGCGTCCACTCTCGATGCTGAATTGATATCAGACATCTAAGTGCTTGGGAAAAGACAGGGGGAACTCGTCGCACCACAACCCAGTCAGCACTACTTCAGGTAAAGGCTAACCACTCTGCTGCTGTCCTCGGGGCTTTCCAGTTGCCCCAGGGGATAATAGTGAGGTTGCGGTGAGGGGGGGGTAGATGTTGCAGTTGGTGCCACAAACGTCGACAGTTCAAGGAAACTACAAATTGGATTCCTGCCAGTGTATACTGTAAAGACTTGCCAAAAAAAAGGAAAAAAAAGCCAACAATCGACACCTAAATCAAGCACGTTTACCCGGCAGTGTATAAGGACGGGGATGGCCTGCACTTTAACTTCCCTCTCACCTCCAGTTTTCTTCTCAAAGCTCTCGCAGCGTTTCTTTGAGCTGTGCGTGTTTGTTTATAGATCTACAGTAAATTATAATGAACAACATTTCAACACAATGTGGGTCAAAGTGGTTACATGGCACCCAAGCAAAGTAAAAGTGAGAAGTTCAAGGCCACATGAAAGCATTACAGGGAAACTCAACCACAAACAAAAAGAAATGCACTGTCATAAGATGCAGGATGTTGAGAGAGACTCTTTTCTTCTTCTTTTTTTCAACAGAATCTCTTTTATTTTGTCTTTTAACTGCACAGGAAACGGTGAATAAGGTGGCTCAGGAAAGTCCCCTTTATTCTAACTAAATACATCTTTGTAGTAACTTCGATTTCACACAAATTGTAAGGTTCATAATGTTTCTGAAGCCCTCGGGAAAACCCTTCCCCCCCCCCTCCCCACAAGGCTTTCGGTTATAATGTGACCAGACAGAAGAAGGCCTTACTGCATATGAGAAACTTTTTCATCAAATTTTCAAAAAGTTTATGAAAATGTAAAAGGCAGAAAAATCTGGAGGGAGCCGCTCAACTTCTGAACACATTTTGGTCAAACATAACAGCTTCAGAATGTATGTTTTTATGTGAGGGGGGGAAAAAACGAGCATTTGCGTTGAATTCCCATCAGAAACGATGCATCAGTCAATATATTCCTCTGTTTGAAACACACTGTGGATTTTAAACGTCGTCCACGTTCCAGACCTGTGAGGAATAACGTCTGCACATTAATACAAGTTTGTGGCCGTGAAATGAAAAGAAACAGGTCACAAAACACCTGGGCTGCATTCAAGACCACCACATTAAACAATGTTTCAAAAACTGACCCGTGATAAAATAGTATTTATTTTTTTTATACATATACTTCATTTTTAGAGGGTTTCACTGCATGGGGTACTCTAAATATGTCATGAGTGTGTGTGTGTGTGTGTGTGTGTGAAAATCTTAGTAGTGTTTTGACTCAGAGGAGGTTTCAAAATGCTTTGTGTTCACATTTTGGTAAAAATCAATCGTCTCTACCAAGACAAAAAACTACAAGGCTAAAGGTGGTATTAGAAATTAAGCACCAAACAATTATCTTCCCATTCAATATAAATGGAAACATTGTGCAACCTGTTCAATGACCATAATGAACAAAAAAAAGATGTAAATCTGATCATTGGACACTAAAATGCAAACTGGATCCACACATTGGTTTGTTTTTACGCAGATCAATCAAAGGTTATCAGATGACATTAAAAGAAGTCTGTGGTTCCATTCGCCAGCATTTATACAATCTGAGAGTGACTTATCAATATATTGAGCTATTGTTTGACCATATTCGTATGTCATGAAACAAAAATGAAGCAAAACTCTTTTTCACATTTAAGCTCTGTTATCAGTAATAGACCAGTGTCTCTGTGTTCTAGCTATATTCTCATGTACAAATATTGATATCAAAAGTTATACAGCACAATTCGCACCATTTCCTTTACAAGAACTTTGATTAGTGAACATTAAATGATTCACAAGTTAAGATGAAACCAAAAACAGTTGAAAAAAAAAAAAAAAAATGGTGCCGGCCTCAGTAAATCAAATATAAATAACAAACACGGAACTAAAGTCTGCTTCAGGCACAACTTAAATAAAGGCATTTGTGAAATTATCATCAAATATGGAGCTTATGTCCAGTATCCATAGGCTTTAAACAAAAAAATAAAAATAAAAATGCTATGACCACTTTTATTTACAAACAGCTAAAATCTCTGACAGATTCATGCTTCACTTCACAACCTGAATTTGTCCTTAAAGTGCATGCAATAATAAGCAGTTTTTACCAAGTGGGATCTTGAATTGTGTTAAGATAAACGGGTTGATCAAGCCGATGCCAATTGATCCTACATATCAAATAATAATAATAATAATAATAATAATAATAATAATAATTAAAAAGATCTGTTGCCTAAAAAAAAAAAAGTAAGTGAGGGACCACAGTATACTGTATGCATAAGCACAATATGGAAATATGAAGAAAGGAAATTTAGAAAAAAAAATGAATAAACTCTGACTTTATCCAGTGACCCCCATACAGTAATATTCACATTCAGAGCATAAAATAAACCGAACAGAACGAAATCAACGTATTTGGAAAAAAAAAAAAAGACAAAGCAGCTTAACGCCACGGGGGAAGTCCGCAGCTCACATTCCACAATGTCCCTCCATGTAACACACACATTTAGCATCATATGAACATGATGGGTTTTCTACTTAAACATATCAAAGTGCCCATTTTACTAAAATTTCCTGATTTTATTCATTTCATACCAAAAAAGAGAAAAATGGCATGGAGGAAAAAAGAGTCTGTTATTTTTAACACATAAGTTTGGAGTTACACTGACTAGGTTTTTATTGACATATTGTTGTTGTTGTTGTTGTTGTTGTTGTTGTTGTTGTTGTTGATTCTTTTGTTTTACTTTCCCCCTTCAAGTTTCACAAAAGAAGTCCTCATTGCACGTTAAACACCTCGATTTCGAAGATGCAATATCTAAGATAGAAGAAAAGCAAAGAGAGAAGGTTATCCAGCTTTTGTCGCCGCGGACGTGGCAAACGGTCGAGTGGACGTGAAAAGGGCACGGATATGTTGTCCTCTAGAGATAATTCCACTTTCATCTGTTGTCTTCTTTGGGGAAGTCCAGAGATTCCAGGCTTCCAAAGCCGAGACTTCTGCTCTCTGTGTCAAAACTGTTACTCTCACGGTCCTGACGCTCCAACAAGTGCTTGATCTTTTCACTGCGTTCCTTCTGAAGTGCGGCCAACTCCTCCTCAATCTGACGCAAAGCAAAAAAACAGGATTATGGTTATTGTAGTTAACGGAAACTGACAAAATAATGGAAACCCGACAACTAACTGAAGCTGAATTGTGTGTTTACAAAACTAACAAAATTGTAGTGAAAATGTGCTTATTGATTTCATACATAAGCCTTTTGGGGTTTTTTTTTCTGCAAGTTAAACATAACATTTGTGATATAGTTAATTGGGTTGAGTTGGTTCATCTAAACTTTTTTTTTTTAAGGAGGGCCAGATTTGAAAATGTGAAGATTTCAGGGGACCAGTGGTTCCTTCAGACCTTTTTTCCGTCACAATGTAACCAAATCTAAGACATGCAGGAGGGGATGAATTAAAAAAAAATAAAAAATTCTGTCCCAGTCTGTCATAAAATTGAAGCTGTAGGCCATACAACATCTGACCGAGGGCCGTGATTGGCCCGCGGGCCGGACTTTTGGACATGCCTGATCTAAGTGAAACAAACCTCTAGACTTTAACTGACTCACAAGCATTGTGATGTGTCTTATGAGGGTTATTTATTATTATTTATGTCACGTTCATGTAGTCTGTTGGCTATTTGATTTTTACCTTTCACACTAACTGCATCCAACCTCAGCACTATGATGCACCTCATTTGCACTTCACTCCACTTTCTTGTAGACTGTTGTATTTGATTCAGGGATGGTTGTTTATCATCTGTCCTAATACATCTTTTGTTGGGTTTTTATGACACATAATACTTATTATGACCTTTTTGCACCTGGCAAATATTAAACTAAGCCTTTACAAAAAAACTAACAAAAACTAGCAAACCTGCTCTAAAAACTATTTAAAACGAACACATTTTAAAAAACAAAAAGTCAAAACAAATAAATACTAAAACTAATGAAAAATCCTTTTTTTATATAACCTTGACGGACGCTGTATTTGATTTGCTGTGGCCAGAAACTCAACACTTTCACAGCTGAAATGATTTGACAATGACAAGTATTCTGCAGCCACTTATATCAGTCAGTCAGTCATCATCTACCGCTTTATCCTCAACCAGAGGGTCGCGGGGGGTGCTGTGCCAATCTCAGCTACATCGGGCGATAGGCGGGGTACACCCTGGACAGTTCGCCAGTCCATCGCAGGGCCACACACAGATAGAGACAAACAACCATTCACTCTCACACTCACTCCTATGGTCAATTTGGAGTGTCCAATTTACCTATCCCCACATTGCATGTTTTTGGACTGTGGGAGGAAGCCGGAGTACCCGGAGAGAACCCACGCACACACGGGGAGAACATGCAAACTCCATGCAGAAAGGCCCTTGTTCCAACCGTAGTAGATAAGTTAATTGAACTTATATCATTGATTTAAATTTTTTAAGTAGGGATGGGAATCAGTATCAGGTCAAAATCACTGGATCAGATAACGTCCAGATGAAAACTTGAAATGTGACACAATCCAAACATCTTACATATCACATGCTTCACTATGCGCAGAATTGTTAAAACTGTTTATAAAAATCAGCAAAAACATTTTAGCTGAGTCATGTTTGGGCTGTTTATTTCTTCATTTGGGGAGAACAATCCCATTGTGTAACACATCTGTTACACAATGTCTGCCGGAGAATGATGTCTTTGAAATGACTCAGCACAAATGTGTTGTTCACAGCTCCATAGTTCATAAAATGACTGGATCGGACTAATTTCGATATCAATAGATTCACTGAGTTTGTGATAATCGATATATTCCCATCCTTATTTCTTAAGCAGAACAAAAAAAAATACAACTTAGAACCTGGAGCTTTAGTTGGCCCTACTGCCCCATTATTCATATTATTCATAATATGAAGTGCAATAGTTGCAGACTGAGCCACCGCACGATGACATTTCAATGACATTTCAACTATAGAATATCAGCACGTGACCATACTACTGTTACTTTACGATACACATGTAGCTTTAACTCTTTTCTAATGTCACAGTTTCCAGACATTTATCAGTTGATTTTAATGATAAATAAACAGATATTCCAGCCAACAACTACCTGGAAACGACATTATATGTCCAATACCCTACCCTTACCCTGGTTAAAAGCATTAAAAATTGTTAATTCGTTTATTAACTCTAACCCTGAACATAAATTGGGTTTGGGATTGTAATGAACTCTGCAGCCTCTAGGGGCCGTTTGGGGCATCACACTGTAAAATCTTCACCTGCCACAACAGTAACAGAGTTATCCATGTGCCTTCAGTTTGGTAAAACATGCTACTTCCCCCCCCCCCCCCCCCCCCCGCCCCCAAGTAATCCAGAAAAATGTCCAACCTTCTGTTCAAGGTGCGCTCTGCGTATGGAGACCTTCTGCTCGAGTTTCTGCTGCTCTCGCTCATGTTGGGCCTCCATCTGTGACTGGGTTTTTCTCTGGTAGGCGTCCAGGAGCTCCATCTCCTGCTTCAGCTGCTGCTTCAGCGCTTGGCACTCGGCTTCCTGCTCCGCTTCTAATCGCATCTGAAGCAGACAAAATCATAGTCACAACAAGACTCGCTCAGGCCTCATTTCTCAACGGTAAAAGCTGACTTGAGATGCTTGAGGATCTCCGTACCGCTTGCGACGCCATCATCTCGTTGATGCTCTGCTCGTATTGCTCAGCCAGAATAGCCAGTTTGCGGGTCTGCTCCTCTTTCAGGCTTTTTAGGATACACTTATGGTCGCCTTTGGGGGAGACCTCCAGTTGATGGTTCCTCAGAGCTTTGTACTGCTTGTTCTGCACCTTGCAAGTGTCCTGAAACTGTTTCTTGATCTGCATCTCCAGTGCCTGTAAAAAAAAAAGGAAAAACATTTAATCTAACTCAACAGAAATATGGCACAAAAATAGTTTTTTGTACTTTTATTATTAATCCCATAGGGGAATTCTTTTTCTGCATTTAACCCATCGTCTACTAGAAATACTCCTCAAATTAGGAGCAGTGGGCAGCCACTGAGCAGCGCCCAGGGATCAATAGGGGTTGGGTATCTTGCTCCAGGGTAGCCCTGCCCTTTGACCTGGGGGTGCATTTTAACTGGCAACCCACCCAGTAGTTCATCACAACTACTTTAATGACGCTGGAAATGTGTCTCTTACTTTGATCGACTTTAATTTGTGAAGTCCAAACAACTTCTATGCATTTAGCCTTCAGATAGTCTAAAACCCTGTCAATGAATCGATAAAAGTTCCTTTATTTATGAACCATGTCCTTTTACCGTCATACGCAAACCCTTTCTTTGGGTGCAGTGAAATAACTCACAGTGGTCAAAGAAAACACTGTGGGCACCTTAAGGTTTCTGGGCTGCTGCCGCTTCTCCAGACTATGTTTCCTGTGTAGTTCTCTCTGCCGCCGGCTGTTGTACTCCTCCTGGTTCTCAAGCTCCGTCTGATGCTGTAGCCGCATGAGTTCCACGCGCAGCTTCTGCAGCATGTGCAGCTGCCTGCGCTCCATATCCTGGGTAGACTCGTCCTGCCGGATCATCAGGGCATGCTCCATCTCTTTTTGGGTCCTCTTCTTGTTCAGCTCCTGGGACAACAAAGGTGTTTGAATGTGAACAAACTTCATGTGAGCACGACTCCCATAAACACAGTGGTTGCTTCTGATATTGTTGGGCAGCATATATAATTTAACTTTAGATTATGGCTGGGTGATACACCCAAAAACATTATTACTATAAATACAAATTAGTTAAATTCGGTTATATTCAATTCAAGTCAGTTAGAAAAAAGTTGAGGAAACCAGTTCGTTGTGGTTTTAATCATTCTTTCTGTCTTATCGACAGAAAACAAAAAAAACACATAAACACACCAACGCAAATGTCTCAATGTGTGTTTGCACGGTGCATAAACTTTGATAATGAAGAAAACTATATTATAATACATGGTGGTCTTGCTTAGCCCTTCTTCACATGCTTGTAATTGAGTGTTTTATATGCCTGCTACACCTATTCAACAATAACATATATACTGTATAGCTGCAATGGTAGTAGGAATGATAAATGTCCACATTGGCAAATTAAAAGTCCAATGTTTAAGAATTAGTGACATCTAATGGTGAATCTGAAGGCTGTAACAAATGGAGGACTCCTCCTCTCAGCCCTCGACAGTGGCCTTCACACACCTGAGAGGATGTTGTCAACATTCAAAACTGTAAGAACATGGTGGCACACATAAAAGGATAATAATAAGGCTACAAAAAAAGAGATGTTTTACATAGATAGATACTTCCCGGAAGTAAGTTTCATCTTTGATAAGCTAATTTCATTCATTCACTGTCCACCGCTTTACCCTCATTTCTTACTTTAAATACTTGCTAATAATAGTTCCAAAACACTGTGATAGCTGGCTTTTTTTTTCTGACTTGTTTTAAAAGTCTAATGACACGTAGTAAGTGGAGTTACCTCTCTGAGTTGCTCTTGTTCAAACTCATGCTTCCTGACCAGACTCCGACGTTTGAGGGCCCTGCAGCTGCGGTCGTAGACCAGCCTCTGCTGGGCCAGCAGATGAGCTTCCTCCTCAGCCTGAGAGCGCTGCATTGTTTCTTTGTGCCGGGACAGACGCTCCTGCTTCTCCTCCTTGGGTGAGTAAAGGTCCTCATTCATCTCCTTAGCATGTATTAGACACAAAGTAAAGAGTTTAAATTCATGAAATCGTGTTACGGATATGACAGGTGGAATATAGAAGTCCATAAATGTTTATTTGTGATATTTACGTCTTTGATTTGGTCTCGGCAGAGCCGGTACTCCTTCTTCTGGTTCTCGAGGAAAGTAGTCAACTCTTTCTTTTGCTGAGCAACAATCTGTTGCTGGATCCTCCTCTCTTCTGCTGCAATGGACTTAATCTGTGAGGGGACATTATAATATTAGAAAATATCACCTGGAATGACATCACTGTGGAGTTTCCACCTCATTCATGCCATAGAGGCTCTACCTCTTTGTCGGTTTGAGCAGTGTGCCGCTTGGCCAGTCTTTCCAGCTCAATGTAAGTGTTGTTCGCATGTGTTTCTAATTCCTTCTGCAGTCGGAGCCTATGCTCATCCATCTCGGCCTTTAGCCTGTTCTCCAGGGCGATCAGCTGCTTCTGGTGCTGCCGCCGCATGCGCTTATACCCAGACATCTGCTCCCGCAGCTCAAAGTCCTGCTCATGCTCCTGGATCTACCTGATGACCTAGACAGAGGAACACAGGAGGCGGGAAGTAAAAGACACAGAGCGGGCAGGGAGAAACAACTGCCGTGGTGGGGATGGGAAGGAAGGAAGGAAGGAAAAAAAAACAAAAAACAGAGGAGACAGCTCACAAGTAAAAGACTATGGCCTACAAACAGGACCACATACAGCACAGAGGAAGAGAACAGTTCTTCCAAAGAAAATGAGCAGTTTGCAGTTTACTGCACACCCACAAAAATCTTCCTTAGAGTCTTTAGAGAGGAGGTTTGAGATAAAGTGAGATAAAGTAAACAATACTCAGTCATCATAACCAGTCATGTAAAGCATGAATGAATGGATTCAACTTTGTATCCATTTTCTTAAACGTAAAGATATTAAAATAATATCTTTACATTGTCAATAGTAGCACAGGGGGATGTGAATGTTGTTCAAGATACTGTATGTTTTAATATCTTTTTTTTGTTTTATTCCTAAATGGAAACAGGTTGAGAATTCTCATCTACAGTTACGAACTAAAGCTACGAAAAAACATCACAGATGTCACCAAAAGTGTTACAAAATGAAAAAAAAACACGTAACAAAGGATACTTATTTTTAAGTGAACCTTTTCAAGTTGAAAGCAAGAATCAAGGTCCTGGCATGACTGGAGAGATGCAGTCTCCCCTTCAAACTTCGAAATAAATCACTAGAACTGTAAGGTGGTGAGCGACACAGCATTTTCAAGACACTAACGTCTCACTGATGTGAATTCCATCCTTTATTTTCGCTAAATCATTTGCTCTTATTTACATTTTAACCATATGCTGACTTTTCCACCTAAAACTATTTTTATTTGTTATATTTTGTTTGTGTGTGTGTCAGGTTTCTTTTTTGTAATGAGCATAAAAACAAGTAGATGGAAAAACCACCAAATGTAAAAAGATAATTCTGCATCAAAGGATGAATCAGTCACTCTGATATCCTTTACAAAAGGCACATCCTTCACAATAAACATCATATCATTTACAATAAGCATCACGTCGTTTACATTAGACACCACATCTAGATGATGTCATGGACCGGGTTCGAGCCCGGCCTGTGACACGTCAATCAAAAGACGACTAATGTGAGAAGATGCAGCTTTGTTCTCCCCCCCCTGACGATCTATGACATGAAACTACATCTCATTAGTGACACGGAGACATTTCTGCGTGAAATACATATGAATGTGATGCGCGCGCGCACACACGCAGCAGCAGCGGCGGCGGCGGCAGCGGGAAGAGAGTGAGAGAGAGAGAGAGAGGGAAGCTGAGGATAGAAAAAAATGACATCCATTAACAGGATGTGGTTGCCATGACTACAGATGTACAGCTGAGAACACAGACACCCCTTCCCTCCAACTCCACACCCCCACTGCCGCCGCCAGCACGCACGCACGCACGCACGCACACATCCCCACACACACGCGCGCGCGCGCGCACACGCACGCACGCACGCAGCCTATTTTTAATGCAAACGGATGAGGAGAGCGGGAGGTGCGCCCGTACCAAAGATGCTGATTTGATGGTGGCAATGTGTTCACAGGTCTTGCAGTTGAGAGACCGGTTCTTGTGAGAAGTAGGCCGCAGCTCTGGCCTGGTGTCCCTGTGCACAGCCTCATCCCTCACGCAAGCATGGTCCTGCAGGGGGGGAGGAAAAGGAGGAGATAGTGGGGCTGGGTGCTTCCCAGGCCCTCCGCACTCGCTGCTTCTGCTAGAGCCGCTGTTTCTGCCGAATCTCCCTGAATGCAGCATACATCCAGCGTCAAAAGCATCATTCCCCTGCTACTGTCTGCAAGTCCTTCCTAGGAGAGAAAAGGGCATTGCCAAACAATTGCAGGCAGCACCAAAAAGCAGCTACAGGATGTAGTCGTTTCTTTTTCTCTTTTTTTCTTTTTTTTTCTCTGGCGTCCCCCTCTTCCCAAAGAGGAGGAACCAAATGGCTCCGGTGGTTAAGGGTGAATTATGCAATGCCTACCATTGATATTTGGAGGAGGATGGCACAGAGATGTATTCTACTGCCACTCTTCTTTTCCGTTTCAAAATGCAAGAAATGTTTGCGAGGAAAAATACTTTTCCTGTGCTCCCATGGTCGCATGTGTTGCCGTGTTTAAAAATAATACTGGAATCAGATGATAAGGCACATCCAAACATGATTTTCCCTTCAAGAAGTCGCCGGCTGATCCGTTAGTATTCCACTCCGGTTTCTGTCCTACATTTACAGCGCACTTGGTCATGGTAGGTGGTTCTGGTGCCTTCTATTCATCTCTTTCCTCTGTCCCTCTTCTACACACTCCCCCTTCCTTTAAAGAGACACCGCAATACTACAGCCACACATCAGCTACACCAAAGTCGTTTGGCATTACGCACTCTATCACAATATAGATATAGTTTAGAAAATCATCAATAATGAGGTCCTCTCACATTAAAAGAAAAAACCTAATATATATATCATTATTCTTTCAGGGACGGTTCTAGCTTTGTTGGGGCCCTGTGCAAGATGCTGTTTGGGGGGGGCCCTAGTTTGCCAAACTAGTGGAGCTTTTCCACTATACATTTGTAGCACGGCACGGCTCAACTCTACACGGTTTGGGGTCGTTTTCCATCACTATAGCGCCGACTCAATGTGGGCAGGGTCGTCATAGGGCGGCTGCACAAAACTCAGCCGTGACGTCGCTTTGTACGCGACACAAACACACCATGAGAGAAGTGATGAGAGAAGCAGTTGTTTTCGGTGTAACTGAATCATTAGAATCAGTCCATTTAAAAGATTATTTCAGTACTTCCTGCATGACCTGAGCACGGACTCCGTCTGACACAGTCAGACGATGGGTTGTGATGCGGCTCACAATCGTGGTCTTTCAGCAGTGCTGTCGCTAAATACACCAGATTCCTGTGTTAAATATTGAGATTTTAGAAATGTCCTTGCCAGATGTTGGAGATTAACACATGTTTTTAGGATTTTTTAAGTCTTTTTTAACTGATCTACAGTTCGGCATTGTTCAGTTTGATTCCTGTGTCGGACATCACGCTCATGACTCTTCCAGTGACGACACTCTCTGACCAATCAGTGGTCGGCAGTCTGACAACATCACATTTAGTATCAGCTCAGTTCACTTGGACCTTCACCAGTGCAGGTATTAAAGTACCAGGTTGTATGTATTTTATTTTATTATAACCTACATTTTATGGTTAGGGTTGTTGCACGTTTTCTTTTGTTCCAAGTGCAATTAATGCACTGAATCAATCAGTCAAATCCTCTGTGACACATTTGTGTATTTATTTATTTATTTATTTATATTGTTGCTGATATTTCGGTGGACTTTTTTTCTTTAAACAAACACTCTCGTGGCTGAATTCTGTCAGGTTGCTCGCAGTATTTTGTGTTCTGTCTTGTGTCCTTACGTCTTGTGTCTCTTCAGCCACTGCTGCAACCCAAATGTCCCCCTCGAGGGACAATAAAGGTGAAACTGGGAAACTGATCCTCCAATGACACACGGTGAACCAAGGACACAGAGAAACAAACATGAAATATTGATCAGTTATTATAACTATTAAGAGATGATTATCTCCCTTCAATGACCTGTGAGCTTGTATTTGCTGAACGTATAAACCGCCATGTTCGCTGGTGTCTTGTGTTTCATGTTCAGGTCCAGTAACCAAATGTGTAGTGTACACACTTCAATTGTTGGTGATGACTGTGAGGTTAATGATTAATGGACAAAGGACAGGAAGCTATTTAAGTCTTGTGCACTCACATGACTCACTGAGTTGGACAGATGCACAATATTTACTTTTTGCACCCAACTCTTGGATGAATTGTCGAACAAATCCAACAAAAAGCAATCAAATGATCATAATCCGTTATATTTGTGTATTCTAGATTTAGATGGCATACAAAACAGCTAGGCTAACTTGTAAAAAAAAAGGTTATCACTAAGTGCAATGCTGCACTCAAACACTAGATGTCACTATTTACTTTGTATTCATCATTTGGTCTTCACCAGCCTTTTACTGAACTTCTGAAGGTGGTTATTTTATGTGAAAGAGTGACGTAAATGTGGGAAAAATAGGATTTCACTGCACATTTATAAGCACAATAAACAGTTTTCATTCTAATCTTATCGCTAAAATATCTCCTAGGAAACACATCAGCAGGGAATGAAGGGAATGACAGTGTTTATTAGGAGCTGTTTAATGCAGTCGTTGAAGTTTTACATTACACCAGAACAGCTTCACGAGGCTGTTTCATTAAAAACACCAGTGTACGACTGTCAGCACAAACGCATACTATTAATATGTACAAACACATTAATGTTTCTATTCAGCTACACTAACTGATTGAGTTAGTTAAAACCAAACATTACTGTAGTATCATAACAGGAAGAAAAAAAACAAAAACAATGAGTCACATTTAATAATAAGCTGCAACAACCTTTTGTTATTATTCTACAGTTTGTTCCATGCACAACTGCATCTGGAGTTTAGTGTCAGGTTCTGCTCACTTGGCTCACTTCTCACCCTCCTGCTGCCTCTGTTTGGTCTGCACAGGTATGACCAGCTCGTTGGCCGGGTCGATGACGTGTGTCCCGGGGACAGGAGCCTCCACGGACAGAACTCCATCACTCGACAAGGACGAACTGATGTGCTGCAGGTCCACGCCCTGTGGCAACCTTGAACACATGGGGAGTTTTATCAGCAAGCAACATGTCACCTCGTGCAGATTACACTCATTGTACACAGGTGAGCAAACGTTCCTCTGGCTCCACTGGGTGTGTAATTCTCTTTTGACAGGCCAGTGATAACACGCGGCACATGTTGCGCCCGCTCACCTTATCATCACATGTTTTAGTGGCTCTTGTACATGTTGCACATTTGTCCCCCTTAAAATACAACATATGGTGTTGGAAATGGAATTCCTTCAGCGATAACCTACTTGTATTTGCGGCTGAAGCATCTCGAGACCATTCCATGCTGATCTTGCCTTTCCTCGTGATTTCCTAACAGGAGCAAAAACAGCACATTTACAAACCACACCCGTGTTGTAATGTAACAAAGCACAAATACTCAAGTGCAACATTCACACATCTGTACTTTACTATTTATATATCTAGCAACTTTAACTGTCACTCCACTACATTTCCTCTAGCTTTGTGACTCGTTAGTACCAAATAAAATCAGAGGAAGAAGAGTCGGTAATGGTCTGTATTTATATAGAGCTTTTCTAGTCTGGATGAGCTGCTTTACACTATAGTTTTGCCATTCTCACGCTGCAACATGGGGTTAAGTGTCTAGCTCAAGGACACAGATAAATGGCTTAATCCTAACTAAAGTACAGTAAATGTCAAAGACTTTAACTTATATTATTATAATTATATATAATTATATATTATTAGGAATATTATAAAAACAGTGACTTCAACTTCTACCAAAGTCATTTTCTGGTCACATACTTGTACTTTAACTCAAGTATCATCTTTAAGGCACTTTATACAAGACTGCTCTTTATATTGATATGTTTTCATTTACAGAGGCTCAGCAGCACCTGATATTTGCAGGTATCCCTCCTTGGTCGTGATTGTAATCTCCTCAGGGGAAAAGTGATTGACGTCCAGGTTGATCTTCCAGCTGTCCTGTCCCGTGCGGATCTCTGACACTCCACCCGTCAGTTGTCTGAGGCCCTTTCCGTCCACCTCCACAGTTTGCTGACCACTGACGGGAGGCAGAAGCGATGTCTGTGTGTACGTAGGCCAGGAGAAATTCCCCAGTCTCTTCTTTGCCCAGGTAATCCAGTCCACATCGCCTGGCTCCAGGAAAGGAGGAAGGCCAAAATCCTGGGAAAAGACGTGGCTCGGCTGTGTCCAGTTTGGGAAAGGCTCCCAGGAGGCATCTCGGCGGAATATAGGACGGGGTAAGATTTTATTTTGTTCCCCCATGTCTAAGAAAATAAGCTCAGAATCAAGGAGAGGGATGTTGAAAGTGCAAAGCTTGTAGCTCCACCCTGAAGAAAAACTACTAAACAACAGAGCAGCTGTAAATTTATCCTCAAATGCAAACAGCAGTTGGGGGGGGGAGGCTGATTTGGCATTCATACCCCGTTGACTCACTTTAACACTTATCTAACAGCGAGTGTGACCTAAGTGATGAGGACATCTTGGTATGTCATCGGTTGACATGTCAGTCCTCTGTTGCCCTGGATAATGCAAATTATTTGTATTTATATCTCTGGAGTGTCCGTGGCAAGTTGTTGGTGAATGACTGTGGAGAGTTTATTCAGCCGTGGCCTCTGCAGTCTCGTCACATACTGGTGCTCTTTGTCCATAGGAGTCACAGCCTTGTGTGATGTGAGGCAACGGCACAAACATCCACAGTTAAAAACAACAAGACAGTTAGTTTCTTAAAGCTCAAGGCTGAAGGGAGAGGGTGAAAAAAAGGGAATGCAACAACAAACAAACACACATCAGTCAAATAGCTCTCTCTCTATATATATACAGTATACTATAATGAAAAGCGTGTGTTTACTGTATGTTCGGCTCAATGTGACGGGCTGGCAGTCTGACGCGGTCAAGAGGGGGTGAGGAATTTTACATGTAGAGCGTCCTCATGAGCGCTATGTTGTCCAAATAATGAAACAAGGGGATAAATCAGTGAGCTGTTTGCTATCCGAGGGGAATGATATTTAATAATGAGGCAATATCTGTGACCTTTCCGTCAGCTTTCATCCAAAAACATTAGGTCAAAGGTATTAACAGGTAAATACTGAGAAATGCAGATGAGATTGACGGTGTTTGGACATGAGTACACGAGGCTGGGCCCACACTGCATGTAATAACAGAAACAGGTGTTATATTAGATTTAAATATGTGTATATATAACAGGAAATGGTTAATAAAAATATTTGTTTCCCTCCTGCTAAATGTCCGACGACTCAGATTTATCATGTGACACTTCTGAGCGTGAAAAGTAATACGTACGCTCTCAGAATATGAAAAGTAAATGGTAACTTTTGGTATGTTGAATACATGCAGCACTTCATCCAAACAGTTTCTACAGCTTTATCCTCCACATGAGGATTGTCAGTGGCACTTGGCAGAGTCAACAACTGTTCACTCTCACATTTTAAAAGTGGAAAATTAACCTCATTCCCAATTTTGCAGGGTTTTTTTGCACTGTGGGAGGAAGGAGTAACGCACGCACACACACACGTTCGACATTCATGACTTGAGGGGACATTGCATTGACTTACATTCATTTCTTGGAGACTTACTCTAACCTTAACCACAATTACTACTGGCCTAATCCTAATCCTAACCTAACCTAAAAACATATCTTCACCTTAAAATGTAGTAATTTACGTTATGGGGACTTGCTTTTTGTCCCCACAAGGAGGACAAGTCCCCATAATGTGACTGTGTAAACAGGTTTTGGTCCCCACAACATTAGTAATACCTGGTACACACACACACACACACACACACACACACACATGTTCGACATTCATGACTTGAGGGGACATTGCATTGACTTACATTCATTTCTTGGAGACTTACTCTAACCTTAACCACAATTACTACTGGCCTAATCCTAATCCTAACCCTAACCCTAACCCTAACCTCAACCTAACCATGAAAACATATATTCACCTTAAAATGTAGTAATTTACGTTATGGGGACTTGCTTTTTGTCCCCACAAGGAGGACAAGTCCCCATAATGTGACTGTGTAAACAGGTTTTGGTCCCCACAACATTAGTAATACCTGGTACACACATACATACACACACACACGAAGGCCCTCGATCAAACCAGGATCCGTAATGGTGACCTTGTTACTGTGAGGCAACAGTGCTAGCCATTTCACCACCATGTGGCCCCAACTTGTGTGTCGTAATAATAAATGTAAACAAGATAATATTGTTATCTAAATAACTTGATTTTTTTTCCAAATGATAAGCTTTTTAATCATAATAGCAATGATAGAGAAACAATGCACACACACAGCAGAGTTTAGTTTGTTTTATAGTTTTCATTTCTGTTTTCCACAAATACAAAGACACAAAAAACATGTTTTCTTCAGTCGCTAAAATAGATAAAAATGGAGTGTTTGGCAGAATTAACTTGTGTACCAACGAACAAACATAAATCAACAAAGGTCTAACTTTACAATAAAAGTGCAACACAGTTACAACCTATAGATGTTAGAACAAAACCTTTTCTTCCATTCCTTCTCAAACTTTATGTACTGATGAACAAGTTGTCTCCATTTATTTCAGTATTAGGTCAAACATATGAACAGTTTTAGTTTAGTATGAGACTTACGAGAGAGAGAGAGAAAAAAAGAGGATTAGAAGTGGTCACTCGTCACAGCGTCATTTGAACGTGCAGCTTTTCTGAAATAAAAAAAAACAAAACAAAAAACGGAAAGTTCATTTTGATTTCCTTTTCATTATTCTCAAAATGACAACAGGTTTTCTTATACTTTACCGGACCTTTTGTGTTTCCTGGAGGCGATTACGATTGTTGTTATAATTACAATCAGCGCTAATGCTCCCAAAACTGAACCGGCCACCATTCCCGCAAAGTGGACTGAAAATGGACAAAGACAGTGTACTGTTATAGTCACATGATTGTTTCGTGGTCCAACGTCTGTGATGAGGTACCAGACAGGAAAAAAGTACATTCTTATGATTTTCACTTGTACAAACGCAGCCACTCGATGGCATTAAGATCATATAAAGGTCAGCAGATACTTTTAATCAAAACTTAAAAAACTATCAGTATTTAATACAGGAAACACTGGAGATCTTGAAAGTGTAAATCCACACAAGATTAGAGATTATTGGATGAGACTGATTTAATAATTCATCCATACTTGGAACACGGCAATGTGTCTCCTCTCCAGACCACTGTCCGTTCTCCTGGCAGACGCGCTCTGCCGATCCTTTGAGAGTGTAATCGCCATTGCAGGAGAAATTCACCGTAGCTCCTTGTAAGTATACTGTCCCCTCCTTCTTCCCTTTTTCCGGAGGTGGAAGCCAGCCACAGGAGATCACTGAAAAGCACAGTGTGACAGTAAGTCACTCTGAGGAAACAACATGTACATTTAAATCAATAAACCTTCAGAGAGTTTCTCTGTCTTTGTACCTTGCTTTAGATTATCCACAAGAGAAATGTGACTTTGAAAAGACGCCCTCGTAGCATTTCCCATGCTTGGATTCCGACCAACCAAGATGTCGTACCTGTACAACGGAGGAAATGGTCAAGAGTAAGCTGCTGTTTTGCTGATAATACTAATTGTAATATGTGTTAACCCTTAGTGCTCACGCGGCACTTCTTATGTGTCGTTGAGTCAAAGTTAAGATTCGTTTTATACATCACATCACCGAGTGTTTCCCAGTTTCACAAATTCAATCAGATTTTAAAACTTGTCTAGTGTCTATATATTTTTTTTATCAAATTGTTGTGCTGAAAAAAAGGATATCAGACACAATCGTGCATATTCTTATAGCCTATTATTTTAACATAATAATGGGAAAAAGGCAGCCTAAATGCTCCGTGTTTCTAAGGGTTAACATGTATAATTCCACTGTCCATTGTTGTTTTACATGACAAACATGTGGGACCTTTGTTTTCAGTTGTTTTCTTATGGTTTCCTCATTGTCGACTTACTGGTGTTTTATGCACGTTCTGTCAGAATGTAAACATAAACCAAAAGCGTTTGTGGTCCAGGCCTGACTTCTTTTATTTAACATGAAGCAAAGTGTGTGACCCCGCTGGTTATAGGCCAAAATCTATAAATGCTAAATACTTTTTAATACAATTCCTCTCAACTGTTCTTTTTAAGCAACTCAATGCCTGGTTTGTGTCTATTTCTCTTTCATACACCACCTCACCTCACCTTTTGACTCTGATAATGTAAACAGTAAAAGTCATTTTGCTTACCTACAGAACTTGGACCCCTCTCCAGAGCAAATCTCAGATGCCTGCTCATTTAACGGATCACCCGGATTCTCAGAGACAGAGAACACTGGAATAAAAGTGTGGTCATGTCTTGGAACATAGTAATAGGTGTCCAAAAGATACTGTGAATCATATGTGAACAAGGCGGATGAGTTGTATACAGCCCCTGCAAGACAAAAAGAAAGATGCTTCATTACATTCATTAAGGTAAATGCACCAATGGTATCTGTTCCTGTTTCATAAAATGATAATTGTTTTTTCTTGAGCATGAAAAACATGGAGAGAATTACATTTTCCCACCTGAAGTGGACAGAAACTTATCAGGCAGTGTGGTAAAGAAATTGCGTAACAGCGTAACCTATAATAAATGCACTACATTATGACTTCAGATTGCATTTTAAAACTTGACCAAAGTCCTACTTTGTAAATGTCATAGTCTAAAATAAAACTGTAGCTGTTGCTATCTCACACAATAAAACTGCAATCATACTGTTTCACAACACATTTATAAACCTATCTTCACAGGAAGTTGAGGACGTCATAAGAACTGTGGCTAATAATCTTAATCGTATTCACTGGTTTCTTACAGCTTGCCCCAAAACTGAACAACTCCTCTGGATTGCTGAGGTTCCTCACGAGCTGGCCGTGGCTGAGGACCAGGTCGTCCCTGGCATCCCCGTTCATCTTCCCCAACAGTCCGAGTGTGGCGTTTATAAACTCCAGTGGCAGGAGCACAGTGGTTGTCATGGTTCCCCCCCTCAGTCGCACCTCCACCCCGGCTCCGGAGGGGAACATTACGGTCACGTTTGTTGGGGTAGGACAGAACACAAACACACCTACGAGAGAGAGATTCTGTTAAAGTTGTAACAAACACCTCCCTAAGCATTGGTGAGGACAGAACAGAATAGTTTGCTACCCAGGTTCTACTCTGACATACTGTATTTCTAAATAATAGTGTGTTGTAAGCCTGTTTGGGCTGGGTTAGGGTATTATTATTTTACATTTTATATCATTTATAGCTATAGGAACCACAAAATAACTCTCAGTTTCCTCCTCATGTTGAACTGTTGTGGAATTAGTGATAGGATTCATTTCTTTAATAGAAGTAGCAGTAAAACCTGTGAAACTATATGGATTCATGGTTTTCCATTTGAAATTGAGTTTGTCAGTGTGGCACAATGAAGAGGGAAAGATAATGCCATTTATTTTGAAAGGAAGAGGGTTTGAATACATTTTTACTAATGCCGATAATACTGTGTAGGCTGGTTGAAACATGTTTTCTGGGTAACACTACTCAGCGTTTTTGTTTGTGACTTCCTGACTCAAATAATACATTTAGCTGTAGCTGTACTGAAAATATGATGTAAATACATTTTCTTTGCACCCTGTAATGACTCACAAAGTCAACAGTTCACACTTGCTGTCCAATAAAAAGAACAAAGGGAATATAATTTCTCAAGATTATAGCAGGGGGTCAGTAAAAGTCAAAAGTAAAAGTCTCACCATGCAGGTCCATCCAGCTCTGCTCAGCGAAGGAGAGAGACTTTTGATTCTGCAGCACCTCGAGACCGGTGTGGTTAGCGACAAGCCGCACCTCAATAATGTCAGAGGACGCTTCTCTCATAGCCACTGCTGTCAACTGCGTCGCCTTTATGGTGGCTAACAAGCAGATGAATGACATAAAGTAAAGGGCAAGTGTTTGTGTTTGTGTTTTGTCACCATCTCAGTCCCTGTGGTCACTCACCATTCACGGGTTCTGTTCTTCCCTGGATTGTCAGCTTTTTCTTTGCTGAATTCACCAGCGTGTACTCTCCTCTGCCGTTGAAGGAATAGCTGACACCATCAAACGTGATGAAGTGTGGATCTCCGAACACCACAGCTGATGTCAAACACAGAAAATGATGACTCAAGGGAAGAAGACAACTCTTTAAAAACACATTTTAAAAGGTGAACGGTTCACTCTGCTACCTGAGCTGGGCACATGGTAACGTGTGCAGTCACTGGACGGCCGGTGTTTGAAGTAGTAGTGGCAGTTGTCCGACCACAGGCAGCAGTAGTAGAAGCTGAGGACGTCGTAGACCCAGTGGGACTGTCCGGGGATCCTCGGGGGTCTCATGAAGGGAGGTGAGCCCCAGTCGTGCGCTCGGTCTGGTGTGCTTCCCCCAATGGAGTCTCCAGTCAGGACTTGAGCACCGGTGCTGTCGTAACAACACTGTTGTCCTGCTGCGTACTCAGGACTGTTGAGACAGTTACAAAACAAAGTCAGGCAAACTCTGCTGGAGCCAAAGATCCAAACATCTATGAGGCTGAACTGTCATGAAAGAGTTAAGTATGAAAAAGTAAGATGTGATACACTGAATTAACCAATAATCCAAAATATTGGATACATTTGATTGAGTGTCACTAAATTCATTAAATGAAAAAAGAAAATCTCAAAGATAATTGAATACAGAACAAAGATATTTATTACAAATGATTACTAATCGGCGTTATATTAATATATAATATTACAGCTTTTAGATGCAGCACACTTTACTGTTTTATGTGCCATCATTCAAAGTGAACATGTACGACCCATCAACAAGCTTATTTATGGAGCAATTTTCGTGACAATATTACAAAGTGCTCTGAAGTTAAAACAATGTAAGTTAAATAAAAATCTAATCAAATATTGCCAAAAGCTTCGATTGACTTCAAAACAAGGTCGTAAAAGGAGTGTAAAGAGTATTATCAAGGTGAGATCATAGTAGTTACTGATAAGAAAAATGCCACTAAAGACAGGACTGTAACAAAAACATCATGACATGTGTCTGTTTTTTAAACCACAAAAGATAATATCATATAAACATGTGTACATATACATGTTTTATATGAACTAGTCTATGAATATCACAGGGACAAATATGACAACATTGGGAATATGATGTTGAGGGCAGGTTCACGGTCTTGGTGAAGGACTCACCTGGCTTGTATGGCCCTCACACAGTGAACACACCCAGGGTGATAAGTGCAAACACTCCCCTTCTCTATGTCACAGCCATAATCCGTCTGGAGAGAGAGGGGGGGGAGAGAGAGATAGTGACTGTGAGTAGTAAGACACGTTTTACTAACTGGCTTCACCAGCTAGTAAACTGTGGCCTTGATTAACTCACATGTAATCGTTGTTAAGTGGAAATAATAAGTCAGTTAATAACATGCACCACACAAATTATTCACACAGAGATATGATCTGCACATGCTGCACCTGTTTAAATATGACTGAGTCAACGCAGTGACAAGCATTGTCATTAGAATAGTAATCCCGGGGCCTTTTTTTTGTTATGGGTGGAGGTCAACAGAAGTGAGAGGAGCTGGACTTTCCCCCGCAGTAGGTGATAAAAGACTTGGACCATACTGGTTGCCTATCTGTTAAATAATAAATGTCATTGTTTTAGTTGTAGCTGTAACTCAGAGTAGAACAATGAATAAATAGTAAATTGGTCTTTCACCTGCCACTGCAGCCGAGGCAGTGAATGGCTTTGCCCGTAAATGTGTTGGACTAAAGGAAAGGCAAGACAAGTAAATACATTGGAAATAAAAATGATTAAAATAATTAATAAATTTTTCATCTGTTCTGTGTTTGCCCCCGATGTGAACCAACACGGGGGAAACAACTCCACAAAGAAAGGTGCCCGAAAACCCAGCACCTTCTCGCTGTGAGGCAACAGTTAAACTTTCTCAGTTAAACCATTCTCTTCTTCACACTTACATGAAACCGGCCAGTGTCTGCTCTGGCCTGAGCCAGAGTGCAGGGACAGTCTATGATCTCACTCAGGAAGTTGGGCAGATTCTCTTCCAGCTGGTCCCACGCTAAACATTTGCCCTCGGCCCAAACTGCCGAGTTCTGCCGAAAATGATCCTCCAGGTGCCAAGCCAGAGCGTGATCCTCCGTCCACGCAGCCTGCACATTCCTGAACGAGACAAATACAGCTTTTATCTACCGTACCAATTGTTTTCAGTTGACGTTTCAGTCACAATATCATAATTAAAAAGGACCATTGTGCAAGATTTAGTGGCATCCAGGGGTGAAGTTGACTATCGCTACCATTTCAATCTCTTTTGCCTCATAAACTTATGTATACAAGACACTGCCGCGGCCTTAATGTGGCATAATAACACAAACATGAGCTACTCTAGAAACATGGGAGGGCAACATGGGCAGACTTTGTGGAAGAAAACCTCCTGTTTTAAACAAATGGCTAGAGCTGAAACAATTATTCGAATCAATTATTGATCGATTGCTAAATGAATCGTCTATAACACAATTTTGGTAATCGATTAATCGGTTTGAAGCTTCTTTCATGATTAAAACAACAAGATTTCCGATTGTTTTAGCTTCATTTCTTTGCTCAATATAACAAAGAAATCATTAAAACTGAAACGTTCTGGTTTGTGGTGAAAACAAGACATTTCGAGAACATCATCATTTCCAGGTTTGACAAACACTGATCAACATTTTTTAACGTTTTCTGATGTTTTATGGACCAAACGATTACTCGATTAAGTGAAAATAACCGACACATTAATCGAGTAGCAGCTCTACAAATGGCCTACAACAGGTCTCAACACAAGATATAATTATACTTTATTACATTTCTGTTGATAGATCCCCTGCACACTGGGCCCTTAAACAATAGTTTTTATTGTAAAAGAACTTTTGCAGATTTAAACCCTGTCAAACCATAAGAAAATAGCAATAAAATCAAATCTCTCGTACATACCACATGCCGTCGGAATAGTTACTGTGACTGACTCTGACGGCGCCGAGTTCCCAACTTGAAAACTTCTCTGACGGTTTGGGCACAAAGCTGAAGGAACCACTGTTTGTCCGATCCTTTGCAAGTGAGTACAGATACTGCCACTGACCCTGCCACGAGTTTGTATACGGTTCACCTACAGAGAAACATATTCAGCCGTTTCCCCCAGCAGACGTTCAATCGGTCAAAAAGTTGTTACAGTTGTACTCACCGGTCTCCTTGTATCCCCACAGCTCTATGTTGACCCTGTCAGCTCTCACCAAAGACTTATCCCAACTCATGTGGAGACTGCCTCCGACATTAGGTGTGCCGTAGTACTGCCATTTTGTTGCGTTAACCAGAGTCGCCTTGAACCGTGAATCCAACTTGCCAGTATGAACTGAAGCAAAGCGTTTGAATACAAAGGCATTAACGGCGTTTAAACATTTATAAATGTGTCTATAAGTTCTAATAAATTAAAATGTGCAGACCTGAGAGCCAGGCTCCACTCCTGCTGAATATGATTCCATTGTCTGAGGAGATGAGCAGTGAAATCCATCCCGTTTCATAGAGAAGTGGGGAGATGCAGTGGCCTCTGCTGTTTTCGTCCACGTACCCCACAGTGTCGATATTTCGGTTGAACCTAAATAAAAAATAAATCACATTTTAACTGAAACACACAAATCCAAGTGTTTTTGTCTGGAGAAGACAAGCTAAGATTGATAAGTTTATCCACGTCTTACAGTACCTGCAAACAATATGGGACGTCTTATTGAACGTTGCATCGAGGACAACGAAATCGGTCCCTCCAAAAGCGGACCCAGAGTACGGAGAGATGTCCACACAGTACTCCTTATAGTCTGTGCAGCACGTCTTCAGAGACGTACACGTGGGGTGACATGAACATGTGTGGAGTTTTCTTCCACAGTTTCCCTCACATGTCTGTCCTGTCCATGAAAAAAGAGACATTTTAAAGGGTTAGTTCACTTGTTTTTGTCAGTAGAGGCGTATGAAGTTCCTTACAGGGAGCAGACGGTATTGAGTGTTGGTCCCTAAGATTCTTCACTACATTTTGAATATTGTGAGAGGTTTATCATGCTGTCACACAATAATGTGTTCAACTACATATTCCTATGTGCACAAGAGCTACAGCTTTGTTATCAGCAACAGTAGCTCAGTGGTGAAGTGTGTCGTCTTTCAACTCAAAAGGTTGTGGATTTTGTTCCCGTCTCGAGCTCTAGTCTACATGCTGATGTGTCCTTGGACAAGACACTTAACCCCACGTGTAGAGTTTTCCCGGAGACGGAGTGGTCATCAAGATTGAAAAAACTTTTTGGCAGCTGGACAGGATATAAATGTATTAATATGTTTTATACTGGCCTTCAACATGTTTTCTCTGCTATCCCCAGCTACATGAACACTCTCTACTGTATGTAACACTTAATTGTGCCTAAAAGATATCAAATAAGAACAAGGCTTGCTCCAGTTTGATTCACTAAACATAAAACTTAACAATAAAATAAAAATGTTTTTAATGTACGTATTCAGGCATGCCCTCCTTTAACATTTTTGGTTCATATAAATCACGTTGATCCTCTCTCATGAGCAAACAGTTAAATGAGATGATATATAATCATGTATTTTAGGTACTCACCTGATATACTGCAGATACATGAAATGAGAAGGACAAATATTATTGCTGTCAATCTTTCCATCGTGACAGTGACTCTGTCAGTCCACGTTTCTGCTCCACTCACTCTGGCAGATACAGTACACTCAGCATTTTTATGAACCTCCTCCCTTCATCTGTTAATCATTAGCCAGAAGTCAGTGTGATCACAGTTTGAGCTGTACCACATGACCACAGGTCACCAGCTTACGTTCAATCTTTCGATTCATTCCTAACGTGTGACTGGACTTTTGAACGCTTGATGACTAAGGGACCATAATTTTAACTTTATTTGTTTGTTTGACTAGTGAGTTACAGTTGGGGTTATCAGTAATGACGGCTGCTAAGTTTGGCCTCATTAGGCCAGGGAAGAAAACAAATGACATGACAGTATTGTACATGTGTGTCGTAAACTTCCTCCATAGTTAGTCAGAGATGATTTTCCCTTCACTATACTTTCAAGCCAACTGCACTGAAAAAAATAACAGTTTAAAAAAAATGTGTATAATTTGCTCACTTTAGTTGGATTGAATGTAATTATTTTAGGTGTTACCTTGACTTTTTGTTTTTGTTGTTTTTAGTATGTACTCTAGAGGTTCCTTCGACCCAGAGCCAGATTTATATCTGTATATATAGTGTTGTAATATAACAATGTACAAATACTTTGTTAGTGTACTTAAGTACAACATTCACATATGTGTACTTTACTTTGTTATTTACATTTCTAGCAACTTTTACTTTTACTCCACGACATTACTCGTTATTACCAAATAAAATCATAAGAAGAAGAGTTGGTAATGCTTTTCTGGTCTTGATGAGCTGCCTTCCACTACAGTTTTGACATCACACGCTGTAACATGGGGTTAGGTTTCTTGCTCAAGAACACATATAGACTAGAGGGGCCAGGAATTGAATCCACAACCTTCCAGTTTACAAGACAACTTGCCCTACCACTGAGCGACCATGGCTCAATCCCAACTCCTCACTTTTTAATTACTTTTATATTTATTTATAAAACTTCATTACATTTAATATCGGAAAATGACAGTAGATTTCATATACTTTAAGACTTTCCAGTATTTTTTTTATACACTTTCTGAATCATTTGCCTTCATGTTCTGAAGAAGGAAATATTTGCCACGTCACTGGCCACTTACATTGTAATTATATTTGCCAGTAGGTGGAGCTGCAGCCTCTGAAATCATCAGCACAGTGTCATACAGTATATACTACTGGTAATATTATTTTAAGCACCCATAAAAAAAAACAAAAAACATTTTTCAGTTATTTACATACCAAGAATCAGTTGTGCTTTTAAGATGTTTTAATGTAAAGCTACAGCATGTGTGAGGTTTTATATACACAGATACATATTTGTGGCTAAATACTGCAAACTGTATGTAATAATATGTATATATATATATATATATATATATATATATATATATATATATATATATATACACACACATACATACATATACAGATATAAAAACAAACACATGTAGTGTATCCCTACTTATATAATCTAAACAAAACTTAAGATACATTTAATTGAAAAAAAAAACAAGTGCATTACTGTTTAGGGATATGTGATGACCTTGAATTTTAACTCCCTGCCCAGGGACCACAGATGCAAATTAGCTATTTAGCTAACTCTTGTATAGACCTGGTTCTGAACATGGTCCCCGCAACTAAACTAATAAACTAAACTTGGATGAGAGCTGCTGGCATCTAGCACGCAGCAACAAACACGACATAAAGTTTAATAAAAACGTATATGCATACCCACAGAAAGGTCCGGAACTCGGCTAAAAGCTCATAAAAACCATTCTTATGTTCACCAAACACAGTTGAAACACCAGCCGGTGAAACACAGCAGGTGTAGAACACACCTTTGCAGTGTAAACATTGATTAGCTGCACTGGAGAAACACGTGTCTCTTGGACACTGACAGACCTTTTTTATCACTTTACAACCAAGATTCACTGATTCGGCCGCAAAATAAGAGCACAACAACAGCCCCTATTGAAGAAATACAACCAGAAATGTTTTCTTACCTTTACTGTTTGTCAAAAGACCTTAAATCCACCGGAATGAAACTGAAACCGCTTCGAATGACGAACGCCATCTCCCGGCATGCTTTGGGCGGACTATCCCTGTTGTGATTGGTCATTACAGGGCCAATTGGAGAATGGAGTGATTGACGTGCATTTAGTGACCTGAGCTTGATTCTGTTGACAATAAAACCCACTTGACTTGACTATAATCCTTTTGTGTGGTTTTATTCGTGAGTTATACATTTTTTAGGCCAATAGTGACACGTAAATAAAATGATATTGGTCTAAATTGACCATAAGTGTGCATGTGAGAATGGATGGTTGTTTGTCTCTATGTGGCTTGTGATGGTCTGCTGACCTGTCCCCCACCTTTCAGCCCATGTGGAGGATAAGGCGATAGAAGACGGATGGGTTTTATAATTTGGTACTGAAGAAATCTCAAATGGTACAGCTGGTGCCAAACTGTGCCGAATTGGAGAATGCCTTGGCAACTCTTTAATAAAACTGCAGTTATTTTGCTATGTTACACTTCAGTAGCATCAGTCTTTGCACAGCTAATTTCCACATGTTGTTGCACAATATCCTTGAAAGGTCAAAGGTCATATTTGCTTTAAAATGCAATATTTGTTTTAGGTGAGAAAAAAAATCCTTAATTTATGCTGGGTTCCATCTACATTTACTCTAACACAGTGGTATATATAATGATGTCATGGTATTGCAAGTATTATCTTTATTTTGATACCAAGATAATTCACATAGAGCTTGTAATTGCAGAGATATACGCTATTTATTTTGGGCCCAAAGATCATTTTAAAATAATACAAATAAAAAACAATCCAAGACATTTCTATTCTAGTCAGGCTCTGTTATCGGCATGTTTTGTTCTCTTTTTGCCTCTCTTTTACTGAATTGGCAGTATATGCGAGATAATAACATCTACAGTACTTGTTGTATTTCCATAAAGATGCTGACAGTATACGTTCAGCTGTTAAATGAAACAACCATGGAGCAGGATTATATAACAATCATGGCTGTTGATTCAAGACTCAGAGGAGCAACAGTGTCCCGTCACGTCATGTGCATCACAATCTTGACTTGGTTCTTGTTGATTCCTAAAACAAAAGCAAATGGAGCTCAGTCACTTGTTGGTAACATCACTCATAATTTAACATTGTCTAAAACTCTGTGTACTGACCACCATCAAATGGCCATTCTTTGCCCTGTAGACAGTGGACTCCTGACCACTCTTGAAGTCCACAAATCCCTTTCTGCCCGGCTGGATGTCAAATCGCACGCTGCAGGTGGACAAAAGAAGTTCACATAAATAAGACAAAGTCTTTGACTTGGTGTTTTTTACCATTTACATTTTCTACCTTTAAAATGAAAACTACAACATCAATCCTGTACCTGCCCTGGACCACATGGATGCAGTTCTGCTTGTTGGCAATAACACTCAGTTTGGTCAGGGCCTCAAACAGGTGATCACACTGCAGGACCAGATCACCCTGGAAGAACAAAGGCCTCCAGTCAGTCAGATGTTACATCCCATAAAGACTGTGTGAGCTGATCTAGTGTCTGCATCAGTTTACTGCAGCTCCGCCTTCAACATGGACAATAACAAGGTTTTCAGTGAGGGATGGGGATCGATATCAGTCCAATATCGGTCAAAATCACTGGATAAAACCAATCGCAATACTGTGTATTTTGTTTCTTACAAATTTATGTGATTTATGTTGTATTTGTTTGTTTTGCCTTTTTGTAGGTAGAGTTGCCATCAGCACCAGTCCTAATGTACCTTTTTCTTGACATCATCGCATGTAACATGAAGGATCAGGAAGTTGTCACTCAGGTTGCTCACTGACACACCTATAAAGAAAAATCATGCATGTATAAAAAAGGTCATTTTTATGAGAACGGTGCTTGTTTTGTCTCCTCCCATGTCACCTTTCAGAGAACTGTAATCTATCCTCTGCTTGACCTTGGCCTCTTCTGCGAGGTAGGCGGCCTCCAGGGTAAAGATGAGCTGCCGAGGACGAGGTCTGAAGCCGTTCCTGTCGTACTTGACCACCGGCACGCTGTACTGTGGGCACAGACACACACCAGGTCAGAGTGGATACAAGTCAGCGTGGAGCAGTACAAGTTAAAGCCATGTTCCTTTAGTTTAATGTTCCTTTACCTTAATTTGCTCGTGTCTTATCATCTGAAGCACTTTGATGTTGATGTCGCCTGTGCCTTTAAAAAAAAAGAAGGAGATACTAATAAAAATCCCTTAAATATTATTAAGTAAAAAAATAAAATATTTATTCACAATCAGGGATTAATATTGTTCAGCGGTATTATGTAATTAATATTGTTGTTATTGCGATCGTGGTGGGGGGCATAGTATTTTCACCAGTGATAATTAAAATATTACAAATTTTATTTTTGATTGTATGATATCTAAATATGATGATAATATTACCATTAATGATAATATAATGAAAATCATAATATTACTAATATTATAAGCATTATATTACTTTTGTTATTCATGATGATCAGATTTTGTGTATATGGTGATAATGACAATGATACTTGTATAATGTATAATGTAAACTTGTATAATGTATAATGTAAACATATAAACTCTTGGTGCAGAGAGAAGTGGTGGGACCTGATAGGTTTTGACTTCTTCCCACTCACTTTTGAACATGCATAATTTAGATTTGTGATTTAATTTGTGATTAATCTAATCTCCCTTTTTTGTCATTTATATGTTATGTACATGAAAGTATTTCTAAACACTACACATCTAATCTAATGTACAGCACCGCAGCACCATACCAGTACAATAAAGTACAAAAAATTTAAAATAAAAAGTTCTCCAGTCATACCTATCCTGGTGTCCATGAACGGTCTGCCCACACTGAAGGTATAGTTTTCTTTCTTTCCTTTAAACATGGAGCTAGCCTGTAATTTTAACATGAGCTGGAAACAGGAATATAATATTAAAGAATGATTACATAAAGTAAAAAAAAGAATATTCAGTAATTATAATATATAGTGTGAACTTTAGATACATACACAATACATACACGCTGCATTAGTAATTTATCTCAATCTCTCATAGACTGAAGATTATAGACTACCTGTGCTTTCCTCTGTGGAGTGATTCCACTAATGTACTTCTGTACCATGTGGCGAATGTAGACCTGCTTCAAGACTTGGGACACCTTCATTTGAAAAAAAAGCAAAGTGGTTCATAAACTGCTTAATTTGACCACAGGTGGAGCAGTGTGTGAAGACCTCTGAAGAACCACTTACCTCCCGCATTATAGGTGGAGGTGTGAGCCAGAAGTCTTTCTGCAGTACTGTTTGTGGAAGGTTCTCCTTCAGTCGCGTCAGGTAGTTCTGCCTCACATACGCCAGGTACTCGCTGTTGTCAACGCACGCTGGGTGATGTCTGGTCATGAAACCTTTAATGAACCTAGAACAGAATCAACAGGCGGGTGACGACATCTCATCTCAGCAAACTTCAAATTAAGACTTCATCCACTTACTTCTTGATGACCTTGACAGCCCACGATCTCTTTTCTCGCTCCTTTCTGGCCCTGAGTCCTCTCCAGCAAGTCTCAATTTTAGTGGCTGAAAATATCATATTATCATTATAATAATTTGTGTTAAAAGTGTTTCTGCCTGAATGACGACATGTGCGCCTCTTACCAGCTTCTCTCTGCTTCTGGAAGTCTCCTTTGACTCTGTAACCCTTGTACTTGGCCTGAATCCTTGTTGCTGCAACAGTAACACATAAATGTGTAAATGTGATGTTTTTGATGCCTACAGTACAAACTGATTTACAACAACTACATCTTACCAAGCTTGTGTTTGCACTCCTGAAAGGCGTCTTCTGTGGCAAACAGAGTTCTTGGGTGGCGGATGAAAATTTTTGTCCTTCAGGGGGAGACAGTTCAGACAGTCAGTTCGGAATTTCCTTCCTTGTAAACCAGTGTCCACCGAAGACGGTCTACGCTTACCTGCCCATCTTGTACTCGTTAGATTTGTAGCCCAGGTGTTTGATGAGGCAGTGCACACCCTCTGCTGCTGTCCCCTTCCAGTTGGGCCAGGTGTCGGGACACAGAGGCTTATACCTGAGCACGGACAAATGCAACACACTCACACACTGCAGTGCACCATGGAGAAATGAGGACATACCAAAACGTGAATGAAAGCGGGAGCAGCGTGTGCTCATATACCTCTGGAGGAAGATCTCATATTTACGGCGGTAAGCAAATCCAGCGCGCCTGACCCTTAAGTGCTCCATCAGCCCCAGGTACTTAACCTGATGTCTCACCAGAACGTCATCAAAGCGTCCTGCAGGAGACACAGCATAAGAGGTCATGCGTCAAAAGTGTCCGGTCCTTACTTGTTGTTCAACACTTGTTCGGCTCACCTGGCTGCTTGGCTTCATTGGGTTTAATGCAGCGGACGTACCAAGGCTCTTTGGACATCAAGATCTCTGTCAGTCCCACGAGGCTGCTCTTAAACTGAGTCACCACCTGTCGCGTTAAAGCACATTAGACGAGAATTAGATACAAGGAGTAATATTTTGTTTTATAATAGAATAGCGGTCCAGAAGCACTTCTCACAGTCTCAGGTCTCCTCTTGCTGTCCGGCTCAGTCGATGGAAAACAGAGCTTGATGACAGCATTTTTGGACTGTCGCATGACCTGAAGAAGAAGAAGAATGGGAAGGAAAATCTGTGTCGTCACCCCACAAGTCAAACAAATGTCTCTTATGGAATATGGAGTCAATATTCAGAGGAAATGTTGTCTTTGTGTCGTACACTGAATTCAATATATTTGGGTACATTTTCAAATATAATCACCAACAAATCTAAGTATCACTCGGTCTCAAAGGATACAAATTTAGTGAGTTTACCTCTTTTCCATTGCGATACAACAGATCATTGTTTTTGTCCAAGAATCCTGACGGTATTCAGAAGAAAGACGAAGATTAGGTATGTTTTCAAAACAACATTTTCCAAATACTCCACGTCATTACAAAAAGAAAATTCAATTTGTAACCATCCTCTGATCACTTCTAAATAGGCTTATTTAATGGTATTTTATGAAAGAAAGAAAGAAATTCTAAAGGAATATTTAATCTCTCACCAACAACACAATAGGTCACTTCCCCAGCGTAGTGCAGCAATCGGAAATCACCTCTGTCCATGGTTTTCCTCGTCTTTTGGTCTGCTAGTTTATGTCTACACGATAGGGAAGAGTCATTATTGGTTATCGTGATATTTAGAGATTTAGGATAGGTTGGCTGGACTGCTTAGTCATGTACCTGATCCATGCTGCATTTCCTGTGTAGCATAAGTGTTTCACTCACGTGACAAAATGAGGGTGGCCACCAATCTTTTGCTCCATCTTGTCCAGGAAAGTTAGATCAGTTGCTTCTCCCGGAAGTAAACATTCCTCATCCTATGTGACAGAACGATCATGAGTCAGTCAACCACGTGCCATAATATTGTCAAAAGGACCATAACTCGGTCACAGCATTACCAACAGTGAGATGATTCCTCTGTATTTCTCCTCCACAAGGTCACATATGATCTTATTGTTGAAATATGGCACTGGTTCCCACTGTGCATAGGACAAAAAAAATACATTCAGAAACCACATTTGTAGCAGTGCGTGTCACTTCTATGAGGAAAATACAAGGAGGAGTTGTGTCGTTACTTCAATTCCCTCCATCTCGTACTCCTCCTGCTCGGATTTGAGGGTCAGTTGGATGAAAAGCTGCTGCAGCTTCTCGTTGCAATAGTTGATGCAAAACTGCTCAAAGCTGTCATTTAAAAAAAAAAAAAGGGCCTTGTCAGTATGTGATATGTAATTTCACACATTTGCTGTTGAAGAATAATCAGATTTGTTGCTGTTGTGGTTTTTACCTGTTCACGCTGAAAACCTCAAACCCGTAGATGTCCAACAAGCCAATCACTGTCTTTCTGGAGGAATCCTTGATTTAACACAAACACAAAGTTATGCTTTTGATTTTGTTTTATTATTTGCTTAATTAGGATCTTATTTCATCCATTTTCTCATATTAATAGTCTGATATTTTTCTCATTTACACACCTTGTTAGCTAAGGATTCGTTGATCTTGTTGACCAACCAGGTGAACGTGCGGCCATAGATGGCTTTGGCAAGGGCATCCCTGGCATATACTGCATGGTCCACAGAGAAGGGACTGAACACCTGAAACATCACAGTATGGCTTATGATGTAGAATAAATGTTGCAAACAACATGTAAACATACTCAAAGCCTAAAATCACCTCCTCTGTTTTGGCTTCAATCTTCTTGTGGGTCAAGCCCTGTTGTAGAACATCAGCAGGAATCCCCAGCAACTGCACAGCAAAGGAAAGAAATTGATATTTGTATTCAAAAGTAAAAAAAAAAAAGCTTTTCGTTTCATTCCCTACCTCAAACAGACAGACATTAACGCTAAATAGCACTACAAAAGTGGGACAGGTTGGAGTGTAACTACAATAAAGAAGAGCCCAAGAAAAGTTTCGAGTGAATTTAATTGCTCAAAAAACACATGCACCTTGGTCTTTGACCCGCAAGTAGAAGGAGACGACATATAAACGGAAATCATGTGGCAGCGGAGTCTTTCTTCGGACAGCACTGCAACCACAAGAGCCATGCTCCATCAAATTTGCATCACGATTAACATGAACAGCAGGTGCAAAACATACAGAATTCAACAGATTCAATACACACTAGCTTATAGAGAAATCGACGCCACCTACGGGGCGGAGTTACACGTACGTGACCAATAAATCATCATTTTTCTCCTGGGCATGTATACTCGGACTCGGCAAGTTCTCTGATTGCCCCTCACCTTTGACACCCAGTGCATTTCCTGGTTGTTGTTGAGAGTGGCGTATCCTCGAGCATCTGCTTCAAACTTGATATTACCCAGGTGGAGCACACTAGCAATAATCCCAAACAGGCTCTGCATTACACCCAAAGAGAAAAGCAGTCACACGTGGTTTTATATCATTTATTCCAGATTAAATTTGTAAAGTAATCAAGTGCGCTACCTCACCTCAATATCGCTCTCACTGAACTCTATGACAGAGAGGGCCTTTCGCACCGTCCTCCAATCACTTTTATCGTTGATAGCGCTAACTTTGGCACATTCACCCTGTGGAAGACAAAGGATTAGAGACATGAAACCAAGCAGATAAATATAGTGTTTTCTTTGAATGCTGACCTGCACCAGATAACTGTAGTGCTGGCAGTTTCTCTGTAGGCCGAGCCAGCGGAGCAGATCTTCCTCCCCTCCTTCCACCAGCTGATAGAAGATGTGAAAATTCCTCTCTCCGTGATTCTGGTGGACCACACGGGACTTCTCCAACAGGTAGCTTAGGATGTGACCGCCAACTGCACCGCCCTGAGGAAAGAAGCTTATCTTTAACCTTAAGGTCTTTACATTGCTGTGTTACATTTACACTGTAAAAATGCAAAAACATCTGGTTCTGATTTTATTCCACCTGGTGATCAAACTGGATGTCCATATATTTTCCAAAGCGGCTCGAGTTGTTGTTCTTCAGAGTTTTGGCATTTCCAAAAGCCTGGAAGATACAAAACACACAAGTGTCATCAAAAATGACTGATTTTAAACACAATATCACATCAATGAATGCACACACAGCTCACTGACCTCGAGCACTGGATTGGAGAGAAGAAGCCGGTCTCGAACATTGTTCAGGAGTCTGGTACTCGGGCAGCTGACAGCGTAGTACTGGAGGATTTTCTTGGAGGCCTCGGTCTTGCCGGCCCCGCTTTCCCCGGAGATCAGGATGAAGTGGTTGTTGTACTCGGACAGCATCGTGCGGAAGACGTTGTCTGCCAGAGCATAACTGTGAGGACAGTGACGGTTCAGTCGGCATAGACATTTGCTATCGGAGTCTTTCATGCTGCACAATCAGACTTTTCAGAAAGACATTTCTGCTCCGGAATAAAGGAACGTCTTACATATGAGGTGGCAGCTCAAAGAAGTTAACGCCCATGTAGGTGTCCATTTGCTTCTTGCTGTAGATGTCTAAATCTTTGTACGGATTGACCGACACCAGCAGAGTCCCGATGTAGGTCTGCAAAGCGAGACAAGGAGAGGAAGTCATGGTCTGCAACGTTTGCACATTTAATAATGGAGGCAATTGTTTTTCTCAAAAATGACATGACATTAAAAGTCCTTCAACAGTGTGGTGACTGTGCGTCATTCGACTGATAAGTAAGTCTGTTCCCCTTATCAAAAGCAATAAATTTGGCTGATCACTTGTTGTAACCTCACAAACAGCAGTGACCTTTATAGTGCTGACTCTGCAAATGAAAGGACAGGAGCTACTGTGTCAGCAACACAAGGTGCCAGATTTAGCAGAAGACAACGCAGCATCAGGACCTTGTGGGGGTCAAAGGTGGAGGCCATAAAGCTTAATTAGAGCACGGGAGAAGGAGGAACAGCGCAGCCTGGTTGTCCAAAATGAAACGTGCACAGGAAAGACTCACGTAAATGAGATTCTCATGGAAGCGCTTCCTCAGGTTGTCCAGGAAGGCACTCTCACTCGTGTAGGCGTCCAAGAGAACAAAATCCTGGATGCCCACGCGATCCCGAGCTGTCAGCGAGGCCTCCATGTTCCTCAGGATCTGGTTACACCGCACATCCAGGCTCTGCGCCAAATCAAGAGCACATCAGTGACATTTCAGGGCAACTGGGCATCACGAGGAAAGAACTATTGTGTATAACGTGACATTATTATTATTGAGGTGAACCTTTTTGAATGGATCCTATAGAATCCACATCATAGACAAACACAGATCATATACACAAATTAACACAATACACTCTGGAATATTGTTAAAGTAAGACAGTGTTACTTTAATGTTGCAAAGATGACATAAAACAACAGTTAACAACAAAATTATTATTAAAATATCTCAAAATGTGCCTTCTTTAACAAAATGTACCTACATATATTATTTTCATTCATCATGTCCCATCCCATACTTTCCCATGAAGTTATCTGTGTTCTGTGGAAGCTGTCACTCAAGAACTCAACCACACACACTGATTTACTGTATATTTCCCACAGAAATAATGACTAACATCCTGTCTGTCTGTCCTTATATCACTGACGTCCAGCTGTTAGCGGCCTTGACTGCATCCTTTATGCCCATGACAAATCTAAATTCAGCCGCCACTATCTAATCTGTGCTCTCTGAAGAACCATAAGTCATGATCATAGCAAGGAACAACACAAACACCAAAACACTCCATCATGTGTATGACAATTCCATATGGGCTTCAAACAATAACTAAAACATAAAATACAACATTTGACTTAATCAAGCATGATCCAAATGGGGATTATTAATCTATGAACAGGATTTGCTCCGTTATTTAATTCCTGACGGAATAAGTGAAATAATCAGCAAATGTGACATCACGCACTTTAATTACGGAGCTATGAAAGGCGCCCAGTATTAGGCTTCAGTCGTTTGACTCTCGTCACTGCCAACCACTGAGCAACTGACTATCAACTGACAACAGACAAAACAAGCTGGGCCAGAAATGTCACAATAATTAAAAAAGAATTAACCTGTTCAACACCTAGAAAAAAGTGTGAAAAGTTACCTGTCCTGAAGGTCCCTGATGTCCCTGTGTGTGTGTCAGTCTCACTGCCTCAGTTTTTCTGAATTCATTGTGGGGTTTTATTGAGAGGGGGAAGGGGGAGGGGGACAGTAGCATGACAGGAAACCCAGATAGATCACAGCCCTCACTTCCTTCAATGGGAAACCATCAATAATGTGGTGCCTGTCCACAAGAGGAAGAACATCTCAATTCTGTAGTTTATCAAATGAGTACAGACTGAGGAGGAGGAGGACTTTCAAATCGTGAGAGCCTTGCCAGACATGGTCTTTGTAGTGATAACACAAGAAACCAAATACTGAAACTGTTTCTTACTTTATCACAGAGGTTGAAAATGTTGATTTATTCTGAAAATGACATTTGTGGTCACATTAAAGTAAAGTACAGCTCGTCTGTCCTGTGTTGTTGTTGCTCACTGTAGCTGAGAGCATGAGGCAGAGATTTTCTGAAATGTGACCTCTGCTGAATACACACGGACAATTTTGCGAAAAAGCAAAGAGCAAAAATTCCTTTTTTTTGTTTCCCTTGTCTTTTGAATTAACTGTGGAAGAAACCTTCAGGGGTTAAAGGGAAACATTACCCCAGATGAACACAACACTGTCATGTGTATAAGATAACACATTCAAAAAAACTTAAACAACTACCGTAAAACATCAAATTTTGATGTCAACATCAACATCGGAACAGGAAAGTCTATCTGACCAGCAGACCGGGCGCTCCATTGTCCCCGTCTATCCAGTATGTGTGCAGGATCCTGTTACGGAGCCACAAAGTGGCAGTTAGGCTCTTGAAAGAGATAGCACTCCTCATGGGCCATTGACTGACACCACACATCGCCCAGGGCAACACACATTTCGGGGGCTCCAGGTGTCCAGAGAAACCTGACCGTCAACAGGGCCTCCATCGCTCTGGTCCACTATAGAACCTCCTGTGTCGCTACAGTTTCACACTGAACTGCTTGACATATCCATGCCACACAAACCATGGCAATGGGAATCAAATAAAACCAACATTAATTATGTTTTGGACACTTGGCAGTGGAATAAGCGGAAAGTGAAGGTTCTTGTGATCCAGGTCATTCTTCAGGAGTTAGATATAAATGATTACTTGCTTTAGTCAGATTGAAGACGTTTCACCTCTTCTTCAATTCCCGTGGGAAAAATTCAAATACCTGGACTTTTCCACTAGTCAGTCAGAACTGAAGCTTCCACCAAAGCAAGGCCAAGTCCACTATCGTTAACTCCAGAATTAACCTTCATTTTTGCTGTGTTTCTTTTCCACTTTTCATTTGAGCTCTTTACTGAGCCACGATGTAAGTGTATCACTCTTCTGCTGAGTCAGTGTATACTCCCTAGACTGAACCCAATCAGAAAAGAAGAAGAAGAAGATAATGATGACAAAAATCCAAAATCAGAGAGCAGACAGAGCTGAGGTGATCGTGCTCTGTAGATATTCCACCCAGTAATTTGAACTGAAATAAATTGGTGCATTTTTTTCAAGCCAGTTGCATTGTAAGATTCTATAATCAGATCAAACTCTTAAATAGTATCCTGGAGAATATAAAAAACAGAACAGAAACCAAGAACGAACCTCCTTCACTTCCAAAGCCATGTGTGTCATGGTCGATTCAGTCCCGTGTGAGGATGATTCTGATGAATCCAAACTTCTATAAACGCTGAGTCTTCTGTTAAAACTTCTGCTCAAACAGACACAGCCTTTAACTGCAGGGTTCAGTGAGCGACAAGTTCTGCCATAACTCCGAGTCTTCTCTCTGTCCTGATTCAAACACCGGCTCCCACCAGGTCCAGAACCACACCTGGGACAGAGAGGCTGGGGAGGCAGAGGAGGAGGAGGAGGAGGAGGGGGAGGAGGAGGGTGGTACTGCTGTCCCTTCTGTCTCTGTAGAACACTGAGCTGGTTAAACATTCATGGAGCCCAGGCAGCAAACCTTCATCCAGCGCTCCACCTGAGTGTTGAACAGCTACGCTGTGTGTTTACGGAAGGATGTGTGTGTGTGTGTGTGTGTGTGTGCAGGTATGTAATACAAGGATGAGGTAACTCTATCTTCACGGGGACCCCTCCTCTCCCTCCTCCCCACAAAATTACTGCGCAGGTATTCGATTACTGATCTTTGATTAGGCAGATGCATTTCAAACTAATTACTAACTGCTCATTAGAGCCACGGGGATCAGATCATCAATCACACAATGACTTACAGACTTACACGAATAAGCCTCTGTAATTACCGTGAATCTCTTTGATTAAATGTCAAATAAAAAAGTAAGTATAGATTGTGGTAGAATTGGATTTTTTTTCTTTTTTGTCCAGTTACAATAAACCAAATATTTTAAACATTATATCAATTGTCACAAAGTAAAAAATTAAATTGATCAAACCTTTTAACATTTATTTAAAGCTATATAATAGTATCATCAAAGTCACATAGTGCTGCTTTTCTGCACATCTTTTTGTTTTGGTGAAGCGGTGACAGCTATAGGCCAGCAGGCAGCTTAATGATGCCCTCAAATTCCTTCTGTTTAAATTTTAACATTGCGCTTCCTGTAGGTATAAACAAAGGCATCTTACGTTACTGCCTGACGACTGGCCGAAACACACGGTGACATAAGATGCTGGAAAAAAAAAAAAAACAGGAATTAACATAACGTAATCCATTATGCAAATACGTAGTGAGGACGATTTTCTGTATAGAATCTTTAGAGATGACCTCTGCTCTCAGAGTTGGGACGCAACACAACGCACAGCCGCACACTTACAGGAGACAATGGTGACATGTTATTGGATTACAGTACAGTGCACCACTGGAAAACCTAAGTGTCCATGCGAGTATTGTCATCTGGGCTCTCAAGTATACGTGCGTATAAACACGTGTGAATGTTTGACAATCATTGTCAAATCTGGCACAACATTTTGGGAATGCAGAAAACCTACTAACCCAATTGGATTATTAAAAATTGTCTGATATTATGTCAAATTAGTGAGTGCATTAACATCCTGTATGTCCTCACTGAAATTAATATACAAACCTCTTACATTCGTTGTTGTTTTTTTTTTTGTCCATACCATTTATTCTACAGACTCTAACCAATAACAAGATCAATGAAATATATCAACATGTGATCAAAGCTAAAGCAAAACATAAAACCCAATACCTTTCAAAAACCCTTAATATCACATAAATACTTCACAAAGCACAGGCTGTAAAAATGTTGCTGCAGTGATCATATGAGCTAAAATGTGTCAAATTGCAGGAGAATAACCTCACCTCACCCCAACCTTCCTTTACAACTGTACCGGAGAACGTATGTAGCCTTCACTTAGCATCGAAACTCAAAAGACATATAGTTTGTCCATTGTGTGACTATTGTAATAGGTATATATAAAAAGCTTGTCTTGTGGTTATGAAAAACGACAATTCATACAATACATACAACTAGTAAACTAACAAAAGACTAAACAATTATTTTATCTTCAAGTTCTGCAAAATAAAAATGATTTCAGTTACATTTTATGCAATTTAAGATAAAGTGTAATTTTGCGCAAACACTATCAGACAGCAAAAAGTGCTATAGCTGGATCCCAAATGAAAGCCTATTCAAAATTACATTTTGCTTTTTGAAATCAATGACAGTCAAGAAGACAAAGAATCTGAGCATTAATTATTAATAATACATAAAATTAATTAATTAATTAATTAATTAATACATAAAATATAAAACAGTCACTTCCTTTAGCACTTGGTGGTGGACAAGCTTCAGTCCTTTGTAACTTTTGTGGTGTTGATGAAAACAAACCTCCCTGAACTGCAAAGAGTCACCATGAAATGCTTTGGCGACAGCTTATTTTCTGTCAATGCCAATTAAGCTTCTTGAATTATATCCCTTTATTTTCTTTATTCATTTACAGTGGTTTTATTGTGAACAGCTTCTTCTTCAAAGGAGTCCCACACATCTGAGCCTCCACACACGTCCAATAAGAGTTAAACAACGTGGCCTCCTGCAGTAGGTTAGTGAAGAACAAGTGTCCTCGATGCTTGTCCAAATAAATATTCACAGGCTCAATTAGTCCAAAACAACTAAACTTCCCACTGATCCTTTATTCATGTGAGCAAACAGATTGCTGTTGCAGGAGAACGACTGCACCACAAGGCCACAACGAGCTGCGAGTGTATTAGTTTCAGAAGCGGAGCATTCACCGGAGCCAAGGGTTTCACTGATTTCCACAAACCGCTCACTGTGCAAACACATTACATTGCCCGGAATGAACATTTAGCTGCTCACAAGGGCTCTTCGTTTTTAAGCATGTGCATGTCAAAAACTTACCCATGAGTCCATGTTCTTGATGTAAAGCTGTGCTGGAGTTCTGTGTTCTCCTGTGTTCTGTCCCAGCAGCTGATGTGACCGGAGGATGAGGACGAGAGACTGTACAGTATATGTGTATTTATGACTGTCCTATAATGCAGCAGCCTCAGCATGTCCTCGCTCTCTGTCCTACTTCTTTTCAATATCAGGTCGACCTTATTCAATTCAAAACTGTGCAGACAGAGGTTTGAAAGACACCAACAGCTAAACAAAGATTTTTTTTTAAAGATAAGGGTTACAGGTTACATGTTCTCAGTCATATAATCTTGCGGCATTGAAACACAGTCACTTTTGTTTCCTCCATCACATTTCTGAGGAAAACACTGTGCTACATGTTTTATCAGATATGTATTTACATTTGAAATCTATAAAAAACAAACTTTTACAGTTGTTGCTTTATTTGAACGAAGGCCAGGGAAGCAGGATAACTTGTTTCCAGCAGATCCTGTTTGTCATCTTTCAAACGCCTGCAGGGACGCTCTACCACTGTTTCAAACTAAACCCACATTGACTCATGAATAAAACTGTCGCCACAGACATTTCAACTGTGGAAAACACAACGTCACATGATGTTGAAAGCAAAATTCTGTACAAGTCCATTTATGTAAGTAAAGGATCGGAGTACGTCTTATGTCACTGTACCACTGTTTCCGGTTAACACTCACCCAAATTTCACTTGTCTCTGTTTGCAAAGATTTCAAACCTTTCAGTTGAACCAAAAAAAAACGTCTCCATGAAGTCTCTTTTGAGATTACTAATGAAGACACTGGACACAGCAGCCAGACACACACCTGTGAAGAAGTGTTGTCGCTGACAACAGACAGTAAAAAGGAGATTTCTCTGCACCGACAACAGTCTGAGGGCACAGCCTGCTGACAGCTACAGGCTATAACAGCCCTGCAGCCACACAGCTGCTGAGACACTGCCCGTCTTCCTCCTCCTCCTCCTCCTCCTCCTCCTCCTCCTCCTCTTCCTAGATAATAAATAATAAACGTGCATTTCCACATGTGTGAAAGTTCATATATGGGAGGATATGAACAATAACAGACTTTTTATTAACTATAAAAAGTTAGAATAGAAAGTACATTAAAGACAGTTGATATTTACAGTATAAACAAGGATTGAACATGAGATATTGTATATGTATACTGCACTTATGTAAAATATATTGCCCGGTGGGATGAGTAACCTGTTATATTTAATACACATTAAAACATTAAAATGAGTTTCATGTCCTCACGGCAAACTGAAAATTTGATGTCTTTGTATCCTTGTGTTTTACAGTTTCTCTGTGTGGGATACTGATACCAGTTAAGTTTCAATGCATTTATTTATTTATTCATTTATTTATTTATTTGTTTCTATTTCAGCTGAAGTGCTTGCCTGTGTATTTCATTTGCTGCATCTTGACCTATTTTCTTTGGGTGTTAAGGCTGAAATCTCTCTGGACCGACCTTTCTTTCACACCTTTCGCATCAGGTGAAACTAACAACCCGAAGCTGGGTACAGTAAGAGGGTGAACGACCTGTGTTCGTTTAACATAACGACTCTCGACACAGAATATCCAGTGATTTATCTTCTTATTTAAGGTGTAAAGTGACCTTGAGTGACCTTTATTATCTGCTGTGACATCAGGACGGCTTGTTTACCCGTTCAAAATAAAATCAGGTGTCACCAAAATGACACATGATTAACTTTTTGATCGTGACTTCTTATAAGATCTGTGTTCACTGTAATCTTAAAAAAAAACACAAAAAACACTCTTTTATAGACCTTCCCCCACAATTCAGCCAAACAACTAACTAAGAAACACAGTGACTATTTACACAGAGACACAAATAACACTTTCACAGCCCCAGAGACAAAGTCTCACATCTTTACAGGTGTGAATGTGATCTGTGTTGTTGATCACATTGTTGTGTGACTCCACCCCTTTACCTAGAGGTACTTTATTCTCTAATTGGATGTCTTGCTGAAACCTGAAACCAAAAAAGCAGGTTTAGTCGGTTACATTGTTTGACCGGGAGAGAAGGGTAACCAATCCCAAAATCCTTCACACACGCAGTCACAGGAGGCAGCACGCTGTTGTGTTGTGTTGTGTTCTGACTGTCTTAGTCAGTCACTGACACTGAAGCTGGGATGGATCACTTCGTCAGTCCATCGTCGGTCACTTACAGCAGATGGACAAATCCAGGGCGCCGGTAAAAAAAAAAAAAAAAACAATGACATGATGTTATGTTTGTTATGACTCAGGTCGGTGGAGATAACCTGTCCTGCTGGTCGTGCTCTGACACCGTGTTGTCATCATGAAGACACTACGCTTCCTCAGATGACATTTCCCGTTTGTGTCTGTGTCCTGACATTTAGGGGCGAGGTGGATCTGACGGGTCACAGCGATGAGTCGCAGTCCACGGACACTGAGATCTGCACCATCAACTCAGAGAGGATCACACAGTCTGCACCGGGCCATGACGCCACTGACACTGAAGGTTTAACGTCAGCTGTGCTTTCTTCATATTTCGTGTCTTTACAGGTTTTTCGTGTGATTGAAAGTATTCAGCTTGTTTGCACTCATATCAGTTGCTTTATCTACTTGAACAGCATATAATACTGTGCTATCCTTTCACTGTGAATGAGATGTGTGTTTTTAAAAAATGGAAAACTACATCATATTTCTGTGAAATGTAGTAGTTGGATACAGTAGAAATAGAAGTATTATGTGCGTCAGAAGTAACAATTATTTTTCATTCATTCATCTTAAACCACTTTATCCTCTGCATGAGGGTCACTGTTGCCAATCCCAGCTGACATAGGGTGAAAGGTAAACTGTGGACAGGTCCTAACCCTAACCCAGTCCATCACAGGGACACATATGGAGACAAACAACCGTGCACTCTCACACTCACACCTATGGTCAATTTAGAGTGTCCAATTTACCTATAATCCCCAAGTTTTTGTACTGTGGGAAACATAGGGAGAGCATACAAACGCCATGCAGAAAGGCCTCTTTATTGTCAGCTGATTTTTTATTTAATTAATTTTTTTACGATGAAAGGATTAGTTGTTTGGTCCATGGAAATGATGACCTGAATTTAGTCAGTTGTTTGTCTCTGGAAACGTCTCTCGTTTTGTCAATTTCAGTTTATGAAAACATTCACAAAGAACTTGTTGATCCATTATCAAAATAGTTATAGTGTAATTAACTTAGTAGTCGACTGACTGCTGCAACCTGTTGCTTCTTCCAAGACATTGACCTGACTCACTCTTTAATCCACCTCTGCTGTGCAGGACACACTCATCCTTTGTGTGTTATATATAAAGTATAGTAACATACTGTATATACACTGTAATTGCATTTATTCTTCTGTGTGTGGATTACAGCAACTGTCACATCTCTTTCAGAAACCTTCACTGTGGAAGCTGCACTGGACGCCATTGGTTTTGGGATATTCCAGTGGAAGATGTCTCTCATCACTGGACTGTCATGGGTGAGACTCCAGAAACAAACAGGAGGGAGGAAACAGTAACATCTACTGCGAGTTACTCTGTGTCTGTCATGTAACGCCATGCCTCTCTCTCTCTCTCTCTCTCTCTCTCTCCCTCTCTCTGAGTGCAGATAGCCGACGCCATGGAGATGATGATCCTCAGCATCTTGGGGCCTGAGCTGCACTGTGAGTGGAGGCTGCCCAGCTATCAGACGGCTCTCATCACATCGGTAACGTCTCCTTTTTGCAGCATTTTTGTGATTCTTTGTTTGTTCGCTGGGGCTCATACTTAGACAGACCGTTTCTCCATTTTGCCTCAGGTCGTGTTCGTCGGGATGGGCCTCAGCTCATCTGCATGGGGGAATTTGTCTGACAAGTATGGCAGGAAAACTGTGAGTCCTCGTTTATCATATAGCCCATATATTTATTTATATAGTCTGAGTGTGAATTTTGAACATTATCTCACGTTGAACACTTTGATAACAGGGTCTGTTAATCTGTATGAGCTGGACTCTGTACTACGGCCTGTTGAGTGCCTTCACTCCAGTGTACGGCTGGCTGCTGGTCTTGCGGGGCCTCGTAGGATTCGGCATCGGAGGAGCGCCGCAGGCGTAAGTTCACCGCTGCTCTCTCTTACACTGACTGATTAAAGCTGCAGTGCGTAACCTTTGGTAGTTTGTGTTGCTGCGTCCCTGATCTTGGTCTTGTATAAGGGATACTTGAGTAAAAGTACAAGTATCTTACCAGAAAATGACTTTGGTAGAAGTTGAAGTCCCTTTTTGTAATATTATTTAAGTGAAAGACTTAAAGTATATGACATTTACCGTACGTAAGTATCAAAAGTAATTTTCTGAAATAAAATGTACTTAAGTTTTAGAAGTAAAAGTATTAAAAAAAATGAGGAGTTAGGATTGAGCCATAGTGAGTCAGTGGTAGGTTGAGTTGTCTTTCAGCGGGAAGGTTGAGGGTTTAATTCCTGGTCTATATGTGTCCTTGAGCAAGACACTTACCCCATGTTGCAGCGTGTGAATGTGCCAACTCTTCTTCTTCTGATTTTATTTGGTAGCAACAAGAAACAAAGATAGTGAGAGGAAATGTAGTGGAGTAAAAGTAAAAGTTGCTCGAAATATAAATATCAAAGTGAAGTACAGATGTGTGAATTTTGTACTTAAATACGGTAACAAAGTATTTGTACTTTGTTACATTACAACGCTGCCCAACAAGAGACCTAATCACAGCTAACACACAGAGAGAGTCGCGTCTATGTGAACTCTGCCTGATTTATTAAAGCTGCAGTGCGTAACTTTTGGTCACAGGTTTTTTATTATGCAACACTATTAAACCCGACTGGAATGTCGCACAACAAGAGATCAGATCACCACTTTACAGAGTTGTGTCTATGTTCTTGTATTACAAAGTTAAATACTACAGTTTTAATGTGAAATGACTGGTCTCTTTTTCAGGGTGACACTCTACTCAGAGTTTCTCCCAGCGAAGGCAAGAGGTACCTGCATCATGCTGATTGCGGTACTGTGATGATTTTTGTTGTTAATGCATGACATATTATGGATTATTTCATCTGATCCAGGAACCTGTGCTCATTAATAACCCGCTCTCATTTGGTCTGTTTGTGTGTTTCAGTCATTCTGGGCAATCGGTGCCGTGTTCGAGGTCCTCCTGGCTCTGTGGATAATGCCCACACTCGGCTGGAGGTGGCTGCTCGGCTTGTCCACTATACCCATGGTCCTCTTTCTCTGCTTTTGCTTTGTACGTAGTCCACTGTGCTTTTTAATAGCGACTGTCAAAAGAAAAACCAGCAGCTTGAAGCTGAACGTTCTGTGTCACACAGTGGCTGCCGGAGAGTCCTCGCTTTGACGTGCTGACGGGGAAAAGAGACAAAGCTGAGGCGACTTTAAGATCCATCGCCAAACAGAACGGCACGGTCATGCCTCGAGGGACGCTGATCGTCTATAAACAGGTGATGTGAAAAACGTGAAAACAAAAATGTGTTTCTCCAATACGACAATATCATGCTTTTTTTTCTTTAGATTGATTGACACGTGCGTCTCCTGTTTGTCATGTTTCAGAAAAACCGTGGACGGATCAGAGACCTCTTCACCCCTCAGTACTGCAGGACCACTCTTCTCCTGTGGTTTATATGGTGAGTTCAACTGACACATTTTCTACTCTCTACTTGATCAGATTCATTTATTTAAGCATTAATCGACCAGGATAATGGTTCAAGAATAGACCTGCATGTATGTTTCTATGGCTGAAGTTACACAAGATTGCCCACGGAAATAAACATTTATAAGTCAGAACTTAAATTGGTTTAACAAGTTTCAGTGCACTTAGCTTCATTTAAAGGTTTTTTTTTGGGGGGGGGGAGTTCAATCTTACATCAGTAAATTATAACCCGCCATTTAATACTATACAAGAGCATTTACATGTTACAATGTTTTTGTATTGAGTTTTTTTCTTTCAGTTTATGCTGTTTATTTCTTTGAATCACAAGCACTGGGGGAAAAGTGATGTTTCAAAAGTAAAGTAACTAACAATAAACAAAAGCAAAAGAACCCTGTGTTCATTTGATTCTTTACTTTAAACTTCCCTTCTGCATGACCACACTTTGAGAATAACTGTTGTTGTTGTATTATTATTATTATTATTATTATTATTATTATTATTATTATTATTATTATTATTATTATTATTATTATTATTATTATTATTATCATTATTATTATTATTATTGGCTCAGTGGTTAAAACCGGTAACCTGTGTGCGAAAGATATCATGGTCGCCATGATCGCAAGTTCGACTCCACCCCTGGCTGATTGTACTCAATTCCATTGAAAGTCGCTTTGGATAAAAGCGTCTGCTAAATGACATGTAATGTAATTATTATAATAATATTATCCATAGGTTTGCAAATGCCTTCTGCTACTACGGGGTCATCCTGTTGACAACTGAAATGTTCCAAGCTGGAGATTCGTGCGGGGGTAAGACGACAACAGCTGCTTTGAACCTTTTCACACTTTTTAGCAAAATGTTTAAAACCAAAGTCTTCAAAACTCGCAGCGACCCAGGGGGCCAAGATCGAGCCGAGCTGTAGTCTGCAGTGCAAGTATTTGACATCAGCTGACTACAAAGATCTTTTATGGACGACGCTGGCCGAATTCCCAGGTGAGAGGCTGTGTATCAAAATATTTATGAGCCGTAGAGTAAAAGTACCAGAAAATGACTTTGGTAGAACTTGAACTAACTTTTTTTTTACTTAATTTCTATAATTAAAAGTATTAAAAAAAATGAGTAGTTAGGATTGATCCATGGTAGCTCAGGGTGTGTTGTCTTTTAACTGGAAGGAGGAGGAGCAGCAGCTGTTAACTGTGACAAACATTCACAATAATGATGAATTCATGGGTAATAAATGGTCCTGAGACTTAAGACTGATCTGAAGTACAACACAGGATTAAGCCCTGAAGGTGCTTCCTGATTTTTTTTATTAACCATAAATCATACGGTAACAACAATCAAGAGAACACAGAAAGTCACAAGTCTTTTAAATGCACTTGTTAATTGTATGGAATTGAACTAAGGAACAAAAGAAGTGCAACATTTAAGTGCAACATTCAACAAGTACAAATGGTCCAACTAAACCAACTACAATCCAGTGTCCACTAATCCAATCAATACAAATACTATACTGTATGTTCACTCTGTGCTTCACTACTTTCATGATTCTAATGCAAATATCTACACATCTACACATCGTCTGATTTGTATTTCTATCCTATAACTGTTCATTGCATGAGTTTTATGTACATTTTCCGTGTTTTTCAGGTCTCCTAGTTATCATTTTTGCAATCGAGTATCTCGGCAGGAAGAAGAGCATGGCTCTGTGTTTCCTCATGTTTTCACTCTTCCTCCTGCCCTTATACGCTTGTATTGGAAGGTAAGTTATTTCCTGTGTGCGTCATTTCATCATACACTGGAAGAACATGATATGATATTAAATATTATACTTTTGTTCTCGTATAGGACGGCTCTTACAATCTCCATCTTCATTGCCAGAGCCTTCATCGCTGGAGGATACCAAGTTGTTTTTGTTTATACACCAGAGGTAGGCTTTTCTATTTTTGAGTGTCTGGAACTTTAATAGTTTAATAGTGTGTTTTAATAGTTCGGGAAGTGTGTTCATACGTTGTTGTTGTTTTGTGTCGTCATTATATTATGGATGCTAAGTGGGGATTGTTTCTAATTTACCCGCACTGCAGTTGCTCGTAAAGCAAAATCACAAATAATCTGATTCAATAACGATGAAATATTCTCACCCCCTCATTGTTCATCAGGTGTTTCCCACAGAAAACCGAGCCTTGGCGATGGGGGTTGCCAGCACGATGGCCAGGGTTGGCGCTTTAATCACACCCTTTATAGCACAGGTACAAAGTCAAACATACAATATATGAGAAATGGCAAAATTCAACTTTTGCTGTTCTTGTTCTTTGTAGTTTCCGTATAATGGTTATAGCTTAATTTCATACATCAGTGCAAAAAAAGAAAAACAGTCAAAAGAACATTAAAATGTATTTTTTCGATCACAAAATGATTACAGCAGGAGTGTTAGTTTTATGAAAAGAATAACAGACGACTACAAGGTTATTATGAATTCTTAATATTAAAACATTAAAACATGAATTAAAAAATCTAATGTACATGTAAATGTATATTGTTTTGCTATTTTTTACGTGTCTATGTTTTTTTCCTTGTTAGTGCAAGTTTAAAGTGTGCAATACAATGTGCAAATTCCCAGTTCTTTAGTAACTATTTGGGATTATACACAGTGCTTAACACATTTATTACACAATAAAAATGAGAAGACATAAATAGTTTAGAAATCTTCCAAAAACTTTATTATTTATTTAGCAAATAACAAACTGAATTCACTTTTTTTTTTAACCCAAATCTGAGCCGGACTCACTGGGCTAAGTAAGAAATAAATCAAGCCCTATTAATTAAACCACTAAAACTAATTTTACTGTTCAGGAATGCAAGTACATCACTGCAATTTCACATCTTAATCAAGAAATAAAATGTGTTTTACTATTATTTATTTATTTTTTTAAACAGTGTACATTTCAAAATGTATGGATAACAATAAAAATTGTATTTTTAGCATTAAAAATTTAATTTTGGTTAAAGAGCTTCTACATACTGGTGTATTAACCATTACAGAAACATATTACCAATGCTGTTAATTTAGTGCAGCTGTGGCTTTGGGTGGTGGTCTCATACATTTGTTAAGCACAGTATGTATATATTTAAAGATAATAGTAGTATTGTTATTGTGATCATGTATACCTGTGGAGAATCATTTGCAGCACTAGTTTTGACTCCTGTGTGTTTGTGTTTGGTTTCAGGTGATGCTCAGATCATCCGTGAATCTGACACTTGCTCTGTACTGTGGCTGCTCCGTGCTTGCCGGGGTCGCGTCCTTGTTGCTGCCCATCGAGACGTTAGGCCGTGGTCTGCAGGAGTCCAGCGTCAACCAGGAGGCAAGAGGTCAAGCGACCGCCGTGACCACTGAGGGGTCACAGTCCAGCAAAACCGTTTAGACTGAAGGAGGAACGGAAACAAACACGGTGGAGAAAGGACGGAGTGTTTTACTTATTGATTGATCACCTCCTATGTGCGGCTGCTGTTTTCTCTTCAACGACAGACTCAGTCATGTGAGCGGAGATAGGCGAGGAGCAACGACTGTCCAACGAGAGTGGAAGAAAGCCTGCGTCTGCTTGTTTTGTTTATCCTCTCTTCCATTTAAGAATGGAAATAGGGAATATTTTTGGAAAATGCACTTCCCAGACAAGATAGAAACATGACATTTTTTATATATATATGTTTTATAATGTTTTACTTTGTTATTTATTAAATATGAAGCCCAAACACCTTTGTTGATTAAAGTGGTTTGTTCTGCTGTAGGCTTTGTCTTATTTCTCTTTTAAAGAGACGTGTGATTCTTTTACTGTCTTTTTTTTGAGATGGTAACATTCTCTATAGGTCATGGGGTCACGCATGTGTTACAGTAATTATCAAATAGGACACAGCGAGACCTTTATTCTCTCAACCACACAGAAACACACAGGCAGGTAGAAACCAAAAGCAAGAGGAATGAAAATAAGAACTTAAATACCAAATACCATATATGTATGTATGTATACTGTGTGTAAAAGATGGATAGATAGATTTATTTGGCAAAGAACAAACTGGATTTACCTTTTTTTATACCCACATTTGAGTAAATAATATAATTTGACATTTTAATCACAATTTTTTTCTGTTTTTTAGATAGATCGATAGATAGATAGATAGATAGATATACAATCCAATTTAATCTTATAAATCCACAATTACAAATTGATTCTATTGAATATTGTCGAATATTTGTCATCGTCTCTGTGTTTCATAACGACTTTGAATATTATTTCATCAACATATTTGTATTTGGGAGTTCCTAGTCTGGCACAGTCACCTTGACAACATTGGCCCAATGACAGCGCACACTGAACTAGGCCAGCCAATCACAGGCAGCCGCCGGAGCTGCATGTCATTTCTGCCCCGCTTCCAACCTGCACCGATGTTTTGTTTGTCTGTGATGAAATCCCCGACTGTGTCGTTGCTGTTGCTGCTGCAGCTGCTGCTTCTGTCTCGGCACAAGCGAAGGGAATCTGTCGTGACCTCCCGCACGTGAGGACTAGAACCGCAGAGGAGGACGCGCGGAGCGGGAGGGAAAGGGAGCAGCGCCGGGGCGCAGTAGGAGTCAGGTGGTGGTGGTGGTGCTGCTGCTGGATGAGAGGCTGACTAGGCATTTCTCCCCGGTGACAGAGACAATCTCAGCGCCGCATCTTCTCGCATCCTCCGCCCTCCTCCTCCTCCTCCTCTCCCGCTGCTCTCCACGGCTACAGCAGCAGCACCTCTCCTCCTCCTCCTCTCCTCCTCCTCCTCCTCCGACCATGGCCCTGGTGACACTGCAGCGCTCCCCCACTCCCAGTGCAGCGTCCTCGGCCAGCACGACCAACAGCAGCGCGGGGGAGGTGAGTGGCAAATTCGGGTTTGGTCTTTTGTGTGGAAGACAGGAGTCTGGGTGGTGGTGGTGGTGTTTGAAAATCCTGCGGAGGTGTGTGTGTGTGCGTGTGTGTGTGTGTGTGTGTTGTAAAACTTGATATAATGTTGCACTGACTGAACAACAGCAGAGACTTGTTTGTGGCAGCAGCGGATTTGTAAACAAAATCCTGCATCAGGAGGATGAGGAGGATTTGGGGGGGTGAGGGTGGGGGAGTGTGTGTGTGTGTGTGGGGGGGGGGGGGGGGGGGCTGCTGCTGCTGCTGCTGCTGGGTTTAGCTGTCAGAACAAAAGTGCTCCATTTTTTGCTGCTGCACAAACAAACATGTGCTGCGTGGTGCTCAGGTTATGAGCAGCAGCAATGCAGCCTGGATGCTGTGGGAGAAAAAAAACACGACACTTTAAAGGGACATGCCACCATTTCTGTTGTTTCAGTTTACGTCTGTGTGGATTTTCCTTTTTGTCCAAAATGAATTGAATCGGTAGCACCTGGACTCGTAGGTGCCCCAAGACAGACTATTCAATTACAAACTCAGTTGGGCTGTGTTTTCCAACACATCTCAGATGCAAATCAAAGTGCATGAACTCACAATATGCAGCATTTATTTCTCTTTGGAATAAGATAAACATACAGTATGTCTCATATACGACAAACCACAACCACAAACATCTCACAGTGCCTTTAACGGAACACAAAAGTACCAACGCTGCTATCAAACCTGTCAGACTACTGTAGGAATCTTTAAGAAACAGTGAAAAGTGTTTATTTCTCAGTTGTTTCTGGTGGAACCACAGGTTGGGCCACTATGACGTTGGTTATGGGCCACATGTGGCCGCCCTTTGAATAGGCCGGTCATAGTGTCTTTTGTCCTGGTTTATGTACACATGTTCAACGTCTTGTTAATATAAATATAAGAGAATAACACAGAAGCAACTTGTGCATGAAGACACAGGTGTCAAACTTATAATGAGTTATTTATGTATGTTTTTTGTTTTTGTTACTGAATCGATTCGTTTTGCAACTGAAATGTGTTTTTTTATGATGAGCTATATATCGTTTAATATCAAAACAAGCACTTTTATTTTGAAATTCTGCCAAATACCATCACTAATATTGCTATTGCGATATAATGTGAAGATTATATCGACCCGTCCTCGACTGACCAGACTAGATGCTCAGTGGCCCCCAGGTCATTTGAGTTTGAGACCCTTGCATTAAGGCATGAAGATTTTGGATGTAACTTTTTTATGAGAAGCTTTATTTTAATATCTGCTGTCGCTGAGTAAGTACATTTTATTTACATAGCACCTTCCACGGATATGGAATCGCAAAGTGCTTCACAGGGCGATACAAGTAAAATACATAAAATACTGAGAGTTTAAACAAAAAAAAACAGGAGAACACAGTAGAAGGAATAAAACAATAAGAGACAAGACAAGTTTTTAACAGCTTTTTTAAAAGCATATTTCAAACAAGATGGCGAAATAACCACTATCAAAAATATCAACTACTCTACTAAATAAAAAGATAATGCTTGCTTTTAACATTTATGTTTTGCATTCTTTGAATTTTTTGAGTCATTAAAAGTAAAAAAAAAAATCACTTACAATCATAACTCCAGCCCACTGTGTTGTTCCAATGATTAACTGTTCAGTCTTAGTAGACATTCAAACCGAGCATCAGAAAACAGGGAAGAAATGCGAGTTAAGTGACTTTGAACATGAGTATTTCAGAAAGTGCTGATGTAGTGGGATTTTCATGCACAGTCCAGGTTTACAGAGGACGAGAAAGAGAACATATCCAGTGAGCAAATGAATGAAAAAGACAAACAACAAACAATTCATCAAATAACCACTTGAAAGCAGATGAGCTACAGCAGCAGACACTCCTATTAAGACAACAAAACACCTCAAGAAGTGGCCAAAAACCGGTTCAGTGGAAGTAACCAAGGTGCAGAAACCAAATGATGAAAACAAACATTCAATTCGGGAGCAATTCCACATTTTATCATAACACCAGACTTCCAATTCTACTTTATAAAAAGTGGATTATGTGCTCAGAAGTAGGCTGAGTGAGCCGAGGCACAAAAACAAGCAGGGACATTCCTTCTCTGATGAACAGTCCGTTTTTAATATCACACATTTCTTCTCAAAATCCTACAAGAGTCAGCAAGCAAGAGAGAAAGAAAAAGTGACTGTGTGATGTTTTTTTTGTTTTTTTTAAATGTCCTAATGATTCAGCTGATCACAGCCAATGAGATCACAATACTGACCAGAGAGGACCAGCAGATGGCGCCGGCAGGCAACCTATTGCCACTACTGTACCATATCTTACGTCATTATGGTTAAGTAAGAGTTCAATCAGCACAGTGCAGTCGACTCTGGTCCAGACTCAACAATAGAATTGAAAGCACAATTATGTTAATGAAGAAAAGAGCTGTTTTGGGTGCAGGAGGAAAGATTCAGGGTTTAATTGATTGTATTTTCTCAGCCTTTATGTGAACATTACATGGTTTTTCAGGACTATTTTATTCACACAGCGTATACCATCATTTTCTTTAAAACTTTAAAACCCTTTGTCTTTGTCTTTTCAGGATTTTGGAAGCGACGATGACCGGAAAACGAATCAAAGGTAAACTCTTGCTCTACTTTTTGTATGTCACACATTTGCTTTGCTTTACTTTGACCTTCACTGTCCACCTCTGACCCTGGGTTTACCCTCAATGTCCAAAGTCCGGGCCGATCGGCCCATTAGCTCAGCTGGTAAGGAAACCAGAGACAGATACATTACAGGCATTCAGCAACTGCAAAACTGTTATAAAACAGTACATTTGTTGAATTAAACCTTTGAAAAAGGTTTGTCTATAATTGTTGGTGTCATGTACCTGTCACTATGTTATCTGAAAGGCCAAGAGATTTGCCAACATTGCCATTTAAAAAAAAAGATAATTGTGACAATGGAAATAAAATTGTTAAATAAAACAGTGCATTTGTATCTATAACTTAGTAAATCTTCACATTATCAAATCTGACACCCCTGCCCTAACAGTAAATCTTTAAATCTTCTATTGCCCTAACAGTAAATCTGAACACGTTGTAAAGTCTCAAGCTTTAATCTTCAAACTCTTATCAAGTTAGACTAGTTGTGTCCCATTTTAAGCTGTCTTAACAAATCAAAAGTACTAAAGATCTTATGTACTGTACATAAGAAGAAAATACAACATCATCTGTCGTCGTAATTACTCACAATGTTATTTAAGAAGATTTAAAACAAATATTGTGTACACATGTGAACACAATGCACTTTTAACTTGCATATGTAGATATTGTGTGTGTTGATTCACGCGACAGATATTCTTTTATTGTTCCTCAGTTACGTAAAAGACGAGCATCAGTTCCCGCTGAGTCACAGAAGCTTTGTTTTACGTCACAGGAGCACAGACTGTGTCATTGTGCTCACGGCGTCATGTCACGCTCCGTCTGACTCACTGACTCACACGAGGACTCTGTGGCTCAGTGACTCGTCGCCGAGTGCCGAGTTATTACAGATTCTGCTCGTCAAACGCCAAAGTAGTGTTTCCAACGCCTCGCGGGATTCACGTGAACGATGGTATTGTGGCAGAAAGAGAGTGATGCAGAGGCCCGGCTGCTGCAGACATGGGACTGAGCTGTGGGAGGAGGAGAGGATGGACCAAGACTGTGAGAGACGTTCAACCACAGTTTGCTGCTCGGGGAGGGAGCTGAAGCCAGTCTGTAGTTTTAGAAGATTAAACTAGAGGAGAATGAGATTTTATCATCACACCGTGAGTCACAGAACGACCAGCAAGATGCATCTGGTGGTGAGACCGTCACATAAAACCATGTTCACCGTGCTGCCTCACTTTGTGGAGGAAGCCGCTCTGACTCGGAGGGAGATCTGTCGCATGTAAGTTTCCACCAGACATTTAAGAGAAGATACTTTTTTACCAAGGGGTGACGGTGGATGAGTGGTAGAGTGAGATGTCTTTTAACCGGTAGATTGAGGGTTTGAACCCTGGTTGTGCTAGTCTACATGCCGATGTGTCCCAGCACAGTTGCTCCTGACGGCTGTGCCAGTGGGTATAAAAGCAGTTAAGGACAGGTGTGGTATTATTTTGTAAAAAAAAAAGGGAAAGGTCCATTTTATGACTCTACATCAAGCTTTCATCATGAAACTGACCTTGTGTACATTTGGAATGAAAAACAATGGCACCACATATAGGACAGGAGCTACAACAAAAGGCCCTGTGATGGACCCACTCAGTCATTCCAGGCTTTTGTGAGGGGAAAACCACAGACTTGTGGTTGAACAAAGCTGCACCTTGTCCTGTGTGGTGAGAAAAGACACCACTGAAGATCTCCTCCTGCTCACACTGCATCGCAGCCAAAGTGATGACCCAGGAGTGCTGCGTCCAAAGCTTGAGTAGATACACGGACAAGCTTTGACCCACCAATGGTCAGCAAAACCAATGAAGTTGAGACAGATGCTGTGAAGAGAACACAGAGGTGTGTTCAGTGGTCAAGCTGGGATTGGCACCAGCAACCTACTTAATATAGAGTCTCATTCACTAAGGTCATAGTTAGTGAATCAGTTGCTGAATCAGTTGCAACTGGAAATGTACTGATTCAGCGACTTGGAGAATTACACTATCCCATGTGTGAAGCATGTTCTGGGGTTTGTATGAGCATCAGCAGACAACATGAATGGCAACAGGAACGCTTGTTGTTGAGTGTTATAGGCGGACAATTTGCTTTCATCAAACTTTTAAACTGTGAAATCTGTTTGGAAATTATAAGGAAATCATCTCCTAAAATCCCCTCTCATCAAAAAAAATGAAGCAGCTTGATTTATTTTGCTTTTTTTCTGTTTTCCCAGTCTCAGTGAGAGCTTCTTCATGGTCAAAGGTGCTGCCCTCTTCCTCCAGCAGGGCGGCAACACAGAAGAACCAAAGACACCAACCCACCACAAACATGCAGGTAAGAACCAACACACACACACACACACACACACACACAAACTGAACTGCACCGAGACAAGAGGCTTTTTTCTTCTTCTTCTTCTGCTTTTGATCATTTTTTCCTGCACACAAACGAGCTCCAGACAAAAGGAACACTGTGTTCGTTGACTTTTCCTTTCTGTGGGTTTGTCTGTTTATTCTCAACTGTTGGTGAGCTGGGTGTGACCCGACGTGATCCCACAGCTGAACACAAGATACTTTAAGAGATTATTTCAAACAAGGACAAAGGACTATCATGTTAAAAGCCTGTATGTTGATTTGGATCACTTTTCTCTTAGTTTCCAAACCAGAACCAACTCACACATTTTTCCTAACGTCCATCAAGTTAGTTGTCGTTAGATACTCACTGGTTTTCTTTATTTCATTGTTTGTATTGTACTATGTTCATGACTGAGGTGGGAGGGTTTGGATTTGTTTACATTAGGAGTAATCTGCACATTTTTCTTCCCCCAATGGAAAAGAAAACAATGAATGCACAGTATGCAGAGGATCAACGGTCAGTTTGTGACTGACCTTTAGTTTAGTTTTGTTTTTGTTTGCCAAGAATAGTATAGTTTTATTTTTATACATTTTATTTGTGTGAGTGGTTTTTCTTCTGCTTTGCATTTCCTCTGCTAGGATATTTGACATACAACTTTGTTGACCTCTATCTTTTTCTGTTATATGTTTCCATGTCTTTTGCTTTTTATTTATTTATTTATTTATTTATTCATTAATTCATTCATTCATTCATTCATTTATTTATTTATTTATTTATTTAGTTAGTTAACCTATATTTCACCACGCAATTGAGAACCAGTTCTAATTTACAATGACGACTTGAGCCAGAGGCAGCAAACATAGACATAGAAACAGTTAAAACAGGGTATCAGCTTTACAACAGTGGAATATCACAATATGTACAATATACAGCAATTATTCTTCCTCTTCTTCTTGTAATTATTATTATTAGTAGTATTAGTAGTAGTAGTAGTAGTAGTAATAATAATAAAACAGCACCCACACCCTTTCCCTTGCATATCTTCATGTTCAATCTTCAAGCAGACTGTTTTCCAGATAAACGATGAACAAGATGTTCCTTTAACTCACAGAGAGATTGTTCCCTCACTCATCTTCTCCCGCTTTATCCTCCACATGACGATCTGCACGTGTTTGGACGGTGGGAGGAAACCGGAGAACCTGGAAAAAATCCACGCACACACAGGGAGCAGAGAGATTGTTGTTGTTGTTCATTTTGTTCTTGTTTATGCTTCACTTTCAGGTGATTTACCGCAGCACCTGCAGGTCATGTTCAAGATCCTCCGGTCTGAAGATCGCATTAAACTGGTTTGTACAATACTTCTACATCTCTCACACACTGAACGTTCACTTCACTACTGTTATACATGTTATTCTTCTTCTGCTCAAATGCATCGACACATGGAGGCGTTGGTTTCATGCAATGTGTGTCTGTGGTGTTACTTTTCGTCCTCAAATCGTGAAGTGGAAAAACAGTAGTTACATGTCATTAGACAGTAGTAGTAAATATACACTATATGGACTATAGTGTTGGGCCACACCTGTTAAATATTGATTTCAGGTGATTGCACGTCCAGTGAAGGGTTAATTTAATGCTTCAGCATACAGAGACATTTAGGACAATGCTATGCTTCCAACTTTATGGTGACAGTTTGTGGAAGGACCTTTCCAACATGATTGAACACAAAGATGGTGTGGAAGAACTTGACGAGCCCTCACACAGAGCCCTGACCTCTACCCCATGGAGCTTTGGAATAAACTGGAACACAACTTCACATAGAAACACGAGTGGAGGCTGTTATAGCTGCAAAACAGGGCACCGACTCCACATTAAAGTACTGTATGTGTATTTGAATATGTCATTACAGTCCTTGTTGGTGTCATGGTCAGGCGTCCAAATACTTTTATCCATATATTTATACTCCATATCTTGCTGTTGTTCCACAGGCTGTACGGTTAGAGAGCGGCTGGTCAGACCGCGTGCGCTACATGGTCGTCATCTACACCAGCGGTCATCAAGATACAGAGGAAAACATCGTCCTGGGAATGGACTTCACAGACAAGGACAGGTAATTATTGTCTGTTCGGCCTTTTTATTCACACACACTTTTAGATTTCACAACATTTGGTTTTCTTTTCTGGCCCGCAGTAAAAATTGTTCAATCGGGATGGTGCTGCCACTGTGGAGTGACACCAACATACATTTAGACGGAGACGGGTAAGTTTCATGTTTACTTTTCATTAAAGAATATTGTCTTTCCCTAAAATTTGCTAAATTAGGCTGTAGGTGGAGAACTGCTAATGGGTCACAGACTGGATTTTAAATGGAAATAGCAATTTTATTTATATAGCACTTTCAAATAAATTCAATGTGTTTTTACAAGATAAGAAGAAGAAGGAAAAGAAGATAATGAAACAACCAAAGAACATGAAGGGAAAATCTGGTTTGAACATATAGAGCATTTCAGTGAATACATGGGAGAATCAGTAAGTTCCTAATTTAATCTTAAACATGGATAATGTAGTGATACGTGACTCATTCCAAGGTAAAGAACGACAGTAACAAAAGCTCCCTCTCACCAATCTTTGATCTGAGTCTGTGGACAGTTAGAAAATAGCAGCCTCATCACCTTAGAGCCCTGATGATGTGTTGCAGAGCTGGTCTAAAGCTCTTTAGGTTGTTTTCTGCATTAAAGGTTTTACTGCTCCCTAGTGGCAGAGATGTGAATTACATCTTTTTGTTCCCAGCTGTGTGAGAACAGTTCTTGCTGACCTGTTCACTTTTTCTGTGTGTGTGTGTGTGTGTGTGTACTGGAGGAATGTTCCACTGGGTTCCGTCCAGTCTGTGTTTACATCCACTCATCATCACGCTTCATCTTCACCCACTCTCAAACTAAGATTTCCTCCTCCCTCTCTCCCTCCTCTTCCTCGCCAGGGGTTTCAGCGTGAACACAGCGGGGCGGTCACATGTCTTCAAGCCTGTGTCTGTGCAGGCCATGTGGTGAGGAAATCCTTCATATTCACCTGGTTTTTGTGGGATTTGTGAGGTTTTACAACAGGAAATTCGCAGACGTCACAGGCCTTTATTGGACAATAGCAGCTGTCAAACACATAATGTGGATCCTGTGCTATTGAAGGCCTGAAATGAGTGATTGAGACCAGTAAGTGCTTAGGAAAAAGTTTACTGATGTTGCAAATCAAGTGAGAATTAGGCTCTTTTCTCCAAAGACTTTTACAACCAGGAATTATTCACTATATCATTTTCTTTGGCCTCATCCAGCAGACTGGAACACTAAGTCCAGTTTTAATATATGGTCTATGGTCCAGTTTGTTTTCCTGTTTTTTGACACAAGTTGTTATATAATTATAATAGTAATAAACATTTGTTATCACCGTTATAAAGGCGACAACTGCGGCAAAGATAGACAAATATTATGTTTGCCATCCACATGAATAACAGAAATAGAGATTTTAGAATATACTGTATATAACATGTAAAGTTGAAAATGATTACATTTTAAAAATCCAACAAATGAAATCAAAATATGGTTTAAAATTTGATAAAGTTGTTTTTATAGTGTCCCACTACACTGCTTCAGATGTCTGTCATGCTCCTGTGTAACTACTCACGATGAGGTATCTTGTAGCCACATGCCACCTAGTGGACACTTCTCAGAATGATTCATAAATAAGTCTAAACTCATTGTTTTATCAAACATCTCCTGTCACATCACATCACATAATGACTTTTTTTTTCTTTTCTGCTCTGTGCGCCGCCACAGGTCTGCCCTGCAGGTGCTACACAAAGCGTGCGAGGTGTCGCGCCGGTTCAATTATTTCCCCGGTGGTATTGCTCTCACGTGGATGGCCTTCTACGAGAGCTGCATCACCTCCGAGCAGAGCTTCATCAACGAGTGGAACGCCATGACTGACCTGGAGACGACGCGGCCCGATTCACCCAGCATGTTTGTCGACCGGTGAGACACTTTGTGCTTATTTCATCGTGTTGTGAAAGAACTAAATATATTATTATTATTATTATTATTATTATTATTACTATAATACATTTTATTTGTAAGCGCCTTTCAAACACGGTCAAGGTCACTTTACATCTTATGTAAGAAGATAAATCAAAAACAGACATACCAGAGTGAGAGTTTAAAATGCAAAATACAGAAAAAGAGATTTGAAGGTAGGCAGGGACATTATTGTTCGGATGTGATGTGGGAGTGAATTCCAGAGTTGGGGGGGGGGGGCAGAAACAGCTGAATGACCTCAGTGGTTCAGGTGTGTAAGTGTGGAGGAAGTCAGTGTGATCTAGTGGAGCTCGAATGTGATGCATAAGCGGATAGGGAGCCAGTGACGTTAAGGAGGGAGTTCTGATAATGACGGGACTTTGCCACTAGCCCTTTGTCTCCAGATGTAGAAGAGCAGGGATGATATTCGACTGACATATCGACACTTTCTGTGCAGGCCAACAGAGCGAGAGAGAACAGAGTGCCTTATTAAAGCCAAGTTACGCAACATCATGATGTTTCAAGACCTGGAGAACATCACGTCCAAGGAGGTCTGTGCCAAATCCACCTTTTCACTTTTTATTTAACTCTAGTTAAAGTATGAGAGACTCATGGTGAAACTTCTTAAACCTTGTCGCCAGATCCGTAACGAGCTGGAGCAGCACATGAGCTGTAACCTGAAAGAGTACAAGGAGTTCATAGACAACGAGATGCTTCTGATCCTGGGTCAGATGGACAAGGCCACGCTTATCTTTGACCACGTGTACTTAGTGAGTACTTTTACATTACTTTCATTCACTTTCTTAAAATAATATTTCAATCACATACGGCAACATTTGCCTTGTTTTCTGTGTTTTTAACCCACACAGGGCTCTGAGTGGAACGCTTCAAACCTCGAAGAGCTACGTGACTGTGGGTGAGCTGATAAGTGCATGTCATGTTTTCCGGATTCGATATTGTGTGTTTTATTCTTAAATGTGTGTGGTGTAAATTTGGATGTGTGCGTCCCTTGTTAGATTAACTTTAGATGTCTGTGTTAAGTTAGAGACAAACTTCCAGGAGAAGTTTGTCTGGGAATAGCTTGGTGCATTGACCTGGAAGTCTGATTCCCATCTCCTTATCGCTTGTTTTTTGGAAATAAACAGCTGCATCGCACTTGAAAAGATCACATATTATCGAAGGAAGATTTGGCAGCTCTTCTTGACATTTACCAACACACTTGTCAGATTGTATATAAAAATGTTACTGATACATTATTAGTTGTTTGAATAAGCTATATTATTATTATTTATGTCTGACCATAACCTACTCCTTTTGAGTTAGGTCTCTCTTAGTTTGAGTGCAGGTGGAACAGGGAGGGGATTTGGAGCTATGTTTGTGTATGTATGTTGAGTGTTTTTGTACTGTATGTTTTTTTTAAATTGGAAAATTGAAAATAAAATATGCCAAAAAAATGCATTAATGAAAAACAAGAGTGTGTTGGCTCATGTGTAAATGTTGAATTTCGGAAACACAACTGAATCTGGACAATTGCATTAATATTAAACAACCCAACATTTTTACTTTCAAAATGGTTGTAATTAGAGCTGAAACAATGAATCGATTATTGATCGATTACTAAATTAGTCAACATTTCCAATTGTTTAAGCTTCTTAAATGTGAGTATATTCTTCATTTAATTGCTCTGGATAACAAGGAAATCATTAAAAGTTAATCATTTTGGTTTGTGGACAAAACAAAACATTTGAGAACATCATCATTTCCAGGTTTGACGAACACCGATCAACATTTTTTAAGGTTTTTTTGATATTTTATGGACCAAACGATTAATAGAGAAAATAATCGACAGTTTAATCGATTATGAAAATAATCGTTAGTTGGAGCTCTAGTTTAAATGCTGCTCTGACAGAGAGAGCAACTTATTTATTGTCTTTTTTTCTTCTTTTTTTGGCAGAGTGGGCTACATCCTGAACGTTACCAGAGAGATCGACAACTTCTTCCCGGGCATGTTCTCATATCATAATGTCCGAGTGTACGACGAGGACGCCACGGACCTGCTGGCCCACTGGAACGACACCTACAACTTTATCGTCAAAGCAAGGTACACACATATTCAGTCTTTCACAGAGCGGGTTTTCAAACTCTTTGGATGATTATTATCCGATTATACAAGACGTGTTCATGCTGCTCTTTAATAGATGGGGCTTTTCGACTTATCTTTAAGCCATTTCAGATGAACTGTCTGAGATCATCATGCTTTCTCACCAGTGCTGGGGCCAGTGCCACACATGACACATTATCCTCCTGCGAGTTTTGCCAGTAACAGCGAGAAAGCTGAAATGGTGCAGTCACTGTGGTTGCTATGCAACTGACCAGCCATGCTAACCTGAAGTAAAAAAAAAAAAAAAAAAAAAAAGATGTTTGTCAAAAATAAGGAGCACCTGACGTCCACTGTATCTCAGATTTGTAAAAATGACTCTGTGACGCACTTTCCGAACAATTAACTGCTTCGTCAAATGTATTAACACCTTTGCTCTTTCTGCACAAAAGGAAGAACAACTCCAAGTGCCTGGTGCACTGTAAGATGGGGGTGAGTCGCTCGGCCTCAACAGTGATTGCTTATGCAATGAAGGAGTACGGCTGGTCTCTGGAGAAAGCCTACAACTTTGTCAAGCAGAAGCGGAGCATAGCTCAGCCCAACTCTGGCTTCATGAGACAGCTGGCGGAGTACGAGGGAATCCTGGACGCCAGGTGAGGCGGTCAAACTCACTCAGGTTTTTGCCATTTCTATGTGAAAAGCTACGTGTGTGTGTGTGAATTTTATATTTTACATTAGTGCAGCCACAGGCTGCCATTCTGCTTTTTACATAATATATAATATTCAATTCAATTTTATTTGTGCAGCGCCAAATCAGAACATACATCATCTCAAGGCACTGTACGCAGTAAGGCAGAGAAAAAAACTCCCTTTTAAAGGACGGGGGGGGGGGCCAAGAGGGAGGTGAGGTAGAGACTGAAGAGAGAGACCAGGAGCAGAAGTTTAGATAAGACAGGTCTGAATCAGTTATGACACGACAGCAGCAGAGATTGTTGATTGAAAAAGACAAGAAGTTTGTTTTTCTATGAATATCATTGCTGGCTAAATGGTGTAATTATTGTTGGGCGATTGACTGTTATCTTGTGTTTCCATGGAGAGGTTTGAATGGAAGAGATTGAACCTGTGTCAGTTTTAACTCATATGCATCTGTCACTTGTCTTAATGTTTTTTTATTGTGTCATTTTTCCGCAGCAAACAGCGTCACAACAAGCTGTGGAGGCCTGAAACGGACGAGGAGGGATCGGACGGTCTGCAGGCCTCTGGTCACAGCACTGGTGGAGAAGAGACGCCAGTGCTCAGAGAGGATGAAGCCTGGGGAGGCTGTGGTGCATCTCCCTGCAGGGGTATGGGTTTGGAGATGGAGCCCCTCGACTCTCTTAATTATAATTACTATTTTAGACGTTTGTCGGACTCTGCCTTAGACAGTGAGCCCTCCACCCCAGTGCGTGGCCCCCCGCTGCTTGGTATGGAAAGAGTTTTCATAGAGATTGAAGACGTGGAGAGAGACGCACTGTTGGAGGACGAGGGCTTCCCCATGGCACACTTAGCTCTGCCCGGCGAGGGCACGGCGGCCCAGACGTGCGGACGCCTTGACCCTCTGGAGGACATGAGGCTCAGACTTGAGTTCAGTACGCTGGAGGAGGAGGACGAGGAAGAGGCGAAGAAAGAGGAAGCTGAGATGGCGGCGCTGGCTCAGACTCCTGGAAACTCGGAGTCGGAGCAGACGGAGGAAAGCCGGTTAGGTCTCGCAAACCTCAACACCAACAACAGCAACCGGCTCGCTGCGAAGCGCAGCTGTCCTGCGGCTTTTGACGTGAGTTGAAATACTGATTTCCTATGCTCCAGTTGCATTTGTTGCATTCTGCAGTCTCACCATTACATGTCACTAACTATTACACACTGGACCTCTATCTGTAGCAGAGGAATGAGTTGTGATTATCTACATGTTTTGAAATGGCTGTCATGTCAAAAGCGAAACGCGGTGTTATTAACTTTTAACCTTTTCTGCATGCCACTGACCGTACACTGTGTTCTCTTCTACCTTTACTCCATGTAGGACAGTGCTAGCACAGGAAACCCTTTGAAGGTGAAGCCGTCCTATCAGTCCTGTAAAGACTGCCTTCGTCTGCCACAAGGTCGGCGCTGCGAGCGTCCAGCCGGAGGTCGTTCCCACCGCCTTAACCCCTCCCGCCACTGCACTATCCCTTCCATATGCATAGATCCGCCAGGGACAAACTTTGCTTCCACGTCACTTCTGCAGTCTCTGGCAGCTCCCGCGGTCGTTGTCCCGCCGAACTTGGTCCAGCCCTGTGCTCACCTTTACCACTGCATCACATGTGCCCCGTCTGTCCCACTAGCCAACCGACAGAAATCGCTCTCGCCCATGAGCTGTGAGGAGACGCCGCCAGACTGCGGCTCAGCAGAGGCGGAGGACATGGATGAACCAACACATGGGGAGAGCGTGGAAGTGCAAATATCCAGAGAGGATACAGGGGACATCAGTGCTACTGCGACTGCTGAGGGTTTAAATTTGCAACCTGCTGAGGCGGTGGAGCTCCAGCTGCCAGGACCAGGCGTAGCTTTTGGTCTGGACCTCATGTGACAGACGGCAGTGCAGCTTCAAAACCTGCCAAGTTTGACCATGGAAGGCCAGCTCTCAGTGGGGCCCCTGCCTTAAAGAAGGAGCTGGAGGAGGTGGAGGTTTTACCGCCGCCTCTACTGAGTACACAATGATGGCTGAGGGCCTGCAAAATGAAGCCTGTCCTGTTTTGTGTCGTCGTGTCCCCCGGCCACTGTTACAAGCTGCAGGTACTTTTGCGTCCACTGGCATGTAGAGTCAGGTGACGCTGGTTGTTTTTGCAGAAGTCTCGGATGCTCGTGCTGAGACTGAAGACTTCCTTGTGCCCTTCCTTGCCCCTGACTGAAGCCTGTCCAGTCTCTTCCTCACAAACAGGATCATCACACTTCCTCACAGTCCAGTGGAAATGACCGTCATGCTGCCATTTAATCTATAAGAGACAGGTTTGGTGTCATCTTTAAGCAGGAATCGTGCTCTCCGAGATGCACTTGTGTTCCCGTGCGACTCCTCGTCAGAGCCGTAGTTCACACTTTGATGTTGGCGGAAAGAAGAACACCTGGATGAACATGTTGCTGTTGGTTTGCTGTGTGTTTATTAATGGAACTCATCGAGTGGAGCTCGACATGGAGCCTGTTTGATTGCAGTCAGTATCTCCTCATGTTACCACAGATAAACAAATCTCCCGTTCAGCCTCAATTGTGTTTTCCCCGCTGCGGCCATTTCTGCGTCACGTCAGGACATTTCATAATCATTTGTAAAAAAAAACAGAAAAAGAAAAAAAAGAAGGATTCAAGCCGTTTTATGCTCCTTTAAAAAGCGCCGTACCTCGGACCACAAGCATCACCCGGACTGTTTTGGTCAAAGACTGTTTTGTCTCTGCTCAGTGGCTGGTTCGCCCCCTCGCCCTCCTCCACTGACGTTAATGTAATTACGTCCTTAAAGTGCTCAGTGTAGCCACACATGACTTTGCAGTATTACAGCACATATCCACAACACTAGGCCAGAAAGCATTCAAGTCGCCTTTCATTATTCTTCTTTTTTTTTTGAAATGCCCGAAAACTTCAAATTGAATTTGTCCTGATTTAGTTTAACTGACCACAAATGGCGTCAGTAAACAGGTTGAACTGCACCAAAGTCATTGTTTTTGCTTGAATGAAAGAACCTACGACACTGAGGCGTTAAGAAAACACTGATTCACTTAAATTTCCACCCTTAGCCAAATCTTATCTTAGATCATTTCTAATGTAACCGAAGCCATCACCCGAATATGTGTGATCTTTTCGTTTCCCACCTTGTTACAAGCCATGAATCTGGGTCGTCATTTATCACGCAAAGCTTTCGTCGCAAACATGTTGAACTACCTTTCCCTAAACCCACAAATATTTGCAAAGGCACACTCATCGTGTATAGATTTATCACTCGAGCACAACTGTAGTATCCATTCACACACTGCACAGGTATATTTCACTTGTATAGCAACGTTAAATCAGAATTCATTTAAGCAGGAATCGACAAAAGGAGAGTCTCAAATGTCTTGTATTTTTGTCCACAAACCAAAATGATTTCTTTTGTCATTTGGAGCAAAGACACCGGGAAATATTCACAGTTAAGAGGCTGAAAAATCAGAAAACACAACCACAAACCACAAATTCATCGATTATCACGACAGTACAAAAATACATTTCAAATATCTTTCGCTGTAAGAATCATTCATTTGTAGTTCTCAACACAAATGTTCCGACCTTCAAATTGCCAAGGTAAAATAGTGTGAATTAGAGAACACTATTTGAAAATGAACTAACCAGATTACACTTAACTCATCAACTACACAACAGCTTCTGCTCAGCCCACAGTCCAAGAGTTTATACTTTTTATATTGTGTCCCTGTTCAAACAGCTTGATGCACATTTTTTGAAACTGTTTTGTTAAAACTGTGCCACCGATCCAAAGTTGCTGCGCTGCCAGATGTGTGAGTTGTTCTGATTGGTTGGAAGCTTTTGTTCCCACTGTGTTTGGCGCACTGGTTGTGTCCGAATAGTACCGAGCGATGTTTATAGGAAAAGCACACGCAAGTGTTAGAGTGTGTGTGCTTTAAGGATCTGGAAGTGAAAGTCGTGGAAAGTATTTAATCATCTTTTTCCTTTTTTGTGTTGCTGTAGATATTGCTTTTCTTCCGTTGATGTATTCCTTTAAACCTGTATAGACTCGTACACACAACAATAATGCATCCTCTGTTCTGTGTCCTCTTTTAACTGGATGCCAGGGAGCTGCAGGTTTGCTCCAGTTAGATTTCAGTCATGTGGTTTTTGCCTTTAACCCGCTCTTGTCCTCATGTGGACGTTTGAACATGGCAAAACAACAGCACATACAGAGTTCCACACACAAAGAACGGAAAGTGTGATAAAGTAAAGAACTTGCTTTAAAGGACATATTGAAGTAATAGTTTATCATATTTAGACTTCTGCTGAACAAATGAATACACTAGTATCTTAATTAGTAACAAGACCTTCCTTACAACATCTCAACACAATTCCTTTAATATGAATCAGATTTTAAGTAAATCACTAAATACTCTGTGTATGTGTGTGTGTGTGTGTGTGTGTACATGTTTTTTCTATCCTTATGAGGACTAAAAAATCCCTGCAAACCTATCTTTGTTGTGGCATTTTGACCTTGTGGGGACGTTTTGTATGGTCCCCATGAGGTTAAAGGGCTTTTTAAGGGTTAAGACCTAGTATTAGGGTTAGTTGTGATGATTAAGGTAAGGGTAAGGGTAAGGGTTTCGGGAATGCATTATGACTGAGAGGTTTCCTCACGGAGATAGAAAAACCAGCGTGTGTGTGTGTGTGTGTGTTTCCAGACTGCAGCACTGTGTTTGGTCGTCTGCTTCATGTGTTGAATTTTCTTTTTGCATTTAAGTGCCTTAACCTCGGCCTTAGCTCTGTCATAAAGCATCACAGGCTTTGCAAGACGTTACGTGACTGTGTTGTTGGTCTGATTTGTATTTTATTTTATTTTATTATTGTATATAACTTATACCCTCATGCCCGACAGTAACAACAATAATAATAATAATAACCCGGCTCCTTTCAGTGTAGAACTCGGCCCATCATGTATGCAAAAGACATGCGCTCATGCACAGCAGCCTCCTCTCCCTCACGTGATGGACTTCCATTTATCAATAGCCTCTAATAATACTGTATTTGTTTGATATTGCTGAAACTTGTGGTACACTGTATTGGTTCGATAGCTGGCTGAAGAACCTTACTCGCTGGAATGAGAACCATCATTTACATTATAACATTATAAAAAAGGAGATGAAGAAGAAGAAGAAGAAGGGTTTGACATTGACCAGTATGTACATATTTTTCTCTACAATTTGTTATTGAGTACATTTGCTTGCATTTGTGGTCAGTATTAAGAAAAGCACTAATAAATGCTACTGCGTCTCGCAAAAAAATACTTCTTCTGTTTTAGGCACAGCAAAAAAAAAGCGACTTGGGGCCCCATCTCTTATTTAGATAAATGTCCTGAAGCACTAGTAAAAAATGAAAAATGATTAGTATTATTGTTTTTTTGTTTTTGTTTGTTTGCATTATTCCCAGGCAGCAGGCATCAAACAGACAATCTAAACTCGAGGGCCAGAAGTTGAGAGAGAGAGAAAGACATGTCGTATTTTCAGGGGGTGGTGGGGCATTTATAGAGTGTATCTACAGAGCACAAGTTTGCCCCAAAGCAAGTGTGGGATGAGTGAACGTTAGAGAATAATATGGTGATGAAACGATTTGGTTGATTGTTTTGTTTCTTTGTGTTGAATTTCTGTAATGTACTGTACATTACCAATGTTCATGTGTAATGCACTTTTTTTACATTTTGTTAAAATGATGTCCAGTCTAATGTTTATCATGGAAATAAACCATTTCCTCTGCATTCCCCTGTGGAGCAGGTGGTTATTGTGCGTGCAGCCGTACACGGGGCAGCTCAGCGGGGGTTTTTTATTTAGGTGGAAAATATCACGGGAGAGAGACGGTCCTGTAACTGTGGCCCGGCATAACTTCAGCCTCTGTCTAGTGTTGCTCTTTCAGTTCCATGCAGCGGGCAGGGAGTAATCTTATTGAATTAGTCAAATTAAGTCTGCTTGACATCACGAAGCAGGTGATAGCCGGGAGAGAAAATCTCCTGACAAGACCAAGTCTAACACAGAGGGCAGACAGAGCATCAGCCTCAGTAAGTATCTGCCTATTATACTGTATTTTTAACCTCTCAGACACTGAGATGACGTTATATATCTGTGTATCTGTTCAGTTACTTGAAATAGTCGCTGCTGATTGTCTTGATAAATGCTCGAGTAACAACTGGTCAGTTAAAATTGTTTGAATATGAGTTTATCTTGCATACATCCATGGTATGTATCATAAAAGCAACAGAAATAGAATGCTATGAGCAGCTATGTTGCATAAATCCACTGTCTGGCATTGGAAAATGGGAATGTTACTGTCTGAGAGTCTCATCCTGTTGTATGGATCATTTGACTTTGAGCTATATACTTGGTCTGGTAGAGGAAAACAAAGTCCGAGCTACTGGTGCACTCTGAATCACGAGTTTCTTATAAACTGTGTGATTAGTCCTCCAAGCATGAGAATCACAAGAACGGGAGATGAAAGAGAGACAAGAGGAAGAAGAAGAAGAAGAAGAATGGTCAGGGTTTCACAGGCGAGTGTCACAGATGCCTCGCAACGCTGGTGCTGTAACACATCTATCTTAAAATAACACGTCAGATGCGCTGAAGCTTCCAGCTCATGTGTCTGTCAGGCAGTGGATTATTGGGAGTTCACCATGTGCCACATCAAACCAAACAATGTTCTTCTCTGCAGTTCAGTCAAGTGCTGCTCAGAGACAAAAAAAAAAAGCATATTATTGCACTTTTTGGTATTTATTAAAAAGTATTTTCTGATAATTGTGTTCATGTGAATGAGTGAATATATGGTGTGTTCCTGCAAACTGTCACAGGAGAAAAAAAAACTTCCTTAACACAGTCATTCATTTATCTTGTAACACTTTTAACTCATTGTCCAAAACTGTGTTTAACTACCTGTGGACAAGCATGTGATTTAACCCTCCTTACAAGCAGCAAAACACACAAATGGTTGACCTCACTTTTTTCACTCACCTTTTAACTCACAAAGTCTTACTGTGGTCAACAAAAACAGTTAAATCCCTGGTTAGAAGCAGGTTTTCACCAGTGGGAATGTGTCTGACCGGCATTCACTCCCGAGTAAAATGATTCTGCAAATGACTGCGCTCTTTCATCAGCTTTGGCTCTTTGGAGGAAAAGAAAGAGGATCCCGGTGAACTCGTGCCAAGTTTGCCTGCTCTATTTTCTGCCAGAGATGCAACTGTATATTTCTGCACACGTGTAAACATCCTGTATATTTAGCTGTTTGTTTGCTCAAAATACTCAGGTTCCACATGCCACCTCAAAGCCCATTGAGCTATTTTCCCTTTGTAATAATCTCTCCTCCACCATCCATCAGCTCGGTGGTTAAACTCTCATCAGGCTCTTGGCAAACAATTCCGTTTAGCAGTCAAAGCACTTGTGACTTGCATCACATATTCCAGGTGACCTTTCTTCCGCTCCCACTGTAACCAAAACAATCATAAACAGTCAGATAGTTTTAAGGGACGCACACACGACACAAAGGGACCTTGTGTCCAAAACCGGTAATTGACAGTGCATGATGTCTCGCACTGTGCGGTTACTAAAGGGACATGTTTGTACAAAACTTTTAAACCCACAAACCATGATTAGCAAGGGTTTGGTCTAAGTGGAAACAATATATTTTCTAAAAATGTTAAGATCACGTATTTGACTGTATTTATCGGAAATCTATCTTCCCTCTGGTCCTTTTATTTGACCTTGGAACCTGGTGACTGACCTCTTATCTCGCTTGTCTTGTTTCTTTTTCGGCCGACTGACTCAGTGGCAGCAGTTGGACCTTTAATTATAGCAACCACAGCATTCCTTTGTGACAGAACAGGGAGAGATAGACAGGGAGGCATTGGAGGGGCACGGTTGAGTGGTGTAAATAAATAGACAAAAATAGAAAAAGATTCACGATACAGCCTCTGTTATGTGATTTCACCTAATTTGGAAGGAGAGGCGAGCCATGCTCACTTTGACTTGCTTATAAAACTTTGTTTTTTTATGCTTCCCTACAGTTAACAAGAACAAGAACCATGGGCCAGAAGCTGGAGAAGCTTTCGGAAAAAGATGAAGAGTCACGCAATAATTCAGAATGTTCTGAGCAAACCGGAGTGACAGAACAGCCCGAGACAAGAGAACAAGGTGAGAGCAGAGATGAGGGTGATGATGGCCGTTTTGGTAGGATTAGCAGGATCAGTATCAGTGGCTCACCGGCTGGGCATACAGGGGAGCTCACAGTCAATCCTGCACGTACAGACAACCAAACTGGGCAACCAATCAGGCCTCTGTGTCAGCCAGAGCACCCTCTCAACACCACAGACAAATGGGTGGGTGGAGACAGGGAGAGTCTGAGTGTCACTCGAACTGTCGAGGATTCAAAAACTGTCCTTAACCGTAAAGAGGCGAGACAAACTTCAAACAAGAACCGAGGCTCTGAGAGTAAGGCTGCAGTCTTTACTTGGACTACAGCTATGGAGGGGCAGGGATATGGAATGAAATCCGAAACTGGCTGCAGCAAGATTGGTCCTGACATTAAAAGCAGAGGTCTGTCAGGGTCATTTGATCTCCGTAATGAAGAGGACTTTGTGGTGCTGGAGAGGGATGAAACCGGGACATCCTCCGATGGAGAAAGCAACCATTCAGGTAACATGATAACAAGGAATAATCTTCAATCATCTGCTAAAGGGAGAGTTGAAGAAGACACATCTGCTCCCTACCTTCCAAAACCTTCCAGGAATATTCCTCAGGAAAAGGTGTATGAAACTAAAAGCAGACGATTATCTGACACACTTTTGGTGATGCCAGACACTGAGGAAACATGTGCTGGGAGTTCACGCACTGCGTGTTTGCAGAGTGAAAGGGTGCAACATTTGGCTGAAGTGACAGGCAGCAGGTGTCGGCTAAAAGGAGCCGTTCATGTTGGAGCTGCCCACACTGAGGCAACTGGGAGAGGAACGGAAGAGAGGGAACAAGTCATGAAAGACCAAAGCGAGGGGCAAGTTGCTACTCACCAATCAAAACAAAACAACAGCACTGGTGGTTTGGAAAGCATGCGTGATACAGAAGGTTGTTTTGTTACACAGGAAGAGGAACATGGGGAGAATTTAGGATTTATTGCACAAAATGTTGATCGATCCAATCAAAACAGATTTGCTGGTGCTGTCTCTAAGAGGGCTAGAGCAGGTATTATCAGTTCAAGTGGTAAGAAAGATGATGGCCAAGCCTTTGACTCTCGTACCACAAATGCCAACCCCCCTAGATCTGAAAGAACACAAGCCCGAGACAATCCCTCACTTTCAATGGATTTTCCGTCACTGGGCAATGAAGGCTGTGATGGAAAGATACAGAAAGTGATCTCAAAGACGGAGAGTGAACATGTCCGCTTGTCTGCTGTCATCACCCCTCCACCTCAAACTCACCTGTTGCCTAAGAAAGACACCAATGTGACAACACAACTCGATAGAGAACAGATAGTTCCTGAAGCTGTGCCTACCGGTGATTCTAAGGACGAGCCTATGCCAAAAGAGAAGCTCAAAGTAAAAGGTCCACCTCCACCTGTCCCCAAAAAACCCAAAAACCCATTTATAAAGCTCAAAACTGCACAATTATTGTCTACTGATGTTCAACGAAGAGGAAGAGATCATCGTTCTGAGGAGAAGGTCAAGAGGAGGCACACTTTCCATTTTAACAAAGACCTTAGATGCAACACAGCAAAAAACCAGGACATGTGCATGCTGTGGGACGACAGAGGCCCTTACATCCCTCCAACCAACACACGCCGGCTCTCTGCTGACCTCGGCCCATGTCAACGTCTTTCACTTGGACGCATGGATGAACAGTACGGAGACATGATTGACTATGACTTCTGTGAACGCATGGTAAATCTGTCTCCGGATGAAGACATGCAAGACCTTGATATGTTGCAGAGAAGGATATTCTTCGAGAGACGATCCAGAAATAAACATTCACCTCCACCTGTCGCAAAAAAGGCCCAAAATCCGTCTGCATCCACAGAGGCTCTGCACATAACAGAGGTTGCCCCGGACCTAGAAATCCAAAGACTAAAATCTGCTTGTTTAAGGACAAGAGAAATCTGCCCTGAGCCCCCATCTGAGATAATCAGCAGCAACAGCCATACTAACTATGGTAAATGTAGAGATGTAACTGACCACAGAACTGACAGGGATTCAGGCAGTGAGGTGGATTCTTATAAGCCCGTGTCAAAACTTATCAAGGAAAAAAATCAAATGCAGAGACTGCAGGGTCGGGTCACATCTGAGGCGGTTAAACCTGAGGTTCGAGTGGCAGAGCAGGGTCCAAGTGTGAAAGTATCCCAGATGAAGACCGCCTTTGATGTCCCAAAGAGGTCCAAAGAGAGACAGGCAGAGGTCCAACCATCTCCAAAGAAAGGTAAGGACAGAAACACATTTTTCCAAAAGATATTCTGGGTTCACAACTAGTACAGATACTGGTGTGGTTCAGTTTCCTCACTCTCAGGCAGTTGCCTTGAGCAAGAACGCTCGGAAAAAACATAGACTGTAAAAGGATTTGGACGTAGTCTTCCGGTCCCTTAGTTCTTAGACACACCACATTAGCAAATATGTGTTTAAAGAGCCTAAATTGTGTTCTGTTTTTGGTGACATCTTCCTTCTCTTTATTAATTCAAGGATCTGCCTGCCTGCCTGTCTGTCTGCCTGCCTGTCTCTCTGTCTGTCAAACTGATGTCATGGCAACCGTTGAAGCCAATAAAATCCTCTGAATACTTTTTGAAATTCCTTTGATGATAAAAAAAATGTCCTTTGATGACTTTGACAAGCACCCATAGTTCGTTTCTCTCTTTTTCGATGACTCTTCCACATGCCTATCAGTGGACAGATGCTAGAAATGTGACATCACAAATGAAAGGAGCGTGACATCACCCATCTGTTATTTCAAGGAACATTTGAATTGTCCTTCTGTCCACCTGTTAATCACACAACTGTCCAATGGGTCAAACTTGGCAATGTGTGTGCAGTGTGGTAGGAATGCGATAGATATACCGCTAAACAAGCCGCTTCTGCATGCTCAAAAACAGTCGTGCCAAGGCGATGTGCCATGCACGTGATGCTGAGTCGAGATGTGAGAATGAGACTGGTTGGCACTGGTTTTATGTAACTATAGTTATGGGTTTAATTATATCACATGATTAGTAGTATGTATTCATACTCAATTCTGCGGCTCTGCCACCGAAAATACTCGGTTGCGGGATCTCAGTTACTTAACATAAAAAATCTAAACACTTTTGAAAATCTATTAAAAGTTGGCTCTATTTTCTAGTCTTGTTTACAGAGTAATTTAATTTAATTTTTAAAAAAAAAGTATGGCAGGATTTCCCCAGACAACATCTTCACATGGCATCACTTGGCATAAGTAAAGACAAAATGTTGAACAACACAATTAAACCACATGTTGCACAGGGTTAAATAAAGGCTTTAATTCTGCACTAGAAATAAATGTGAATATTGTGCAGATTTCTTCCTGCTACATCTCCAAAGTATTTATTCACATCTTAAAAATAATGTTAACATTCTTTTAGAATTAGATTACATTACAATCACAGTACATAATTATGTTAGATCACTTTTCCCAATACTCTGACTACATTTAACAGTGTTATATCACCCAAATGTAAACCAATTCAACCTCCAACTCAAAGTACATACTATTCCTGACCACATGGAAATGTCCTCCTGTAGTGATCTGTTGACATGTGAACTAAATAGCTGTCATGAACCATTCATCATGAGAGGACTTGAACTGAAACCCTACATTACCAGCAGGGCACCAGATTTATTATTATTCATTTATTAATAATTCATACACACAAGTTTGTCAGGAACCAGCTTGAGACATGGCTACTCACCCCCTCACTGAAAACACGGCAGGACACGAGGAAAGACATGTTAAGACTGATAAGACTTTATCTTATCAGAAAGCCTTATTTTCTAACTAAAAAACTGCTGTGTGTCATTTTGTAAAACACACTTCCTACACCAACTTTCATAGATAATATAAACAATTTCACATCAAGCAACAAGACCAGAAGCTCCTGCACCTCACATGCTGAAAACACAGATTTTTTACTTTAAAGATGGAAATAATGTTTGAGACAAAATGATCACGAAAAGTAAGAATAAGAGCTGCAATAATTGATCAGTTAATCTACTACTAAATAAATCGCCAACTATTTTTAATGAGTAATGACTCCATTTAACTTCCCTTTAATGAAAACAGGGATTTCAAACTCTTTGTGGTTATTTCACGTTTTCTTTGCTTTGGTTTGTGGACAAAACAAGACACTCATTTTCAGGTTTGGAAAATACCAATCATTATTTTTCACCATTTTCTGACATTTGATAAATGAAGCAACTGACTTTTTTACGGAGAAAATGATAAACACATTAATCGATCGTGTAAATAATTGTTAATTACAGTTTGGGGGGTATGGGGTCTGAATTTGGGGTCTGAATTTGACAGGATGGGAGAGACAGAAAGGGAACCCTGAACTGAACACCAAAGATGTAAAGCTGAACAATATAAATATTACCACTACTTAAGACCACATAGGGATAAACTCAAGTTTCCCTGCAGACCCATCCCCAATCACAGCCTTGGAAGAATGAAATCTGACTGCTCGTCTGCGCATGTGCAGTAGTCGGTCGTCATAGAATCCCTTTGAATGTTAAAACGATGAGAATAGACGATTCTTAATCTTTTGCAGGTGAAGATCGGACTGGAGATGCTCTGATCTTCCACTGGCATCCTGAAATACCACTAGATACAAACTGTGACTCCACTGACCGCACCTTTGCAAGGAAGGCAGTATAAGAGGAATAATAAGAGCAAAGCGGCTGGGCTTTTTGTGTGTGTGTGTGTGTGTTTGCGTGTGTGCGGAGACAAGGGATACCAGAGCAACGTCCTGCAGGATAAGGGCGCGCCTAAACTACCACATTCATGTGTTGTGATTGATTACCCCGTGCTCACGAAAATCTTGCATAGATTTAGGAGGTAAGACACTCTGAAATAGTCTCTCAGCGTTGTGCATTTTCCATGTGCTGCGTGGGTCCGCGGATGTGCAGCATCCGTTTTGCCCGCTGGATGAGCTTGAGAGTGGGAGCAGCAGCCTCACAAACCCTGGGTGGACATATCTGCACTTGCGTCAGCTGGCGGTGCTCCACCGCGGCTAACACTTAGCAGCTAGGCTAACTAGCGTAGCTGAACTGTGGGTCCAAAACACACTTGCCGGCTAGTGTGGAAGAATTAAGCACGTTTAGTTTAAATTGACACAAATAAAAAAGGCTTAACTCGCAAATAAATAGGAATTGGTGTGATGTATTGGGGAAAATGTCCACATAACAACACTTGCCTCGAGCGTGTCTGCGGTGTCGGTGGATGTTAAGTGGGACCAGCCCCCGGTACAGCTGCGAGCTGATGGCTGGGGCAGCGCGGCATAACACGGTCTATTATTATGCATCATCCGCCCCTTACAATACTATACGTAAATGTAATTCTTATTCTTCAATTTTGTTAACTTTTCCCCCCACAATAAAACTTCATGTTTGGTGGCGTTCATTAGTGCAAACTCACATTTGGGGCGTTCTTCACAAAGAAAAAATTAAATCTGCATACGCGGCTCAGCCCCTCTTTCGGTAACTGTAGCTTCCACGCGTCATTGTTAAAATAACTTCTTATATAGTCTAAAATATTATCACTGTCGGTTCTTATTATCACGTTAATAATGTATTATGTAGCGGTTTTGTCTCAATGAGGTGGTGGTGGCGGAGGAGGAGGGGTACGTGGCAAGCTTTGTGCTAACAGCAGCTAGCAACCATTGTTTAACGGTGACACCGTGCAGCTGTTTGCACCGCCGTTGATTCAGACCAAACGGTGCATGTAGCTCATTAGCATGTACACATCTCCAACATGCAGCTGTTATCATGAGTAGGCCGACGTGAGGTGTTGTTGTTCGGTGTATGTTGGTGGCGTTGTTGTGAGTCAATGTAGTCGCATTGTCCTGACAGTCATTGGAATAACATGAGGAGGAGGAGGGAGGGAGATGTGGGGGGTGCAGTCTAGGGGTGCCAGAGACACCACGATATGATATTATCGCGATATTTAAGTCACACTACAATATTGTGAGTTATTTGTTGGTGGGCAAAACAAGACATTTGAGAACATCATCATTTCCAGGTTTGTTAAACACCGATCAAACTGATATTTTATGGACCAAACAAGTACTCAATTTAGAAAATAACCAACATATTAGTTGATTATAAAAATAATCGTTAGTTGTAGCCTTACTCAGTATATTCAAATATCATGATAATTAGTATTGTGGCGTCTCGGCAATTCCCACCCCTACAAACTATAAAAGTAGCACTTTAGAAATATAGATTAGATGTACTTTATTAATCCAAAACTGGGAAATTAGAGTCTAGCAACAGCAAGACACGTAATATACATAGAATAAAAATATACAAATAGAATGAGATTAAATTGTATGTACATAACGTAAGGATAAGGAGTGTAATGCATAATAAATATGTAGTCAACTGTGAAGTGTAAAAACTCCAAACTGTGCATAAAGTGCATACAAAAACCAGTATGAACTTTAAAGTGCTGATGAGGTTTTTACACACAACTATCTCTAGAGTTTACAGATAATGGGCTGAAAAAGAGAAAATATCCAGACAGATCGGCAACATTACATTGCTGATATTAGAGGTCACAGGAAGTTAACTGGTCTGAGATGATGTAAAGGCAACAGAAAAGCAAAAATGACTTGTTACAAACGAAATATGCAGGAGACCATATCTGAACGCACAGCATGGCGAACCTTGAAACAGATGGGCTACAAATCTGCAGCAACCTCTTGGTGTTAGTTTGTCATTATGGACTAAAAACTCAAAACCCAAAAAGAATGTTTCCAGCACTTTCTGGAATCCATGGTGTGAAAAAATGAGGTAGTTCTGGAGGCAAAATGAGTAATAACGAGGTCGATCAGTGGTCATGTAAGATGCTCAGTCCTGCTGAGGCCTGGATGCTGATACCGTGTAGAAGCAGTTGTTGTAATGTATGGCATCGTTTAAACCAGCATGGGTGAAAGCAGCTCATATTCTCGGGTGTATGTTTGGAGTGAGAGGAGCTTCTCTTGAATGCAGCGTTAATACCAGCAGAGAGAACATGCTGTTCTCATCCGCCTGTGCTGTCCAGGCATCATGCTCTGCTGTATCACAGGAGCATAGTCCCCATTGTAGTGATTAGGGATCTGTTAACTGGTATGTCAGTATTTTATTCATAAACGAGTGCTGTGTCTAGTAATTGGTGGATCCAGCATCCGCATGTAAAAACTGACTGTGCATTTTGATGAGTTTAGACTGCCCTAAGGTGTCAGTGATACCAGGCAGAGACAAAGTCTAGTGTTGTGCAGTAGTCATTAGGGCTCTGTGGTTAATATTTCACACGAGTGACTTGAAAATCCTTGCTTACTCACTAACGTACAGTCCTTGTGATTTATTTTTCAATGTGCCACAAAGGGGAGCTACATCTTTCCTTGTGACATATCATGCTCTTATTAAATTAATAATTTTTCACCCGCAATGTTTCTGACCAGCACAAGTGTAGACAGAAGGCTATGCCTGTTGTAAGATAAAGAATCTAAAATTGATCGCAATAATATCATTATAATATCGCAATTATTTTGGTCAGGATAATCGTGGTGGGAAATGTTTATATCGTCCCATGCCTACTGTGGAGTGGGACCTTATTATGTATAATTTCCCTGTTAACTACTAACATTCTCTCATATCTCTGTCTCAGATTAGAATAATAGCTAATCTTTAAAGTATTGCGTCTTTTAATCTATATTAGCTCCAGAAGGCTGGGATTCAGCTTTTCCATTTTCGTAATCTGTGATTGAATATAGAGAAGCAGGTTGTTTTTTTGTGATGACAGAGCAGTGTGTAACTATAGAGAAACCCTGCATAACAGCACAGTATGAGGCTTCAGAATGGCAGCTTAATTATCGTCCCACACTTCTGTATTTTCCACACAATTACTCTGCAAAGCATGTCACAGAAATTATATATTTCAGTTATCAGTGATTGAGTTTGTTTGTTTCTTCTTATCACAATAGTCAGAGCTTAGAAGAGTCACACTGCGATCATTCAGTGTGTTTCACAAGTCGGGAGTGTTTCCAGAATCTCGGAGCAGCAACTGACCATCTGTCACGTCGTGCTTTTGTAGCCCACAAATGCTACGGTTGTATGAGGCCGTTTGTCAGAAAAGGTCAGGTGTTATTCAAGATTCTGATGATGTCATCGTTACTTTTCAGAAATCAATGGCCAGATATCGACAGTGGGTTAGGTGTGGGGTTTCTCAGGAAGTGGCTTGTTGTTGTTTTTGAAATATCCCCAAGGAAAAACCTTAAATAAGTTGCCTATTTGTTTTCACTTTCAAAGAAAGTGCAGATGGTTTGCGTAATCCTAAACCTATTTACAATGAGCCGCAGACATCCACATGCTGTAAAATGGTGAAATCAATAGAGCATTCACTAAGATACAGGGTGAAAAGCAACATTTTCTAAAGCTCTACTTAATTATTTGATTTGAATCATGCATTAACACCAATTAAGGCTCAAATTCACTAAATAAAATCTGAGGCTGCTGATTAAGATTATTTTCGTTTGCTCTCAGAAATGTGCACTTTTACACAGATTTAAACACAGCTGGAAAAAAACAACATTTCTGTTGTTTTCCAGCAGGTAGCGCTGATTTGTTTCCTTTGTATGAACAGGAACAAACTGAGTCACAGCCAATAAATGTAATCTCACATCAGACAGACTGAGCTGGCCGTCCGCCAAATCTTCCTCTCAAGGTTTCCTCTGTGTACACAGTGGTGACAGCGGGGCGACAAGTTTAATAGTATTTTTAACAGCCCTTTTCAGCAGTGCTTCTAGAAAACGGTACTTCTGTGAGAGCAGTCGTGCTTAACTCCTATTTCTCCCTCTCTGCAGATATGTTGCGGCGAGTTGTGCGACAGAGCAAGTTCCGTCACGTCTTTGGTCAGGCGGTGAGGAACGACCAGTGCTACGATGACATCCGTGTCTCCAGGGTCACATGGGACAGCTCCTTCTGTGCCGTCAACCCCAAGTTTGTTGCCATCATCATAGAGGCGAGCGGGGGAGGAGCCTTTTTCGTCCTCCCGCTACAAAAGGTGAGGCGCTCGGCTTAAGGACATGGTATCGTGTCAACGCTTCAGTTCAGCTGCACAAGACACCATTATCCGTCCACTATCCGTCATGCGTAAGAAACTGAACGCCTGTTTTGAAGTGTTGCAATTCGTGAATTTAACAACGTCACCTGCAACCAGACTCCTACTGGACGACACCAGCCGTCAATCACACTGGTGTCCACTCCTCTAAATGGCAATTAGATTACAAAATTAACATCACGTTCTCCTCAGGAACATGTTAATCGACATTAAAGGTCAAGTGAAAAAAAGGCTTATTCACTTAGAGTCGCCCCCTGGTAGCTATTCACTATATTTTTACTTCCTAGTTGGCCTCACTGAGCAAACCAGAACACTACGTCCCATTTTATACACATTTTATCATTGCATCTTCACTAATATTAACGTCCTCTGCTCCCCTATTATTCACGGGCCACTGTGGATCAGTGCTAAGAGAGAGTTGTCTTTCAACTGGAAGGTTGTGCGTTCCATTCCTGGCTCCACACGCACAAATGTGTTCTTGGGCAAGGCCACACAACCCCACGTTGCTCCTGTCGTCATGATTAAAAAAGCACTATATAAATACAAAAAATACAGACCATTTATTATTTAAGCGTGTCTTTACAAATGACAACCCTTTACAGGAGAACTGTGACAAACAGTGTTGCACAAAGTATTAAAATAATTCCAAACACGTTCTGTTGACAGTTGGACGGTTTTAAATTTGGTTCTAAAGAGCTGGTGTTTTAAAAGTTATTTGTTCTCTTGTGGACAATAGGACAGTCAGAGGTCACGTCACATGTGACTTTATAACCATCATCCACGTCACTGTCCTGGTTAATAGTTACTCACCTGCATTAGTTTCATTGTGAAAGCTCCAGCAGTTCACATTTAAACCATCACACAAAGAAACGTGTCTAATGAATGAATGAATATTAATGTAATTATCACATTTCTTACTTTACTTAAGTGATAATGATGATTATTATTTTTACCATTGTATTTTTGCAGTGTGGTCCTTGTAACCGCCACATAATTATAATATTACACATTTAGTTTTGCCCTTAAAGGTTCCCATGGCTGCTTTATAGAGTTAAGGGGAAACTTTATTTTTTAAATGGAGTTAATAATTAAAAAAAGATCAGAGAAATCTTATTTCTGTTATACTATCTGGTCTTGACAGCGTTAAACTGTTAGGCTAGATGAATTATTGTGAAAGTTGTTCTTGTGTAACCTCTCATATCCGGTCTGTTTTATGTATTTATGCGATGTACACCACTAAATGTGCTATAGAGCTAAGTGAATTTGGATCTGAACTGGATTGGATGTTATGTTCCCCCGAGTCTCATATCTGCAGCAAAAACTATCAATCAATGAGTAAATCTGATCCATTTTAAAGGCGTCTGACATGTATCCTGTTACTGTTCACACAGAGGGGGTTGCTTTTCTGTCGTTACATCGTGGACCACTGGGTTAAATAATTTATATGCGTGACTGTAGAGAATATGCTATAAAGAATCGTCGCTATAAACTTTGTTCACTATTTTCAAATTGCTAACAATACCCTCACAAATTCTACAATCAATTGATTTCTCAATTATTCATTGGTTAATGAATTAAATAAATAAATGTGATTTATTTATTTTTTTCAGCTTCTTAAATGTGAATATTGGTGGATTTCCACATAACAAAGAAATCAGTAAAAACCGAATCATATTGGTTTGAAATTTGAAATGTACTTATTCATTTATTTATTTATTTAAAAAGGACAATGCATAAGTGACATGTAATGTAATGTAATGTTGATGAACATGTCAATGTTAATATGCCAGAATTAGCCAAAAAAGCAGGTTTAGACAAAAACAACAAATAAGTATAAATAACAATGCACAATAAAACAGTCAAACAAAACACTTCCTGACACTTTATGGACTTAAAAAAAGAAAATAATATGAAAATAATCATTAGTTGCAGCCCAAGCTACAATGCAATTGTACTGTGTTGTGTGCAATAATAAAACACATTTGAACATGTATATAAATTATAATTTATATACATTCTAACAAATTATATTGCAACTAAAATTTCATTTAGGGGAAAAAAAATACTTGTAGTACCAATGTTGTTTTTCTTTGTTTTCTTTCTGAGCGTTGTATAATGTTATTGTAAGTGAACTGTGAGTTTTTTAAAGTGTAAAATCATTATAAATGAACTCAGTTGTTGCATAAAACAACAGCCTGAAGTGAACAATTATCACGTTTTACATGCACAGCTTCTATCATCAGCTCACTCAGCTTCTTTTTTTGTACCACATATCCTCGTGCTGTCTCTATAACAAAGTCCTCCTCTGTCTTACAGACTGGACGCATAGACAAGGTCTACCCGACAGTGTGTGGTCACACTGGCCCCGTGTTGGACATCGAGTGGTGTCCCCACAACGACCTTGTCATCGCGAGCGGCTCCGAGGACTGTGCGGTCATGGTGAGGTCACTGGTTATCTTTAAGTTGTTTCAAGTTTTTTTCTTGTTCTTTTTTCTTTTTTCTTGTGCCACTTTATGTATTATGAACCACGTACTATTTAAAATGGATCCCCAGCTAATACTAGTGATAGTTTAAATAAAAAGAATCTCAAAACCTTTTCACACAAATGATAAACAAGAAAAACATGTGACATATTTATAACCCTGGGATACGCCTTGTTTTAACTGATATTCTGTATTATATATTGTGATTTTTCTGAATTATATTAGTTTTTGTTTAATATGGTGACGAATACGTTAAAGAGACTTGTCACAATCTGTTTACCTCAACTTAAAACAACACATAGAGCTTTTATTTAGTCTCCTTTTGAATCTATTTGTTTATTTGGTGTTTCTTGCTAAAGTTACAAAGTTATAATCAATTTCCCTACCCGTGTTTAACACGGTGTATAATAGGGCTGAACGGGTTTTGAATAAACATGGAATTGAGATTGTTTTGACTGAAATATTCTCATTTTTCATTGAAATGAACATATTTTTATGTTAATTTAATTTAATTACAGCTGGCCGTATTGCAACGTTGATAATATTCTGATGAATTGTTTATGTTGATTTAGGTGTGGCAGATCCCTGAGGACGGGCTAGAGACTCCCCTTTCAGAGCCGGTGGTCGTGTTAGAGGGCCACTCCAAGAGGGTTGGCATCGTGTCTTGGCATCCCACCGCTCGCAACGTCCTCCTCAGCGCAGGTAACGACTGGCTCGACTGCTGAGATAATACTCCGGTCTGCCATTTTGTCCAGTGCCCAAGAGCTGAACTCCAAATCTGACCGATTATCTCAGGGCCTGCCTTCTGTCGCGCTGCTTTGTGTGATGTAAAGTGCCCGAAATAAACTTGGACACAGAGGTGTGTGTGCGTGTGTGTGTGTGTGTGTGTGTGTGTGTGTGTGTGTGTGTGTGTGTGTGTGTGTGTGCGCGCGCAGTCAGGCTCATGGTGTTTGTGTCCATTTTAGGGTGCGACAACCAGATCATCATCTGGAATGTGGGCACGGGAGAGGCCATGATCAACCTGGAGGACATGCACCCTGATGTTATCTTTAGCGTCAGCTGGAGCCGCAACGGCAGCCTGCTCTGCACCGCCTGCAAGGACAAGAAGGTCCGCGTCATCGACCCGCGTAAGAAAAAGATTGTGACGGTGAGTTGACAGGTGGAATAACCGTTCCCAGAATCACCCGCCGAGCACAAGACTCGCGGCTGTCCCATCTGACAGGTGTTTTTTTTGTCTATTTTCAGGAGAAGGACAAAGCCCACGAGGGAGCTCGCCCCATGAGAGCGATCTTTTTAGCAGACGAGAACATTTTCACCACTGGATTCAGCCGCATGAGCGAGCGCCAGCTGGCCCTGTGGAAAAGTGTACGTTCCTGTGGAGAATCTCTTGGAGAAACCTTTTAATGATGTCATCTGCTATAATGCAGACAACAACTCCCATCATCCCATGTCCCTTTACAACAATCTTTTTTTATTGTTTGAATTAACCCTTTAACACCTAAGCTGCAACCTGCTTATTTTCACCATAAAAGAGTCAAAAAATGTCCTGTGATTTAAATGCTTTTGCCTATTTTTCCAGAATAACTTTCAATATCTGGCAGTTATTTACAATTTACTGTATGTTAAAATGGTGTATTAACAGTTTATAATTGAGAAAAACTAAATGTTTTATTTAGGAGAACACTGTAGTTGTACATGAACCGATTCTTCTTGAAATTTGAAAAGTATAAAACATATATATGTCCAAAAACAGGCCAGAAAATGGTAACTCCTTACGCCAGTGTGTGTTCTGCGATACACACGCTGAAAAAGGGTTAAGAGGCAGAAATAACATGTATTTCTAAATAATGCACGAATAAAACGAAGTTGTGCTTTTATCAAACATAATCTACCGTAGATCTCTTGGAAATGGCTATTTTACGTCTTCAAATTAGTATTCGGTGTGACAGAAATAGCAGTAAGAATAATCAGAAATGTTACGTCATGCACACATTTGCACTTGTTGTGATTTAAAATTGGGTCAAAATGGTTTGTCGACCTTTTGAAAAGTGGGTCTTCATTTCAAATATGTGGCAGACGTGGATTCTAAATGAGACACAAACGTCCTAAAGTGACATTGAACTAGTATAGAAGCTATAAAAACAAAGGTCAGATCAGTGACAACATTTCAACTGGTTTTCTGTTTATCCTACTCTTCTCTCTCATGACTGGAGCTGTACCATCTCAGCTCCAACAGAGGGCGCTAAATACAAAGGAAGAATGAATCCTAACCCTAACCCTTCTGTAAAAACTGTTCCAGTAAATGCTGAATGTTTCTGTTTCCAGGACAACATGGATGAGCCCATATGTGTCCAGGAGATGGACAGCAGTAACGGAGTTCTGCTGCCCTTTTATGACCCTGACACCAGCATAGTGTACCTGTGTGGAAAGGTGATATTTCAAAGTGTTTCATTTTACCCATTCTCATATAACTGGATGCAGACACTGACTCTGTGGTGTCTGTGGCTGCGTGTCCTCAGGGCGACAGCAGCATCCGGTACTTTGAGATCACAGACGAGGCTCCGTACGTGCACTACCTCAACACCTTCTCCACCAAGGAGCCGCAGAGGGGCATGGGATACATGCCCAAACGAGGCCTGGATGTCAACAAATGTGAGATAGCAAGGTAATGCAAATATTTATCACATGTTCTCTCTGGTATCATGGATTTCTAAAATGCTGGGATGTGCACACCTTGTCATTTTAGTTTGATTGTGTTATCAGTGTTTTTGCACAACACTTTTCCCATAATAGTCCATGTAATTAAAGGCTTTCAGCCGTAGATGTAACTATAGGAATTAATTAGAATGAACAGTGAAGGTTAAACTACAAAACTTTTTCATGTCTACATCTTAAAAATGTTTTAATAGATCCTATTTTCAAAGCTTTACACCTTTATTTATCCAGGAAATATCCTTTGAGATTAATAATCTCTTTTCCAAGCGATGCTAGTAAAATACTATTTGCTATGGCATTGTTCACATTTGAATAATAGACTGAAGTGCTGTTAATGCTTAAAGTTGCAGTGCATATAATATAATAATACCTGGGTTTTTTTCTCATTAGGTTTTACAAATTACACGAGAGAAAATGTGAACCAATCATCATGACAGTCCCACGTAAGGTGAGTGTCTTTACGTGAGCATTATTTCATTTTCAGACTGAATTTGCCCTCCTTCAACCCGAGTCTGATTATTTATTATTTATTCTCTTCCCTGCCGCTCCCGCGCCACCCTGCTCCAGTCGGACCTGTTCCAGGACGACCTGTACCCGGACACGGCCGGACCCGACCCCTCCCTGGAGGCGGAGGAGTGGTTCGCGGGCAAGAACGGCCGCCCCATCCTCATCTCGCTCAAAGACGGCTACGTCTCCACAAAGAACCGTGACCTGAAAGTGGTCAAGTCGAACGCCCTGGAGACCAAGCCGGCCACCAAGCCGGCCACCAAGCCGGCCACCAAGCCTGCCACCAAGGCCGAGCACATCTCGCCGGTGCTGAAGCGCATCACTCCACAGCCCTCAGTGGTCAGTGTTGAATTTTGACGTTTGTATTTTTTTTTGCTGACATTCAGACTTTTCCTATTCACAGTAATTATTAGGGTTGGAACAAAACATGTGGATCAGCACATACTTTGGTGTGTGGGTCACAATTCACTGGAGCAGTAAAGGGAAAAAAAAAAAAAAAGTGTTCAAAGCCACATGGCTTCGCTGCATGTAGCTGAAGTTGCCAGTGTGAATAAAAAGATTTATGGTAAACAATCTTTTGGAAATATTTCGTTTAAATAAAAGGTGGAACGTTAACTTTCTTTCCCCCTTTTTTTCTTGCCCAGAAAATTGAAGATAAACTGGAAGAGGTACTCCGAGAGTTCAAGTCACTCAGGGATCGCGTCATCCTCCAAGACCGTCGGATCGCCAGACTGGAAGAGCAGGTCGCCAAGGTCGCCATGTAAGAACCCACAACCACTCGTTGTTTTCGGAGAGAGAGAGAGAGAGAGAGAGAGAATCGACTTGACAGTGTCTGCCACGGCCAAATTCTCAACATTGGGCTCCATTTTGGCTCGGCGTCGTCTCCCGCGTGACGAGTTCAGGCCTACATTCCAAGACGACCTTTTTAATTTTCCTCATCAAGCCTCCTCCAGGTTCCACACTCTTGCTCAGACACACACACACACAGAGAAAAAGGAAAAAAGAAACTCTAGCACCTCATGTACGAAGAAAAGACATTTTTTTGTTGTTGAAGGAAACGTCTTAAATTCTTTTTTTCCTTTGTTTTTAAGTCGTGGTCAAACATCATCTCCCGTGAAGTTTGTACTTAACTGCTCAGACAACAACGTTATGTAGCATCAGTATTTTTCATCGCTCTCTTTTGTGTTGCCAAATATGAGTCACGTGCGTGTGTTCCACGCACTGCTTTTTACATTAATCTTCTCTCCTGTTGTACATTCCAGTCACAACCAGGTAGAATGAGTTAGTCGAGCTGGATTTGTTTTTTTTGTTTTTGTTTTGTTTTTTAAAAAATAGGAGCTGTTGAACCTTTCCCTCCCTCCAGTTTGCTCATTGATAAAACATCCGATTTCTCATTTTGGTTCCTGTTCTTCTGGGATAGAAATTCAAACATTGGGTTTTAAAATGGTGGGGGGGAGGGAGGGAGGGGGGGGGGGGGGGGGGGTCGTGGGTGTTTGCATCTCTATGGTGTAAATGTTGTGCAAATGTAGTGGTGCCTCTGTGTCACTGTTTAGGGTCAAACTACCGTTTACCTTCTCCAGTGCATATTTGTTGTTGGGAAGGGACCACTCACCCGGCTTGTGTTTCACTGGACCCATGACAAAACAGTTCTGTGCACATAATAAAAGATTTTACACATGGAAACCTCAGATTCATCTTTTCTCTGTTTGTTTTTGTGGCTTTTCACGTCAGTTGACGTTGCCTTCTGCCACCAGAGAATTGAAGATATCAGCCGGTAAAGATTTATTTGTAAATTAGGTACACTCACAGTGAAATGCTCGGCCTTGTGGATGCATTCATAAAAAGAAAGTAAGGCATTAGTTTCACTTGAGATTAAACATGAACAAATTCGACCAAAATGATCACTCCGCCCCCTATTTCTCTGGATGAATCTGCTTTTATATAAATGTCAGAATTGTTTGTTTGAGGGTTGAAATCCAAAGAAATACCATTTACTTTTATAGATGAAGAAGTATTTGAAAACAGGAGTCTCAAACTCAAATGACCTGGGTGCCACCGAGTAATAAAAATAATCAAATTTATGATGATATTTCACGTACTTTCAAAATCAAAGTGTTTGTTTTGAGATGGAACGATACACAGTTCACAATATACACATTTATGATGCAAAATTAATCTATTCATAAAAATAACTTACAGAATTAACTCATTATAACTTGATATTAAGTGTCGGGCTGCTTGAGAGAATAAATCTACCTCCTGTGAAAGGTCCTTAGCTGTCTATTTACACCGCTGTATTTTAACATTGGTAATAATGGTAACTTGGTCTGAAACTAAAGCATAAACTCAGCCTCCCTCCAACCAAAGCCTGTAAAACTCCTCACTTGTTCATTCCCCTTTCTTGCCTGATGGGGGCGCTAAAGCTGCCGTCCTAAAGGCCAAATGGAAAAGTGGGTAATTCCCTTCTCACATTCTCAGAATTCATTAAACATAACACATTTAGCACCAAAGTTGTTGCTAATGAATTCCTACATTTCCCAGAATACTTTGGGACAATTCTGTAGAACACATCTAAAATAGCTGCTGCTGCTGCTGTCGCCGCCTGCAGATCACATCAGACAACTGCCATTTCATAGAGGTGTGAAGTCAACTGTGGGAGGATGTTGGTTGAGTCAGGTTTAAATACATTTGAAAGGTCTTTACTGTAATTATCTTTTTAAAACGCTCTCTTGTTCTCTTCCTTTCTCATTTTGTTGCTGTAACAAGTGAATGTGCCCAGTTCAGTCCGACCTGATTTAATCTTAAACATGACACCTCTACGAGTCACTGCACAGGAGCACAATCTGCACTCTCCCCGTTTGAATCGACAAGTCCCCGAGCAAGTTTCTTTTGTTTTCACGGCATGAGAACTTTCCAAACACTGGAAACAGTGTTTACCTTGGCCACACTTTACAAAGTAATCTCATTGGGTTTTGTTTTTGGGTTTTTTTTCATAACCACATCTTAGTTTGACTCTGAACAGGAAATGACTGGGTGGGATTTTCAAACTAGACACATAATCATTTCCTCTCATGGTACGACAGTCAAAGCTTCAATTAAATTAGATAATTGTTCATTATTATTATTATTATTATTGTTAGTATTTACTGCATGCTCTTTCTATCCGTCAGTGCAATCCCTTTCTAGTAGAGATCTTACCAGTGGATGTAATACACAAAGATAGAAAACAAACATTTTATGCAGCTATTACATTTTTTGTAACTTTCTTAATTCACATTATAACGTACTGTTTGAAATGAGGAGAAATCTAGCGTGAGGTCCATGTCAGGTTGGGGGTTAGGGTGCTGCTGTTCTTTCTTATTATTCACCGACAAAATTCTATACAAATCTTAACGAGAAAGAGAGAGAGAGCATATTTGTAGAGCTGCATATTCATAATCGATTAATCTGTCGAGTATTTTCTCACCGTTTGGCCCATAAAATGTCAGAAAATGTAGAAAAACGTTGCTCAGTGTTTGTCAAACCTGGAAATGATGATGTTCTCAAATGTCTCGTTTTTGTCCACAAACAAATATGATTCGCTTTTAATGATTTCTTTGTTGTATGGAGCAAAGAAACCAGAACATATTCACATGTAAGAAGCTGAAACGATCGGAAATCTTGTTTTAATAATGAAACCCTCAAACCGATTAATTCAGTTATCAATTATAATCGATTATTCGGGTAACTGTTTCAGCCCCACATATTTGTTATTCACTTTATTAATTTTTTTTTTCTTATGTAGATTATTTATGTGTTATATATGTTATTGACAGAAAGTATTATTTTTTTTTAATCATTTTAGAACATTGCGTTGCAGATTTGTCTTGACTGCTGCACATTTAGAGTTTCTGATTTACGACTGAAAGTCCACATGTGATCAGATCTGTGTGCTGTTTACAGAAGTGAGCACTTCCTGCTTCTTTACGACACACTGACAAGAACATTATTATCAACATCATCATCATCATGAGCATCAGACGTCAGGATCAGCAGCAGCAGCAGCAGAACTCTCCTCCCGGTCCTCTCCATCGGCAAAGTGAGATATTTTATCTGAGATAATAATACATACATACAGCAAATACATAAATAAGCTTGTCATAAGAAGCACTTCCTCACAAGGAAGTACCTATATATATATATACCTGATTTATTTCAAAATGTTGTGAAGTGTTTTTTTTCTGAGAGAGAGAGAGAGAGAGAGAGAGAGAAAAGAGTGTGTCTTAACATTTCCTGGTTTTTTTGTTTCTTCTATCAGGCAGCGTCACAGTCAGCATGTCAGAGCTCCAACGATGTTCATGGACAGAGAGACTGAAATGAGCTGAAGTTAACTTTATTTCAACCTCAAACCTATATCTCTGCACCTCCAGGCAGACGGTAAGACAGACACGTCTGTGCAGAGTGGACACATTTAAGAACTTTGTTCTCTTTCTGTGTCTCCGTTTGCGGGTTTCCTTTTGTTGTGCTCTCAGATTAATCATGTGAGCATGCACAGTTATTATATGACTGCACTGCAAAGAAAAAAGGACTTAGCGATGAACTTATTCATTTAAAGATTGTTTAAATTGCTTACTTTTTCCCTTGTTTAATTCTCAATGTCGACCCCATTTCAGATACTACACAGCATCTGTTGAAACTATTTATTAAAAAATAATAATGTAAAGGAAGTTTGTGCTTCACTAACGCAGTCGATGTGATAAATGTAGCAATGGGTGTGGTGAAAGACTTGTGACAGTTTCGACTACCGCACATGTGACACAGTGACCAGCTGCGCCGAGGTGGAGCCTGTAAACATGAGTCCACTCTGTCGTTTCAGATCTTTCTCCGCTCAACAATGAAACGTCTCAGCGCGAAAGCATGCGTGACTCTGCTGTGTGGGGTCTCTGTGCTGTTTGCCACGGGCAGTAAGAGCACTTCCATCCCAGAAACCACCAGCAACTCCAGCAACTCCAGCACTGCTGACGCAAACGAGCCGCTCACCGCTGGACACAATGCAACACAATCTGCAACTCACAAGCCCGCACGAGACACTGTCACTGCAACAGCTGACACCGCCGCGTCGCACACACTGGAAACAGAAGACGGCGTTATGAGGAACCAAAGCGAAAGCTCAAATAGCAACACGACTGATTTGACCACAACAAGCTCAGATGAAGGACTCACAGCGACAACGACTGTACACACTTCTCTTAGCAATACGGTGACGCCCGAGACAAACAAACCCACAGAGAGGAAGTCACCCACCACGACTGCTGACGCGACAGCGCCTGCAACATCCTCTGCAGCATCTACTGCAACAGTGACCGTGTCTTCACTCACGTCCACCACCACAGCTGATGGTTCCACTTCACCCCTCAGCATCAGTACCTCTGCTTCCACTGTGGCCACACTGACAACAAACTCTACCTCTGAGGAAACACCTATGTTTGACCACACTTCTTCTTCTTCTTCTCCACCTGTCACCAGTACATGGACATCCACCACCGGCCCCAAGCTTTCATCTACAGATCAGCACATTTCTGAGACAAGTACCCACGTCTCCACGTCGCAGTCTTCTGACACAACAAGCTCAACCTCCACCACTGAGTCTTCTACCACCAATGAGTCTGCTACCATCTCTACCTCTGCTGTCTCTACAAGTCCAGTCGTAATCTTGGTCCCCCGCGTTCCCAAAAGGTTGCCCATTCCATCAACTCCAGCAACACAAACGACATCGACAACGACGACATCGACAACGACGACATCGACAACGATGACAGCGACGACGACAACGACAACGACAACGACACCTTGTGGAGTCCCACAGAACCCACCCAGCTCTGACGGGGTGGGGCCCTGCTCTACTCGCGGCGTGGTGAAGCACTGCCTCATCACCATCGCCTGCTTAGCGGCGCTGGCCACCATCTTCATGGTTTCCACCATTGTCCTGTGCACCAAGCTGTCGGCAAGGAAGTACAAGCTCAAGAAGCCACAGCAGGCGACCGAGATGATGTGCATCTCCGCACTGCTGCCCGAGAGGAACTACAACTACACAAGGCAACGTAGCCATGTCACCAACGGCGTGCTGGTGATCCCCAGAGATGAAGACAGTGATGAAGATGGAGGAGATAACTTCACCCTCAGCAGCTTCCTGCCTGAAAATGACCGTTATGTTTAGAGTGTTTTCATCAGCCGTGGACTGATCCGGCTGATGTAAGTGATGTGGATGCATTTGCTGTTTTAAATACAACAAACGCTTCCTCTTTCGATTGCTGGTGGTTTGTCCTTCAATGCATGCTCATATCTCTGCGCAGCAGGAAGAGACATCGACACCATCAACACGTGGTTTCACGTTCATGTGCCACTAGCCATATCTGTGAGGTCTGGTCCTCTACTGACGGCTTAAAGCCAGGACGAAGAGCAGGACCAAAGTTTGCTTTGTGGGTTTTTTTGTTTTTTTTCAAACATCCTGAGCAATGGGAGACAGGAAGTCTTGTTTTCTCATCGAGTTACATCGTGCAGTGTTGTTACACTCTGCAGTTTTCAAGTGGTTCTCTGTCGGCTGGGAGCCTTTGTGTTGAAATGCAGTTTTTTCTTTTATTTATTAAAGAAGAATTTTCCTTATTTTGTGTTTTAATGTGATGCTTTGATGTCATGTGTCCGTGGACTGTCTGATAGACACAAGTGTAAGATACTGTATGTATATATGTATAAGAATGACTGACATGTATTGGGGAGACGAATTCTCCTCATCCCTCCCTTTGCCAAGCATGTCAGACAACTATGGAAGCCAGAGAGGATGATACTAAATTTCCTTTTATAAAACATGAAATGGAAGCTCTGGCTGGTTTGTCCGTTCAGGCTGCTGTAGGTGGTGCAAGATGGAGGCCTTTGTGAAGCAAGAACATATAAAATGTTTATTCTAAGCCTACAAAAAACAATCAATTAAAGCAACTATACACTTAACACATCTACTTGTGGATATATTCAACTTCTAACAAAAAAACACCTTAAATATCACACACTGGCCCTTTAAACCTAGGGGGAAAAAAGGTCAGTTCAAAGGGAGCTGAATATGTGGTAGTTTATCAGTCACTGATGGTAAAAAAAACACTTATTTGAGTGTTCTGTAAACTCACTTCCTTATTAGCGAGAGGCCTGATAATAGGCCTTTCTTCTAAACCCCGGATTTGATCTCATATTCACTTCCCCTCCTGTGAAAAGAAAACAAGAGCCTCGAATGCTCTTCCTTTTTCTTTTCTGTTCTTTCCAAAACAGACACACACACATGAACTCTCCGCAGAGCAGATACGAATGTAAACCTGGACGATGCTGGAGCTCATCTCCAGCTCCCGATGACCATATAAAGCGTGATGTGCCTTGCCTGATCACAAACACAGTGGACTTGCCAAAAGGGCATTTACACACACATACACACACACTTGTTTTTATATCTTAGTGAGGACACATCATAGGCATAATATATTTCCTTAAACATAAACCATCACAACTAACTAAGGGCCTAAAACTAGGTCTTTACCCTGAAAAGTCCTTTTTTTTCCGTTACCAAGTTTAAACGTATATACAGAGGCTATAAGAATGTGCAATATATCCTTTTTTTCAGCACAACACAAAAACAGAGATCAAGCCGTTGTCATAGCTTGGAATGAGTATATTAATAAAGTATATTAACAAACCATAAATGTCTGTCTATAATGTACACTCTACATTCTATTTTAAGTCATTTTTTTTTATAGTCTTAGTGTTAATATCTTTTTGGTAATGCATGTTTATTATTGATTATCTTTATCTTTACTGTCTTTGCTGCTGTAACAATGTACATTTCCCCATAGATGATACATCAATAATAATACTATATATATATATACACAATGCTCACTCATGCAGTCCACTGTCACACTCCCTTAAGTGGTCACACACACCATGTGAGTTTAATTGCTCGACTCTGAAGAAAAACCAACACACCACCACGTTGTTTCTAACGGTCTCTTTGTGGCCCACTCCCCCCCCCCCCCCTCCTCTCCTGGCCATCAGCACAGGAAACATTAACCTCTTCCTGTATTAACCAGTCACTGGTACAAACCACTCTCTGACTCCTGTGTTTTTTACAAAGAGGTGGTGTGCTGTTAGTCATCAGTGTCAGCGGCGGCGTAAGGGGTTACAGGGAAAGAGGCCACCAGGCCACTGGTCAGGGAAAGAATGCCAGGAGAAATAGTGAATAGTGAAGTTCATGGTGTTTAAGGTTGTTTTTAGTGTTTATTTTCATTTTGATTGTCTGACACATCCAGTTATTGACACAGGAGGGTGCAAGGAGACGACCCTGCCCCCACAGCTCATAATAAACTCCAGCCTATAACAAGAACAATCTGTGTGCAAGGCCGAGACTCCAGCAGCAGACACTCTCGGGGGAAAGAGAAGGGGGGGTGGGAGGAGAACAGAGGGGAGGCAGAAGGAGGGATTTGTCCTCTTGGTTATTTTCTTAACTATCCAGACAAACCTACAGCCTGAAATCTGAAACTGCAGAAGTGGCGTGGCTCTGTGCTCTGTGCTCTGTGCTGTGTGCTCTGTGCTCTCTCGCTTTCTCAGTTCACTTTTTCCAGACTGCTTTCACTCATCCATCCTCCTCCATCAGACACGAGTCCTACTGTGAATGGTGAGTAAAATGTTCCATCAGTTCATGTGCGGGAGCTCTTCCTCTTTATTTAGTTTATACCACTGACTGGGGTGCCCTTAGGTGGAATGGGGGGTTTCTTGACCACATCATGTTGAAGGTGTGTGATGTGACAGACCTCATGATGCCTTCAGAGCAGCTTCCAGCCTCGGGAAAGAATGGAATGTGATGCAGAAGATGATATTTTGTCAGTCAGCTTAGGAGGACAGGGTTTAGGTCATGGTTACATGTTATTGTGTTTGGTTTAAGTTTTTGTCTGAGTATGTGTGGCCTTTATTTGGTCAGAGGTGAGTAGGAGATCAATTACTTTGGAGGAAAATTTAAAAAAAAACAACAAAAAAAAAACTCCCACCATTCCTTTCTCCAGATGAGAGTGGAGTTTCATTTGGCACAGCTTGCACGCAGATGCAGCGGCGCATGGATCAGAATAACGCAGACTGACTGTAACAGACTAATGCTGTGTTTAAAGCTTTATTTCAGCCATGACAGTTTTGATTTGAATTTGGGCTGCTTGTTTAACTGTTTAAAGTTGCATGTTTTTCTCCAGAAACTTCGGACTCTCTTCTGATAACAATCTGAGAATGTGATAAAATATATATTTGTGGATTTGCATACTTAGCTATCTCATTAAAGTAAGGAACATTTAATATAGTTTTGGTCAACAATCTCTGGTGCTGCTTACATAAATGACTTTGTAGTTCCATAAACATGTTATCACTGACTCAGAACTGTCTTGTCTAAACCTATAACTTGACACAATTGTTGTATATATGCTCCTTGTCTCTTTCTTCTGTCTCTACCTCTCCTCTGTCCCCCATTTTTTCCTTTCACCCCAATCGGTCGAGGCAGATGGCAACACATCTTTGAGTCCGGTTCTGTCAGTTATTTTCTCTCCACTGATGCCTAGCGCTTGCTCATTGTGTGAATTGTTGGGTTTCTCTGCACTCGATGATGTTGTCTCTGTCCAGTGCCTTGAGATAATGTATGTTGTGATTCGGCACTGTGCAAATAAAATTGAATTGAAAGATGGATGAAAGATATTTTATTGTTTTTTTTCCGCAGAAACCTGGACATTCCAGATTTCATCCAAATGGTCAGAGAAGTGTGAAGATTCAGGTAATATAGTCTGAGTGGTGATTAGGTTGTAAGATAGTTTTGAAGATCATGAGGAGAAAACAGATGTTGTGCACTTTGACTTAAATGTGATGGCAAACATGAGCGGCACAAACTATCTTCACAAACATGTAAGTGACTGACATTTCGTTTATTTACAGATCCTGCGGGGAAACCATGCTCCCGATGGCCCTTCATCAGATTGGCATGTGCCTGGTGCTTTGCCTCAGCAGCAGTTTGGCTACACCTCAGTCTCTTTACAGTTCCCTAGAGGGAAGTGCAGATGAGGAAGACCTCAGTAGCTCTGCTTCCTCCATGCCCACCACCTCCCTTTTCTACGAGTACCACACCACACCTGTCGGCCACACCCTCGTGGAAACGGACTTCTTGAGCCAGGTTGTGAACTTTCTGGAGGAGAACATGCTCCTCATCCTCGTCACAACCTCTTTCACCCTCCTTGTCTTCCTCGCCATCTGTGGAGCCATATTCATGAGCCGCAGGAGAAAGGTCAATGCCTACTACCCTTCCTCCTTCCCTACAAAGATGTATGTGGACCACAGGGACAAAACTGGAGGAGCTAAGCCCTTTCATGAAGTGCCAGAAAAACCATCTCCTAAGCAGGAAAGTGAGCCAGTGGACTCTCACAAGCAGCTCCAAGCAGACATCATGAGGGCTGCCAAGAGCCTGCGCACGCCAAACAAATCTGCTGATGCCGCAGAAGGAAGTGAAAACAGTCAGAAAGTAGCAGACCGCAGTCCTGAAGACAGCCTTAAACCACATGGCAACATCCTGGATCAACAGCTACCACGTTTCCCCGAGGAGAAGGCGCCTTGTGAACTCTCCGACAACGAAGCACCCACAGCAGGAGGCGGCACAGAGCAGATTCCTCCAGAGCAGCCTCGACCAGAGGAAGATGATTCAGAGCAGCCTCAACCAGACAAAGATGATTCCCAGGCACCTTTGATTGGCAGGAGTCTCCGGCCCTCCTCTCTGCACATTCACAATGATTCTGCTACACTTCAGCTGATCGAAGGAGAGAAAACTGCTTTCTAACTCCTCAAAAGTACTGTGAACAGACTACTGCTTTGAATCCACGTGTGGCAATTTGTAAAATAAACCTCAAATGTATCTGCAGATTTACAGAGAACAGTTTCCACTCATTTTTGTGTGTGCGCAAAGTCATACATTCCACTCAGAACAAAACATGATTGAAATTTTTAATTGCAGCAGGGAAACTAAAAACACAGAATTTCCAAATAAAACCAGTTGAACCTCTCATTGTTTTAAGCCACTTTGCTGAACTGTACATATAATCTGTCAGTGTTTAGGGTGCAGACACGGATACATAAACAGCTCAAACTATTCATCTCACCTTTCAATACAAACCCCTGAAGTCATTGTACCAGTAACTCAAACAGTGCTTAAATTGTGCGTTTAGGTGACAGGCTAAAGTTTAACTGTACAGGGTTAGAGGACCACAGACTAAGCCCGACGACACACTGCTACAGAGAGTTGGTGACGTTGTGCGTGTCATAAACATGTTTCGTGTGCGTCTGTCAGAACTGCAGTTAAGTGGATTACTGCTTCTCTTCTTTTCCTCCTGGCAGCAGGAAACGAGCAGTGACGTCCAGCTCGGAGTGATTGCTTTAACTGCTGGCACTGACTGCCTCCTGCTGGCCGTCCTGCTGCTTGAGCCGATAGTCAGCCAGGGCAGCTTTGATGGCGTCCTCTGCAAGCACTGGGGAGAAACAGGAAATACAGATTGAATACACACATGAGAACATGTGTGGAAAAGCTTGGAGAAGGGGAATCCACTGAAAAACCTACTGGAGCAGTGGAGTTTAACTGGTGGAAGACAGAGCTCTTTGGCAATGTCGGTGTTCCTTATTGTCAAAGCTTCGTCCACCTGAAAAGGAAAGCACAAGTTGAGGCTCATGTAACCAAAAAAGTGAGCTTAAGTGTAAAGGAAATGTCGTGTGTGCATTGTGTTAACTCACAGATTTGCCCTTCACCCACTCAGTGGCCAGAGAGCTGGAGGCAATAGCAGAGCCGCAGCCAAAGGTTTTGAACCTGGCATCCACAATCTTCCCCTGGTCATCCACCTGAATCTGTCAAAATTAAGGGTTTTTACAGTTTTACTAAAATACAAGAGGACAGGAAACAAACTCTCTATTTATTTTCAATATAGAGAGTGTGTTTACCCAACTGATAACAGGAAATGCTCTACAGCAATGTTTAACTAAGTAATCTAAAATCTGGGACCATTGTTTTGTGTATCAGTGCGTGCTGTGTTATTATAATCCACTCTTTGTGTAGACAAAAGGCTGAATACCCTCCTTATTTGTTACCTGGAGTTTCATCACATCTCCACAGGCTGGCGCTCCAACCAAGCCTGTCCCAACATTCCTCGAGTTTTTGTCCAGAGTGCCCACATTTCTTGGGTTCTCATAATGATCGACCACCTTCAAATAAGAGCGGAGGGAAACACTGTGTTAGGAAAACAATGCAGTGGAGGTGCACTTTATCAAATATTTGACAATATATCCTGATACTTAAATAAAGGACAAGAATTCCGACCACATTCATATCCTGGAATGCTTCTCTTTCATCCTACTACAATCACACAATGTCCACATTTATTGTTCATCGCTGTTACATGACAATGAGTCTCCTCCATTACACACGGGACACCAACATAAACAGATTAGGACTGAATTTCATTGTCCCCTATATGAACCTCGCCATCCTGTCCTCTTCCACTCGTTCCGGCTGAGTCACTCTGACTAAGGCAACATAAACTTGCTGGACATTGAAACAGAAGTGCATGTTCATAAAAAAAGTAATATTTCATGTAAATACACAACATTTCAGATGATTTGGGATTTATACAAATACTTGTGATCTTTTTCAGTGCATTTTAGACTGTCACAATGTATTTATCTAATGTGATTCAATTTTTTACAACTTATGTGACACGTGATGTAAAATTTCGAGACTGTTTGTTGTTTCTGTCACACAAGGGGTGACCTGGGACATAAAAGCAAACGCTTAAAGTGTAACGTGGAATTATAGTTTAAACTAACTAAGATATAAAATGGTATTTATAAACACTTGGGATATAAAGGAGTTCTGTTCGCTTCTTGTGGTTAACTAGCCTCATACCTGAACCAGGTGCCTGTTACCAAACTGTACTTGCTCACTTGTTATGACTGTAAACAAAGGTCACAACAGCAGCTAATAACACACCGTCACCCGTCCCCTTTTACAGAAGCTGTGCCCCTCCAGCTTACCTTCTTGTGGTAACAGCATCGAGTGGTGAATTCAGGAGCAGAGAGCCGTCTGGAGAGCAGAGACAGAGAGCTGAGACACTTACTCGCCATGTTGCGAGACCGCTGGAATGACGCAGTTTGAGAGAAGGGCAATGGTAGCGTTAGCTTCTCCTGTCCGGCGTTGTGAGGGGGCGGGGTCAACTTAAACATCATCTGCGCATGCTCGGCTTACACAATCAAAATAAAGTCTTTCAAAATAGTTCACATCTCATTTATACAACATATCAATAGTCACAGTCCATGCACCCAATGTTCTAAGCTTTAATTTCAAGTAAGACCGAAGCCAACTTTTGTACAAGTGATTAGATCTTGTTCTCACTCTTAAAAGGTACAGTAGGCTGATTTTGGGGCTTCACTGCTAGACCGTTATATAAACACGCAATGCATTGTGGGGCAGAGTGACACACGACACAAGAACATTCACAAGTGTAGAACAAAGATAAGGCAATACATCAAGACTTTGGAGTAAACATTCACGACATATAGTTCATCATATTTACCCCCAATTCTCGATTTTATGGAGAGATGTATTGTTTGGATTCACTGATGTTGAAAGAAAGGTTAATTCACAATTCTATTTGAGTAATTTATATATTATAGTAACATTTTTATTCACAAATCCAAAGTTTTAAGGAAAAAAACATTTGTTTTGGTCTCTTCAATGTGTGAATGTACAAATTTAAAAAAACTGTCAAAACCCATAACCTTTGTAAACTTTATAAGAACAAATTAACTTTATTCCGTGAAGTGAGTCTCGATAATTTGCCCTTTAAAAAAGTGACTCCCCCATACAAAACTATGCTTTAGGATATTTCATGGTAATAGGTCTGTACTTTTACTCATGTAGCAGTTGCATTTTAATCTAGTTTTCATTGTCTTTGATATATTTTACATTGTTTGTTTCATAATAAAAGCAAACAAAAAGACACATGTATAAGAGAGGATGTAAGTCAGTGCTATTGCATTAGTGGATCATATGATGTTTTAGGGAAGTGAACAAAAATGCTTACTGAGGCAATAAAAACATGATTCGAAGAGGGTATTGGTATTGACACACACACACACACATATATATTTCACATATACACATACATAAATACACTTATACATATATATATACATATATACATATACATGATTCATTTGTTTTTTTGTTTAAGTATGCAGTGTACCAACAGTATGTGAAAAAGTGAACTGGTGGTTTGTCTCCTTGTGTCAGTGTGAGAAGACGATCCTCTGGTGAGATTACAACAGTTGGGTTTTATAAGACTTGAAAAATCATCTTAAAAGCTTCAGGGGAAAAAATCATTACTTTTTAAGTTAACTTCTCACCGCCTGTAACAAACCAAATAGCTAAGAATGCTCTCACCCACACTACTATCTGTGATAGGTGGACACTAAAAGCTCCCTTTTGTTCCACTGCATTGTCATTTTCGTCATTGTGGTCCGTGCCCAGAAAAGGGAATTGAGTAGTTGTATCCAACAGTGAGGTTTTCACCAACTAGTAAACTGACTGTTCTTTCCCTCTGACTACCGTGAGTACTAAATAACATCTTATTAATTTGACAGCTTAATCAACAATATTTTCACAATGTTGTAAAAAAGGTTAAGTTGCTTTCGTATTGTGTTTATGTCTGTTTTAAAAAAATGACATTGTGTTTAATAATCTTACAGGAAAAACAAGCATGGAGGTGGATTATATTTCATACGATGATTACACTCCTGACAATGAAACTGAGAACACCAACACTACAGTTGGAGTACTGAATTTCAACAATTCCCAGTCTTCTTTGACACACGTCCTTGTGGTTTTCAATATCCTCATAACTGTTGTTGGCCTTGGAGGGAATTCACTGGTGATTTGGATCTGTGGCTGGAAAATGAAAAGAACAGTCATCAACACCTGGTATGTCAGTCTGGCCATTTCAGACTTTTTGTTCTGTGCATTTCTGCCACTGGAAGTATTCTACATGATAACTTCTCACTGGCCTTTTGGACTTCTCTTGTGCAAGATCACCTCCTCCGTCCTGTTCCTCAATATGCACAGCAGCGTGTTTCTGTTAGTTCTGATCAGCACCGATCGCTGTATAATGATTTTATTTCCCGTTTGGTCACATAATCATCGGACTGTGCGAAAAGCGTTTGGAGTTGTCGTCCTCATGTGGCTCCTCTCCGCACTCCTAACGTTGCCCTCAGTGATCTTCAAACAAACCACGGTCCATGGCTCAGTCATTCAGTGCTACTCTGATTATATGGACCATTCTAGACACAAGGCAGTGGCTCTGACTCGATTCATCTGCGGGTTCCTGATTCCTTTCCTAATGATTGTCTGCTGCTGCTCTGTGCTTGGTGTGAAGCTCAGAAGTTTGACCATCAAATCGACAAAGCCTTACAAAGTCATGGTGGCACTCATCTTTTCATTTTTCATCTGCTGTGTCCCCTACCATACCTTTGTTCTTTTGGAGTTAGACTTGAAGAACCACAGGCTGCATGTTCTCCAAGCTGGACTGAAGGTGGGAGCCACCCTGGCAGCAGCAAACAGCTTTATATCCCCATTTCTATACGTCTTTGTTGGTAACGACTTCAAACAAACCCTTAAGAGAACTTTGACATCCAGGATAGAGGAGGCAATGATAGAAGATTTTCGCACAGGTTTAAATCACTCAAGGTCTAAGTCAATGGACATCTTCCAGAATTAGTGTTAGGCGTCATCTAGATAATGGGTTTTAAGACCTAGTAGATTTCAAGTCATATGTAATAAACTTAGATCTTGATGCATCTGTATACACTTGGACAAACTTCACCTATGTCGGAATGGTCAGTGACAATAATAATAAAAAACCTTTAAGTTCAGATATTTATATATTTTGCATTTAAAAGGTTTGTGTCTGTGGATGATTTGCTTTTGCGTCATGTTTGCAAATTGGCTTTAAATTTGCCCACATGGAACAAATGAATTGAATCAAATATTTGATTTGTAACCTTTTTATAATTTTATAATTTATCAAATTAGGACATTTAAACTGTAACCTTCCAGTGTTGTGTTTTTCATTGCATTTGTGTTATTTTATACTAACTAAAGTCAAAATTATTAAACATTTTCTGTATTGATTGGTTGATTATTTATTCAAATGCAAGTGCCCAACTCTCATGGGTTCATAAGACACCCGAAAAGGTCTAGATACGGCGGTTCATCCAATATTTCATTAGTGCAAAGGTTTCAGCTCAATTTCCAGCTTTGTTTTAAGCTTCTCTGCCACGCCTCCCCTTTCCTGAAGCACAAGTCAATGTTTTCATTATCATCAAAGCAAAAGAACTCAGCATGTAGGAATGGCATTTTACAAAATATCATTTTACAAAATGCACTTGTCCTTGTAAATGAGACAATAGGACACAAAATGAACCTCATTCCCAATTTCTTTGAGTCCACACGTCAGTCTCTGTGTTCCTCTGTTAGTAGGTGAATAACAAATAAATACTAATTGGATTTCATTGCTAGAGCAAAAATTAGAAGCAATAAGAAATACCTTTGATCTATGCATGATCTACCTTGACTGTGTTTAATCTACAGTAATTTCCGAAAATGGTGACTAGATACTGTCATCGCTAGATTGATTATACACTAACTATAGGCCTGTCAACCATTAAAAAACAAATAAACTACTGCACATTTTGCCCTGATTAATTGTTTTTCATCACAATAAAGCTTCTAATAATTCATTAATTCAATTCAATTGATTTTTTATTTTTGAAGGTATTATATATTGATAACATGCTTCTTGTAGTTTATTCAATTTCTGCCACTATAACTCCCCTAAATGTTACACAATGGACCTATACATGTGATTTATTTTTTAACTGAGGGCAGCAGTGAAAACAGACTAAACTGAGGGCAGCAGTGAAACAGACTAAACTGAGGGCAGCAGTGAAACAGACTAAACTCTAAACTGAGGGCAGCAGTGAAACAGACTAAACTGAGGGCAGCAGTGAAAACAGACTAAACTGAGGGCAGCAGTGAAACCACTCACGCCATGACTAGCGCAGCAAGTTAACCACGCCCCTATTTTCAGTTCAGGATCTACTTCTCGGTTGCGGATGTGTGACGATGCAACCAGCTGTTAGGATATTTTCCCAACTTCTCTGAAGTGTCAATGAAAAAAAACAAAACACCTGTCAGTTAGAAATCTCTTTTGAGCGTGTTGTTCGCTGCTCTGTGCTCGGTTAAGCTGTGCTCTCGCTCTTCCGCTCGCCAACTTTAGCAGCTTAGCTCGCCGTAGCTAGCAGCTCATGGGTCTGGTGATTTACTTCCATATTTAAACAATTTCACAATTTAAGTTGAGGGTCCCGTCTTCATTCGTTTGGAAAAGCCACTACCCTACATCGTGGTCCTCCACATGTTCTTATTTTGAACCGCTGGATGCCAGCGGAGGAGTCACCCCACCTGTGCCTTCTTGCCTAGCGGGCTTGTGTCTAAATGGCCACCGCTGCGCCTCCTCAAGCCTCCGGCTCTTCTGCGGCCTCTGACAACCCGAGTCCCGGCTCCAGCAGCTCAGCTGCAGCCGACGGCGGCAACCAGGACAGCACCTTCGAGTGCAACATATGTCTGGACACTGCCAAGGACGCTGTGATCAGCTTGTGTGGACATCTGTTCTGGTATGTGAGACTTATTATTGGTGGGAATCACAAGGTACCTCGCGATACATGGTCTACGATACCAATAATATCACGATACAACGATTCTGTGATGATCGTTATATTGCAAGACAAGCATGTAGTGATACATATTGGTCTAACTGAGGAAAACAAGGATTTCTCTATTTCTTCACAACATAGAGAACAAAGTGCATAACGTCTGTGTATTGAATGTGGATTTTCTGATATTGTCCCGCTGTAAACTCCCTCTTCTCCCTCTTTGGCCAGGTAACTTCCACCACAGTTTCCCTTGTTTATTTGAGCAGCACTGCAAGAAGAGACATCAAGTAGCAAAGTGGCAGGGACTGTTTACTTTCGAGCACCTTAATTAATGAAATAAGGTTGTGATATTTGCCCTGGTGTATCGATTATCGTATTGCATGAGGAAGGACAACAATACATCAGCAAATAGATTTTTTTCACCCACCCCCCTATAATATGTCCAGTAGGATGTTATTATATTAAGACAAAATTATGATTTATTAGATCAGATTAAATTAGTTGGATCATTTTGACCTAACTCTGCTAATTAATACAATATACTTTTTTACAAAACAATTAATCTGGTTCATAGCTGAATAGTGCTGTGAAAAAAAGATGCACGTTTACATCATGTGGATGGAAAATATTATTGGCTGCTGGAATATATTAATCCAGCCATATGTAAAACGCTTGTAAACATGTCTGCACTCATTCAGAATGAAAACTACTTTTACCAAATGATATCGCTATTTCCGATCTTAGAAATATTTTTTCTAGAATTAGAGTTAATATTGCTGGTTTATTTCAATAAATTGTAGTACATTTAAAAAAATATCCCAGAGACCCAGTCAAGCATTTCCTAAGTAATCGTTGAAATATTTCAGATAAATAATAATGTCTTATTTGGTGTAGTCTATCAAGCCTCTTTTGAGCATTTAGAAAAAACTTTAACTACTCATGTACTGTATGAATTTTATTACGCAAAATTTGTGACTTTTCCACTAATTACACCTCTTCTCCTCCTTTGCATCTCCTCCTGAGCAGTTGGCCATGTTTGCATCAGGTAAGTTGAACCTTTGTTTTCCTCCTCACCATCGTTTTCATTCAAATGCCAATCAGAGGGCAGCACCTTGATACGCCTTTGTGTTTGTGCAGTGGTTGGAGACCAAACCGACCAGACAAGTGTGTCCAGTGTGTAAAGCTGGCATCAGTCGAGACAAAGTTATCCCCTTGTATGGGAGGGGAAGCACAGGTCAACAAGACCCCAGGTTGGTACTGTTGTGTCCTTTTACAGGTCAGGTTGACTCTAAATTTCACATATTATGAAATCACAGTAACCTGTGTAATACTGCTGTGTTGAGCATGTTCCCTTGTATTGCAATATTCAATACTAGCTTGAGGGTCATTAAAACAGCATTGTTAACAATATACTTTTTTTGGTTTTACAGAGAAAGAACACCTCCCCGACCACAAGGGCAACGGCCTGAACCAGAAAACCGTGGTGTAAGTACTTTAACTTCCATGTTAGTAACTAATTGCCTTATGTCAGCTGAGATTGGCACAACACCCCCCACGGCCCTGCTGTGGAGGATAAAGCGGTAGATGATGGATGGATAATTTTGTGCTGGATATCAAGCAGCATTATGTAATCTGTCAGTTCAAAATCAGATGTAAAAGTTATGGCAGTGTAATCCATATTTTATTCGTATTCTTGTAACTTTTTAATTTTATTCTTCGTTTTATTCTTACTTATTCTTATAGTTTATAACTTTGTAATTTTCAAAATTGCTGCTATAAGATTCGTTTCTGCTATAACATTCGTTACCTTTGTACACTGGAGCGCTGTGACGAAAGAATTTCCCGCAAGGGATTAATAAAGTATATTCAATTCAATTCAATACAATTTCTGTCAAATTCATACACAGATTTAGTGTATATTCTGAGGGGGTGTCTCTGAGCCAGAGCCACAGCAATTTAAATAGGCATTGTCAACAGTTTATGCTAATTGTAAGATGATCCTGGTTCTTCCTCATTTACTACTCCTATTAAAACACGTAGGAGCATCACCTGTTATGTTTCAGACAAGATAATGTCATAATTTCTCTGCTCACATTAACATTGGGCTGTGGAGCTTCTCACGTGGCACTGAATTAAGGGGTGTTCTTTTGTTGGTTTTCAAATCATTCCCCAACATTGCTTATCCCATTTTTAAGTAATCTTACACTTTCATGATGAAACTATCACACAGAAGGCGAGTAATGAGGTGCAGTGTTGGGCTTCCGTATTGACAAAAGGACATTTCCCTCTGGGATCTATTAAATGCCAAGTGCTGCGTTGCAAGAGGTTTCTCTTGAGATTGACCTCAAATTGCATTGCGTGTTGCGTCACATCTGACTAACTATGTCATAAGCTGTACAATTAGATCTGAAAACATGGTCGGACATAAAAAAACAAACCACACTGATGTTGTTTTTCAGGGATTTCAAGGGTTCGGCTTTGGAGACGGGGGTTTCCAAATGTCATTTGGAATTGGTGCCTTTCCGTTTGGTATTTTTGCTACAGCTTTCAACATCAATGATGGCAGACCTCCTCCAGGTATGTGTGATTTTTACACACCACATATATTCAACTTTTATCGGTATTATCAAATAACCCATTTTAAACCACTTCCCCAACAGCAGCCCCTGGCACGCCACAGCACACAGATGAACAGTTTCTGTCTCGACTCTTCCTCTTTGTCGCTCTGGGGATTATGTTTTGGCTGCTGATTGCGTGAACGCATGCATGGCGACGCCTTAACATTTGATGGTAGACATGATAAGACACATCATCAGCGTTGTGCAAATGTGATTCTGATTTCGTGCATGATTTATTTTGTTTCACCTCACCATTCATGGAAGAATGTAAAGGGGTTTATTTTTATTTTTTTTCTTTCTTTACCCAAAACCACATTTCATTGGTTTCCACATGGGATTTTCCACAATAGAATTCTTGATTTGCCCCAGTTGACAGTTAATATTGTAACAATCACATGTGCTTTTCCTACTGTAATCTGTGAAAGTGTCTCTCAGCAACCTCCTGAGATGTGTGATGAAAATCTGCTAACTCTTACGCCATGACTCTGTTCACTAATGACCTTTAACATTATTTTCGAGTGCTACCTTTACATACAATTTACACTTTGTCATCAGAATTTTCTGTGTGAAATTGTCTTTTTATTTTGGTTCTCTTTTGATGCATATAAGTATGGGAAAATATAAATTTATGAAGCAGTATTTCTTTCTAAATACCCTCTCTCAGCATTTTATTTTTTTTGCCTTGTGTTGCTGTAATTAAATGTAAGATACTGTACTACAGAGATGAAATAAATTTTGATCCTTTGACATGAAATATTTTTTCCTAATATGAATTCACATGGTGAAATCAAAGCTATGCAAATGAAGATGTTGGTAAAGTGTTGATGGTGTCAGTTTCAAATCAAACACAAAAATACTTCAATGAGATCTGTTGAAAAGCCGAACGATTCATTCACACTCACCCACTTTATGCTGTACAAAAAAGGAAAAACAAATATTTTCGTCAATCTGTGGAAGAGTTTTATAGAAATCAAAAATAAAGTATAAAAAAAAAAGTAAGTTTGATCTAGTCCGGTGTTTCTTGCTCCGTGTGTTTCTCGTGGCATTCTGACTTTGCAATGTTGAACTCTGCTTCATACATAATCTGCTGGATCTTTATTTTTGTCTCACACCTTTTCTGTGGAGCGAGTCGCTTCAGAGCAGGGACAAAGCTCAGCAAAAACAGTTCATCCTCATCTCGGGGCCTGGTGGGAAATGCTGTGCCATTGTCTTTCACTAGCCATTTTGTTGGGGATTGAGAATTTTGAGAAGGCGGCGATGAAAGCGAATCTTGCACCAGGCGTCGTTTTCGTCCAGTTTTGCTGATGGTGGGGCTTGACGGCAACTTCGCCATAGCGGCAAACTGCACCATCTGTGACTCCTGAGACATTGATGGGACCTGCGACACAAACGAGACCTGAGGCTTGAGGTCAGGTTGACACACGGGGCCCTTCATGATGGACTGCGGCACCTTGGCCGTTTCAGGTGATGTGGATTCTCCCTCCACACTGCCAGACTCGTTGTCATGATGGTCATGGTCGTCGTCATCGTTGCCACACAGGTCAAGCATTCCACATCTCGAGCCAGCAAAGGGTGCAATAAAGTTCATAAGCTGTCTGTACTTCCATCTGCTGGGTACAATCTCCCCTTGCTTTTTGCTTTTGATCTCCATCCGCACTTCCTTCAAGTACCGGTCCCTCATGTTCTTCCATTTTCTTTTGCACTCGTCAGCTGAAAAGTAAAAAAAAAAAAAACAAGTGTGTAAATCACATGATTCTCCTGATTAGTCCCCAAGAATGTTCAGAGACAAACAAAGCATTCTGGACACGGAGGTGTTTACTATGAGTGATAAACCAATTTGTTAGTAAATAGTTAAACGTTTGTCTGAAAAACATTGCACTCATGCACTGTTTTTCTATTCTATTTTAATAGTTTAATCCTTAATCTTTGTATAGCTGAGAAGTTATGTTTTTATTCTCTTAAATATTTCATTGCTACATTTTTTTTACTTAACTGCTGTAACAAAACATAATAATTGCAAATAAATACTATAATAATATAATTTACTTTCAGTCAAATTTTCATTTTATTTTGATAAATCAAATAGTTCATATTATGACGAAGGGTCAAATCTTTAGCACTTAGGTTTTGGTTAAAAATAAATGATTGTCTGCTGCTTTTCTGCACAAATAAAATAATTGTCCACTCTAAACACCAAACCTAGTCAATGGTTGATTATTATTATTTTTACCCTAAACAAAGCTGCTGAAATCATACAGTGTATTCAAAGCGCAAATGTGACGGAAGTATAACGGTTAGTTTTACTGCCTGACTATGAAGCAGCGTTGTGTCATGGCGGTCTCCATGCGGCTGCCGCTGGCTCCGCCACTGCCGCTTCCAATCGCCTGTCAGTTCATAATATACGTCGCGGTGCGTGACTGAGAAGCTCCGTGGACAGTTTTCTCCTCCTCCGCGGTGCCGTGTGTGGTGCTCGTCACGCGGCTAGCGGCGCAGTAGAGCAGTGCGGTGCGGGACCTCGCCGTCCGATACAGCGCAGCGCGGCGCGGCCTAGGCGTACGAGTAGCGGCGGCTACCGCTAGCACGGTGCGCGCGGCTACAGCCACAACCACCGCGAGGAGTTAAATGCACACAAAAATCACGAAACATCAGCACGGGACGCGTGGGATTCCTTTCAGTGCAAGGAGCACACGTGTTGTCCAATTCCTCTGTTAGTTCGCCCCCGCTAATATCGGCGTAGCGGAGAATAACTGACAAATAAAGTTGTGATAAACAAAAATAACGCTCAAATACTTACACGGGAGTCCGAGCACAATGCTGATGTTTCGCCAGGCATTTGTTCGACTTTCTGTGCAGCGGTAATTCGGTAAAGTGACATTATATAGCTCTGGGTAATTAAACACAGACAATATTAACTTTTCGTCCATTTTGCCCCCGTGAGTTGGTGCTGCGCGGACGCGGAAGCGGCAGGCGTCTCCCGCCTTTTCCGCCCAGCTGCTGCGCCAACGCAACGCGAGTTATCGCGAGTGGCGGAGCCTTTTGCCGCGTTGTGTCGCGCCGCCGTTCACAGGTGGTCTGTGTAGTTTCGTATTTTCGACACTGGGGGGCGCACGACTACACTCTGCACTGGACCCCATGACCATCTCCATCAAAAACAGTTCATGTGACCTATTTTATGCTGCACTCTTTAGCTTTGATATTTCATGATGAGAAAATCAGAACGAGTGTGGCAAATAACACTCGTTTGCTTTGTTTTCAATATATTGAATACCAAATTAAATGAATAAGTTGCACAATCATGGTCATTTTTTTCACTTCGTCTTTTACTCTTGATAGAAAACTTGATAGAAACACAGTAAAGAGCAGTGTAGGGCTCTTTTATTTACCCTGAAGAAGGTGACTTTGATGTCGACTTTTTGTCAATTTTTCAATCCCAACTTCCTGTTACTGTGGGAATGAGACATGTGTCTCAGATCCACTGTCTGATGATCAAATAACACATTTATCTCAAAAAAACCACTACATTTTTGTGTGAAGTGGCTTTATATGACATTATATTTCCTGCAGTATTCTAACTTCTAAAAGAGTACTAAAATATTCTACTCAAGTAAAAGTACCACTATGTTGATAACATTTTACTTAAGAACATGTAAAAGTACTGGTCTAAAAAATTTACTCAAGGTAAAAAAAGTAGCTTGCTTGTTTCTTAGTTCCTTTTTCCGCTTTCATGTGTCAGGGGAAGCAAATCTCACATTGTTTATAATTAAAGTCAAACCTTTACAAATTAAAGTACTGATAGAATAAAATATGTAAACACATAATGCATCTGTCAAAATGGTCACAAATGCTTTAACTTTCTCACTCACTCAGGGACCTTAATTAATGCCAATTCAGCTGTCCTCATTTACTGTGTATGAATTTTTATTTCATCAATTTTTTTTGTCAGGCCAACATTTTTTTTTTTACTTCGTAATAGATGTGACTTACAACGTAGTGAAGTACAGTAACTTCCAAAAAAACCCTATTCAATTACACCACCTCTGCTTATCAAGGCTCCTTACCTCAGAGATAGTCTATTTTGTTACCATTGTTTTATTTTTGTCCCTGCATATTTTGTTAACCTTATACTTTACCTTATTAAATAAATAATAATTTTCCTAATCCACTTGGTTATTTTATGTTGCGATTAGTCAGAAAAAACTTGCATCTCAAAAGAAACAAGAGGACAACTTGCTTACTTTTGTTGGAATCAGCCACATTTCAGAGACTTGAAAATTGACATAAAAATAAAGTTCTGTGATTTTGAGTGAATGCAGCCACACTTCCTAATTTATGCAGTTGCACAAACTAGCACCTGTGAAAAGGCTCGATATCTACTTATAGGGGTAAATGTCCAGAAAAAGTCCATGAGACTAAACTGGACATTTTGGATAATTTAAAAAAAAACTGTCACATACAAATATAAAGTTTAATTTTAATTTTAATAAAGTTTAATTTAAAGTATAATTAGTTTAATTTTTTTTATTAATCCCCTTAGGGAAAGTATTCCTCTGCATTTTGACCCATCCTAGAATTAGGAGCAGTGGGCTGCCACACTGAGTAGCGCCCGGTGAGCATTGGGAGTTGGGTACCTTGCTCAGGGGTACCCTTTTTGGCCGGGTGGGGATTTGAACCGGCGACCTTCCGGTTACCTTTCGGTTGTCAGAAGCAGACATGCATGCAAAAAGATACAATTAAAAAAATGAAATGGTCTTGGATCTGATCTGATGCATTAATTCTTGTATGGTTACAGAAAACTGTCCAGCAGGAGCCACCTTAGGTCAACGTACAGTATCTACCTCTTATCATCATCAAAACTGACTTGACTCATAGTTCAGGTTTGTAGAATCAATCACCTGTGATGTCATGTGTTAAAGGAACGCACAGTGCATGTAGGCTTTGTCAACAGCAGTAAATAGTGTTCCACGTACCTGTGAGTGAGGAATAGCATTAATATTCAACTGTATTTTGCAATATATTATTTACAAACTACATTTAAGTTCACCACCTAATTGGTTTTATAATTATAACAAGTTCTAATTTTCAGGGTTTTTTTTCCCCCAATGTGTACATTTTCTGATTTCTTTGCTCCGTATGACAAATTATTAAAAAAATCATTTTGGTTTGTGGACAAAAGACATTTGAATCAGCATTTCTAAGTTTTGGAAACAGTGATCAACCTTTTAGGGACCAAACAAAGGAAGAAACAAATGAATAGATTAGGGCAATAATTGTTAACTGCAGCCCTATTTCTGAAGAATGATAAACGGGTGAAAAGGCACAATTTATTTGTTTTACATTTATTTTTAACATAGCTTTGTCATGTGTCAGTTATTTTCTGATCAGGGCTGCAAGAATTACCAAATTAATCAATAAATAACTATTTTGATAATCGGTAGTGAGCCGTTTTATATTCTCAGATTACTCAGATTTACTTTGGGAAACGTCTTGTACATCTGCGCCTCACACTTTGGTGTTTAATTTAAATGCTGAATATTTTCCTGCACCAATATATGGAGCGTTATCTGGCTGTGATTCGTCACATCACCTACCTGAGGCTGAGATGGTCAGAAATATAAGCATTGCATGTAGCTGCTCATATTGGTGCTGGTGTTAGGAACGGCAACACTGTACAAATAACTATTTGAATAGCACTTTTCAAAACAACTCTTTCAAGAGCTTTCCATAGTAGAAGAATAAAACCTTTAAGCATAAAATGGTAAAACAATAAAGACAGAATTAAAAGAAAAAAATGAAAAGCCAGATGAAATGAAATAGAAAAAATATATATCTGTGGTTAAAAGAAGGCATTTTAAAGCAAAGTAGTATTTTTATGCATTAGCCATATTTAATGTTAGTGGTTAGAAGTAAGGAAGTTGTGAGATGGGGGCAAGTAGCAGCATCACCATCCACTGTAGCATTCCCTGCTTTAGAGTCCAATTTATTATATTCCTGTAAAACATTGTACAAATCCATATAGGGGACCAATCCTCAATGTCGAGTTGTTTTTGCAACTGATGCCGATGCACTTGAACACAAAGCACTCAGTGCAGTTAAATGCAATTTAACTACATTTGTGATCATTGTTTAGTTTGAGTGCCAGCAGTTATACAGCTCCTCAAGGTCAACACAACTTCTATCCTTAATCTTAATACACAAGTTGGCATTCAGAGTTCAAGGGTCACATTTTCCTTCTACCAATAATTGGAGTAGTAATGCAATCGTGATCTTAAAAGCATCTTAAGACTAGGAGATCTGGTGAATCTAAAAGTAAAAAATGTTGACATCTATGATTATACAGGACCTGGTTAAGATCAACCGAACACTTGGAGCAGTGTCAAAAGGTGCCAAGTCTACAAATCGTATTAAAGAATTCCAAATCTTTAAGTCAAAGCACAAACTTGTCAAAAGAACACTCATCACAGAATCACTGAAAAAATACAAGTCAACCATAAAGTTAAGAACAAAAGTTTTACTTTATAAAAAAAAAGGCAAAGTTTTCAATGTCAAACATTACAGGCTGAAAGTAGCAGTGTCTGTATTTGAGTGTGGTGATGCATCACATGTACAGTGTTTTGTCATGTGTGGTTGTGGGATGAGGGGGTTAAAGTCCATTTAAAAAAAAGAAAATCTCGGTGACCATGTCCTGATGGGCAGAGTGACGTAGCAGCCATTGAGGCATGTGTACAGTTTGGCAAGGTCCAACATCTAACAAGAAAATAAAATAAATAAGAGTCAGCACACTTTAGTATTAAGTAAATAGATTAAACATTGAGTCCCATCTGAAAGAACGTACCTGAAGACATCCTGTGGAAAAGAGGCGTCATCGCAGAAGGGTCGGTTCATCTTTGGCGAGGTCATCACCGCAGCCATCCAGGACAGGACTTCTCCAGGTCGTGGTGTCCAACATGGACTACAGACACTTGTTTGCCGAAATAGCTAGTGTATGGTGAGGTGTTCACCCTAATGTTCTATCAAAAATCCCACTTTGGGCAAGCCATAAAGTCCTATCATTTCAACCAGCTGCCAGCTTCTCAAATAAGAGGCAAAAGACCACTTGTGTTTACACATTTACATGATCAGGGTTAACCACAAAGCTCCAGGCACCAAGTCAATCCAAGAAACAAATAACCCAAATAACAAAAAATAAATTAAAAAGCTGCAGCTGCTCACTCCTGCAACAAGAGGGTACTTGCACAACAGTCTTTAACATGAAGCCAAATTCTGTCTGATTTTCGAAACATCATGACTCCTGGAATTCAGCCCACAGAATAAAGGTTTTATTTAAAGACAAAAAGTTTGAACATTTGGCGCAACTTTCACTTAAATAATCCGAGTTGTCTCTCTGCCAGGTTTGTTTCCTCCTAAAGACAAGAAACGCGCTCTAAACCTACAATCTCATTTATGAAAGAAACTATGCAGGATAGCCCTGCATCCCTAAGGCGAGTAACGCATAGTTTTGCAGGGGAAGATAAAAATCCCCTGCTGGGAGGCCTCCCAACATGACGCGCAAAAAGACTATGAACACAAAAAGGTTCAACTCCTTTAGAGGGAAATAAACTTGGCAGAGTGAGACAAGTCAGCATCAATATTAAATTAATGGGTCAGGGGGGATGGGGGGGTTAAAGTCCATTTAAAAAAAAAAAAAATCTCGGTGACCATGTCCTGTTGGGCAGAGTGACGTAGCAGCCATGTGTACAGTTTGGCAAGGTCCAACATCTAACAAAAAAATAAAATAAATAACAGTCAGTACACTTTAGTATTAAGTAAATATGCATTAAACATATTGAGTACCATCTGAAAGAACGTACCTGAAGACATCCCGTGGACAAGAGGCGTCATCGCAGAAGGGTCGGTTCATCTTGGACGAAGTCCTCATCGCAGAAGGGTCGGTTCATCTTGGACGAAGTCCTCATCGCAGAAGGGTCGGTTCATCTTGGGCGAGGTCATCACTGCAGCCATCCAGGACGGGACTTCACCAGGTCGTGGTGTCCAACATGGAGTCCTCTGATCCAGGAATGTGCTGCAGCCTCCATCTCTTCAAAACAAGGAAGAATTTGATAAGTCACAAGAAAAAATAAACAAATGACAAAATCCTCAGGTAGCTCACCTGGTCAAGTGTGACAGGTCCTCGCATCCAGTCAGAGCTCACCGATGGATGCCCTCCCTAACCTATATCTGCCTTTCCTGTTCTACACTGACAGTTACAGGCAATCTTTGCCAGCCATTTGGTATGATGCTAACCCCAATGTCTTGGCTGGCTGCATGAAAAACTGTAAATCTCCCAGTTGCCCAGACAAACGTTCCTTCTGATTCTGTAGCTTAGCCACAAAAAGGTCCTCTGCTGAAACCCTCATTTTGCTAAGCATGAAATCAATTCCACTTTCCTGTCCTCAGATCTCATTTTCTCTCCCTGCAGCCTTTCAACAGCCATTGCTGTTGTAACATCTGCAAGAGGCAGCAGTTTCACAATTCAGAGCTTCTCGTGTGTTTAGCAAGATGTGGCACCAGAGTATTGACAAAGCAGACACCTGAAAATGCTTGACCCCAATTTAAACAAATGCTTCACCACCTACATGTGATGTGATGTGATTTACACTACAAACCTGTCGATTCCAATCCTTTGTTTCGGAGGAAGTTAAATGCATATCATGACAGGCTGAGTCACAAAATCAGATGGATCCTTGTCTGATTTTGGAAACTGCACAGCCATGGTATGCCACTCAGTCAGGATCCGTGGCCAGATTTCCTCACACACAGAGAAGAAGGGGAAAGACAAAATGCCTTACCATGTTACGAGTCGACTCAATTTACCTTGTTCTCTGTTGTGTGAAGAAGACCCAGCTCATAAAATCTTGACTGATTTAAAAATTGAGCACTTAAATCACTCAAACATCGATGCTGTTGGGTCATGCAGAGAGCTTGCGATCTTTTGCATGGTTTCCCAAACATTTAGAGGTCAGGTTACTGACCCCAAGAAGGTAAAATTCAATGATTTTTTTGCCCTAAACTGATGAACCATTTGGGTAAATTAGATCAAGCATTTAAAAGGTGTTTACATTGTTAATAGTCCAATGACACTTCTTACCCAACACATGAAGACGCAGTGAATCAGGATACGGCTACCTTTAGCAGATGCAACAGCAGCAGTGGGTGGTGGAAGGCTGCGGGGAGAAAAAAATTGATATGGAGACAAGTTGGAGGAATCATTTAATGCATAGCTCAACAAGAGTTAAAGCAGAGAGAAACTTCAGGGCAAGTCTACAAAAATCAGAGGAGGAACTTCGCCAACACATCTAAGAGGTAGCAGTTTCTCATGCAACCAACCAAGACATTGGGATTAAGCATCTTCCTAATGACTCTACAAGCTGCCTAAATTGTGGAATTTGAAAGAAAGTAATGGGTAATAATGGACTACAGACACTTGTTCGCCAAAATAGCTAGTGTATGGTAAGGTGTTAACCCTATGCTCGATCAAAAATCCCACTTTGGGCAAGCCATAAAGTCCTATCATTTCAACCAGCTGCCAGCTTCTCAAATAAGAGGCACAAGACCACTTGTGTTTACACGTTTACATGATCACTGTTAACCACAAAGCTCCAGACACCAAGTCAATCCAAGAAACAAATCAAATAACGAAAAAATTAAAAAGCTGCAGCCACTCACTCCTGCTACAAGAGGGTACTTGCACAACAGTCTTTAACATGAAGCCAAATTCTGTCTGATTTTCTAAACATCATGACTCCTGAAAGTCAGCCCACAGAATAAAGGTTTTATTTCAAGTCGTCCGAAAGATAAAAGGTTTGAACATTTGGCGCAACTTTCACTTAAATAATCCGAGTTGTCTCTCTGCCAGGTTTGTGTCCTCCTAAAGAAAAGAAACGCGCTCTAAACCTGCAACCTACAATCTCATTTATGAAAGAAACTATGCAGGATAGCCCTGCATCCCTAAAGGCGAGTAACACGTAGTTTTACAGGGGAAGATAAAAATCCCCTGCTGGGAGGCCTCCCAACATGACGCGCAAAAAGACTATGAACACAAAAAGGTTCAACTCCTTTAGAGGGAAATAAACTTGGCAGAGTGAGACAAGTCAGCATCAATATTAAATTCGATTTAAGTTAGCGACTACAAAAGGCTGATGGCAGTGCGTTAAGTGCCAACAAAATCCAGATCTAAAGTATATCATAACATTATCCATGGGCTGAATAACACCTACAATCTAATGTGACTACACTTGCATATAAATCAAAAGTTTAGCTTCATAATCAAATCAGGATCCAGTTATCTTAAAGCAATTACCAGTTGAGAATAAAAGGAAGACCTGCTCTAGCTCCTCGTAATCAATTACTACATTTTACAGCACTTTGAAATAACTTTAGACAAGCTACAGTAAACTTTGATGTATTTACTACATGATCAGCTTCCACGTTTGTCAACAGGCCAAGTTGCAACTATGATAACGAAGATTCAAGACAAAAATTTAATTTTTAAATCAAAGCCATTTAAAAATAAGGTACCAGAATTTCCTGCAGAAATCAGACGCCGCAAGACTAATCAACTTTAAAATCATCTATTTAAGTCGAGACTAACACACACACACACACACACACACACACACACACACACACACACACACACACACACACACACACACACACACACACACACACACACACACACACACACACACACACACACACACACACACACACACACACACACACACACACACACACACACACACACACACACACACACACACACACACACACACACACACACACACACACACACACACACACAGAGAACTTAGTAGGAAAAAGAGATCAGAAATTATAGACTGGCATGAAGACCAAGTACAGACATGACAGTGGCCATGAAGAATCAAGATTCAGGTCAGAGCAGGTATAGTAATGGCACAGCGGCCAAGCAAGAAAGAAAAACTGCACTTACCATTTGAAATTTTACTTTAACTAAAACGCAATCTAATTAGGTTGGACATGCAGATATGTCGGTGCTCCTCTTGATTGATGCTAAAAGAAAAGTACAGGTTAGTTCACTTACTGTGCATGGACGCAGAGGCACCCATGTTTGCCTATGTAAAATGACTATACGCGCAAGGCCAGACGTACAATAACACAAATAGACCACGAAGGCGCGGGCACAGTTAGCGATCATGGCCTACTTGCATTAAGGGACGTGTGGCCATACAAAGGCAATGGCATGGCTGCCATCCAAAGCCAGGTACTGTGTTAGTAGATCACCAGGATCTATTTTAACGTTCTAGGGCTAATGGTAGATTAATGGCCACGATGGAAAAGAGAAAAAAAAAAAAGGCACAACGGCCAAGAAGTCTAAGCCTTGTGACAGAGTGTATAAGGCACAACATTAATTTTATTCCTACCATCTAGCTTTAACTGTACACCAACATCCATTTAAACCTCATTTAAGATCTGGTCCTCCAACATCACTATATGTTAGTGCTAAAGAAAACAGTTCAAGTTGATTTTTTTTTCCCCCTTTTAGAAGTTAGGAAAGGCATGAGGGCCAGGACAGATCGACGCGGCGGCCGGAAGAGCGATGGCCCGCGGCCTGCGTAACAGCTGGAAAGTGAAAAAAGTGGCAAGGCAAGAAAACAACTCCATAGAGAGCCGTGTTCTTACCTTTGCATGTAAATTGTCAGTGTGATTTGGTAGTTAGCTGTGCGCAGCCAGACTAGCAAGTCAGTTGCAGACACCTAAGTACCATCACTTTAAAAAAACACAACAAAAAAGTTTTCTTTTGTTTATTCCCCTACTCTGCAAACCCTAGCACACATGGAGGCCAAGAAGGTAGCCCCCAGAGAAGAAATAAAAAAAATATGGACTCACCCTTTGTAGACGGACCTAAAAAGGAAATGTTAGTGCATTAAAACTTATCAAGCATCTAAGCCCTTCAAGACACCATATCTACTTTAATGTGAACTGCTGAACATAATCTTATTCTCAGACCATCTTAACTATTCAATCCAGGCATCTCAGTCACACACAACCCACTCATTCAGAGAGAGAATTTCAAACTCCATCAGTCACCTCATTCTTTCAAATCACTCACTCAGCAGTTCCACAAAAATATAACCAACAAGGACCAGATCAGACCACCCAATAAAGTGGACAGGAACATACAAAACCAACCTGTGGCAAATGCTCCATGTACAACCCTGAGCTATTTGACAGATGGGAAGCAGGAGAATAGAAAGAACGTGGCCATGTTGGACAAAGCAGAGAGATGTAGGCACAGCGGCCAAGAAAGAGTGGGGACACAGCGGCCACCCAGAATTAAATCATGACGCCTACTATTTGACGATCTTCATGAAGATCAATCTGGGGGGAAAAAAACAAACAAAAATAAAAGTTTGAGTCCAGTCTCCAGCCTTGACAATGTTCAAGTTCATACCGTTACAGGTGTAAAATAACTAGGTAAGGTGTTCTACAATGTGTTTGTATGAGGTACAGACATGGTTCACCCAGCCTGAGGGTGTATATAAATATATATAAAGACTCACTTTCAGTGTAAACATTGCTGCCAGCACAAATTCTATTCTAACAGTGAAATAAAGAAATTAACATAATCACAAGTGATGTAGAATAAAGTTGATTAAGATTTAAGGAATGCCTTTAAGTTCAAGTATAGAAATGTCAGTACTTCATATAGCCACACTCTTTAAAAACACAAAAACTTATATTATACATGTGTGATTAAATTAATATGATATGTTCAATGATGTAGTAAATTATCTCTAAAGGTATCACTCACCTTTTTTTGACAGCCTCAGGCTTTTGTATATGGCGGGTCCGACCAGGTCTCCGTGAGCAGGAAGCAGGTTGTTCCTTTAAAAAAAAAAAAAAGTATTTTAATGGCTACATTAAAAGTTTAGAATTATAAAAGACATGTATAACTCTGAATCTGTTTTAAACGTTTAACATAAAAAAACCAAATAAGTCTTTCTCGTGAAAAACTCAATAGTAATGACCATGAGTGGAACAGTGAGTTAACATAGCACAGCAACCATTTTAATTTGTTTATAGTCTTGTTTTGTCTATTTTGATAATGGATTGGTTTAAGTGTTTGAGTTTCAGATTTTCTTTATTTTGTTAAATGTGAATATTTCCTAATTTCTTTGCTCTATTTAAGCAATCATTGGAACCAAATAAATTTTAGAAGAATATAGTTGAATTTAGAAACAGTGAACATTTAACATTTTACGGACAAAATATGAAAATAAATCACAGGTTAAGAAAATAGACATTAGTTGCAGGGTCCGTGTACGTTTTGACCGTCTGTTTTTTCATTTAAACCAATTAACGAGAAAACAGAAATACCATCGTTGTTCGTTGTTTCGTTTTGAACCATAAATGAAAAAAAAGTTTTTCGTTTTTCTTGTCAAAATCTAAAAACGAGCAATGAGAAAACGGCCCGATTTTGGTTTTTGACTATATTTTATTTAGCCTTTTTTCCATTGAGGAACGAAGTGAAGGACAGGAAGTCAGGTGACCCAAAAGTAAAAGCAAACGCTTTAAAATAAAAGCCAAGAGGAGAGTAGAAACAAATAGCCGATAGACGATTAGTGACTCACTACCAGTAGGTGGCAGTATGAGTGTATTTAACTGTATACCTGGTTTGCTCTTAGGCCTGTAATTGTCCAGGTTATTGATACAGATGTATTGAATGATATTCGTTTCATCTGGTATTTGTTGGTTTATTTGCAACATTGTTAGACCTGTATACAGCATGTATTGTATCTGTGTGTTTTTTATCATTTCAGAGCCACCCATACCTCCATGAAGGGAAGAGGATGTGTTGATGTGTAGCAATAAATGAACTATTCGGACTATTGAAAAAATAAAGTGGCATTTGGTGTCTTAACAAACACCCTTCAGTTGTCCTGGCTTCACTTACCAGTTTTTCATCACTGTATCATATCATCATCATTCACCCTCAGCTCAGATTTAAACCTAGATGTCCTTCTGGCCTAACGCTGCCGTCATCTTCTAAGCATCACAAAATGACAATGTGTTATTTATTTTGATTTAATGACCATTTCACATCTGTAGATATTTACGTTCAGATACCAGATAGGATAAAGAGGTAGATGACTGATGACTGACAAAGCCACACCTGCTGGTCAGATTTAGTAATTTTTCAAATGATGTCTATTTATGTTCTCCCTTCACACTGCAGAGTATTATAAGACCAAACAATACATGTACACAGTTTCAGTGGCATGGATAAACTTAATGTTAACATAATCATAGCCTAGCACAAAATCAACATAAATTAAGCTATGGCCGCACAACACTGACTTGAAGGCAAAAGAAAGGCCATTTTCCAAGGCCCTTAAATAATATAAAACAGGCTTTAAATGCCAAAACTATCTAGTGATGTCAATCAGGCCTTCAAGCAGAATTAATATGTTCTGTGGCATAGGGTGCAGTTGCATTCTTACATCTGAGCACCGCAAACCAAAAACAATGGAAGTTGCCAAATATATCGTGAGCTGAGACAATACACCGACCAACATCTCAGATTGTTACGAGGTTAACATATTGACTCAAACCTTAAAAAAACCCCAGCCCATACGTTTTAGTTTGTCATATTCATCCCCTCTACTCAGGTTTGCATAATTCAATCACTTGTGTGTATTCAGCATATGCATCATTACCTCTATTAACCTCTGTAAATTGGACTTGATATGAAATCTTTTGATCACTGACAATTAAGTTTTTTTTTTTTAATATTCAAAACCAAAGACTAAGTGTATATTTACACCCGTGTGTGAGCACTTACAAGGAGTCATGTCGAGTGAGTGGCTTTAGTACAAGTCTAATTAACTTATGGATCAGGGTTAAAGACTTGTAGTTTTTAGTCAAAGTGTGCTTATAACCTAGCTTAGTATGTTCCCTATTTGTATTCTTTTGTCCATTTCCCATTTCATTTTGATAGCTGCCTAATATATCTTTAATCATACCTTTTCCAAAATTGGTAAGAATATGCATATTTTGCTCCCTTCACTCTATGGACAGCATAGACAATTGAAAAATGACTAAATCAGACCAGCAGGTGTCACCCTGTATCTGAACATATATATCTACAGGTGTGAAATGGTCAGTAAATCCACATAAATGACACATTGTCATTTTGTGATGCTTCGACGACGACAGCAGCATTAGGCCAGAAAGACATGTAGGTTTAAATCTGAGCTGAGGGTGAATGATGATGAAAAACTATGTGGTAAATGAAGCCAGGTCTACTGAAGGGTGTTTGTTAAGACACCAAATGCCTCTTTATTTTTTTCAATAGTCCATTTATGGCTACACAACATATCCTTTTCTCTTCATGGAGGTATGGGTGGCTCTGAAATGATAAAAACACACAGATAAAATACATGCTGTATACAGGTCTTCAAATCAGATCGATTGATTGCGCTTGTATTAGTAACGTCTTATTTTGAAAACCGGAAGTGATCTCGCTCGGTATCAAATTGGCGCTGACATTCTCAGTTGACTCCCAGCATTCACCGTAGTTCAACTACACGGGCGCACTTAAAAACGTTGGTGCGGATGGCTTGACCACGCAAAGACGAATGACGGCTCACTTGACCGCAGTTTCTGGCTTCAGACTAACCCTCTTACTCCCATTAAAAAGAACATAAATGTCCATTTTTTACGTTGTCCCAACACTAGCTTATGCTTCCCTTCCCGATCACAGGTACTCTTGTCTTGTCTTGTCCGGTCACAGGTCACTTCCGGGTCACGAAACTTGCATTTATCAAAATTGGATTAAACGGGAAACGCTCTTTATCCATTTTTCATTTCAGCACAAAATCGGAAATTGGAAAAACGAGTCGTTATCCGTTTTTTCATTTTGATTTTGTAAACGAATATTGAGAAAAAGTCGTTTTTTCATTTCTGGTTTTGTTTTGAAAAACTAATGAACGAATGATACACGGATTCCCCATTTAAACCAGTGATTTAACTTCTGTAACCTGATAAAACGGCTGCCAATTCAGATAACTGGCTGAACCAAAAGCTTGAACCAAAGCTGAAATTGAGCAACTAATAGCTTAGATAATAGTTAAGATTAAGGCCGAATTGAGCCGACACTGAGTCAGGGCAACGTTTGAGTCACCATTAAGATAACTTCACAAAGTTACTCACCATTCTGGACGGGCCACCAATCTGGACCAGGTCGAACACGCCACCCTGGGGCTGCTTGCTGCGTTTTTATACAGGAGCTGATGCACGCGGCGTCTGGCGTCACGCCTCTGTAGTTTTCTTTTTTTTTCTCTTGTTTTCCTCCTTTTTTGAGGTTTTCCCTCCTTCTTTTTCGAGGTTTTATGGCGGTTGGTGCATTACCGCCACACGTTCCCTCCCCCCGGAAAAGTTTTAGTAGCGACACTAGCGACACTTTTTTCGCGTCTTTTTTTTCGTTTCACGGCTCGTGCAGCTTCTCTTCGAAGTAACATCACGGATGTGTTGGCTGGAAGAAGATTAAATAAGAAGAGGAGGAGGAAGCAATCAGCGGTCATCAGCTAATTGAAAAACACCTGGGTGAAGACGAGCACAGACGCGCAGCTTGTGAACAGGCAAGGCAGGCAACTGCTTAGGGCCCCGAGCCGATAGGGGGCCTGTTTTTACCGAAATGTATAACAAATGTGCAGTGACCAGCCGTATCCCCGTCCCCCTTAGACAACAATGGGTGATTTGCAATGACATCTCAGTAGGAAACCTCCCTAAAGGGGCCCCATGTCAATCCCATCATCCCACCTCACGTTAACTTGTGTGAAGTTATCGTTCTGCAAGTTTGAATGAAGCTGAAGTAAAATGAAGAGGAACTATCAGTCAGGTAGTGAGAAGAGAAAGAAAAAAAAAGAGGATGAAGAAAAAGGGACAGTGGTAAGTGGCGCTGTTGGCGCAGATAATGGTCATAACATTAACAGTAAATGACTGCTGTGATTGAACGTGGACACAGACTTAAACAGCAGCTAACAGTAGCGTCAGAACGCTAGTAAAGGTACACAATGTATTGGAGTGATTTGGACAGAAAAACAGCTTTTTAAGTGTTTTAAGTGTTTAACTGTAACTAAAGTTGTGTAAGAGTTAATAGGTTGTGTTAAGCTATGAATGCTATGATAGCAATGAATAATTGTTCTGCCCAAGGAGAATAATTATAAACCTGTCTCTTATCGCTCCTCAGGATCATTTGTCACCACAAATAAAAACCGTAAGTCCAATATTCCACTTTAATTGATAACATATACCATGCCCTGTAAAGATTCTTTATGACAATATACACTGTTTTGTTTTGTTTTTTGTCATATCAGTTCCAGCAGCATCCACCTCCAGTGGAATAGTGGCCACTACACTTTCTGGTGGTCATGAGCGGGAAGAGACACCACAGGCACATCGAGCACCCACACCAAGTGATAATAGCGCCGACTGTGAGTTTAATGAATCAATACATTTTACTTTAAATAATAACATATACCATGCCCTGTAAAAATATATACCCTGTTTTTTTTGTTTGTTTTTGTCACATCAGTTTCGGAAACGTCCACCTCCAGCAGGATAGCAACTCCTACCCCTCATCATGCTGCATCACCTGCTACTACAACAGGTTTGACCACGTCGGAAGACCCGGCAGAATGGCCAAGTGTTGTGAACCCTGTCAGATTATTTATAACATAGTGGTGATGAACACTGGTCGGAAGGGCCCCCTGGGAATTTTTCTTGGCCCCAACAGACTCTAGAATCGCCCCTGGATGAGCAGGTGTGTTTGTGTGTCACCAATCAATCCTCTTTATGCTATATCCACGGTGTGTTTTATTCTGAAAATTGCTGTTTTAGCGTACAAGAACAGGTATTTTTATTTATTTTATTGTGAAATGTTTAGGGATCTGTTGTATTTTAGTGTGGATAGAAACAGGAAGTGACTTTGAAAACTGTGTGGTTGTATCTAAGCTTGGACAACAAAATGGTGACTTTTATTCTGAAAATTGCAGGGTTACGTTTAGTGTGGACAAACTTGTGTGAATCGAATCAAAAAGGGTGTTTGTGAAAGAACAAAATACATCAATTTATCCATGCAAAATTGAACCAAGAGCAACTAAAATTGGTGTAGAACCTTCAAGATCCTTGGAAAACCATAATACAGATGACAGTTGCTGTGGATTGCCAGTTTTTACATTACATTACATTACATGTCATTTAGCAGACGCTTTTATCCAAAGTGACTTACAATAAGTGCATTTAAACATTTGGGTACAAACAAGAGCTATAAGTAAGTAAGAGCTTCAAGTAAGCCAAACTATAAAGTGCTAGTCATAAGTGCGATGTATAAGCAAGTGATTTATTTATTTATTTATTTATTTTTGTTGCCGTCTTAGTCAAGGTAGAGTCATAAGAAATGTGTTTTTAGTCAGTGGCGGAAGATGTGGAGGCTTTCTGCTGTCGGGATGTCGATCCTCTCAGTGAGGGGGCAGCAAGCCGGTTTGCCGATGCAGAGCGGAGTGGGCGGGCTGGGGTATAGGTAGTTTCCCCATGTATCCCCATGTGAAAGGGAAGTAGCAGAGATCATAAAATCTTGAGATATTGAAAACTATTTTTGTTGCACCAGTAATCAGGTTTAGAACAGAAAAGAAAACATATTTTACTGATAATAATAATAATAATTATGATAGTTTGCATGTGAGAAGAAGAAATCAGCCTCCTCAAACGTCCAGTCAACTGTATCTACCAGGGTGGTGGTGGTTTCTGTCACTTTACCTCTTGTACCAAATATTGCTCTTACGACAACAATATGAACTTTTATCAACCTAATCCCCAGTAATGAATTTTGAGTCATTTGAACCGATGAGGATGTGGTACAATTCCTTCTTTTCAGAACCACAATAACTGCAGATAGCGATCTCAAATGCTCCTCAAACCATATGTCAACAATGTGGACGCTATTAAACCCAAGTGAAAAGGATGGGATGGTGTTTATTGTTATCTGTTTTCAAAAGCCCTTATAAGCGGAGCTTAAGACAGATTGTGGAAATCCGTTAATTCGTATATTGCCTTGTATGAAATCTCAGGATTTGTTGGAGGGGGATGAATTTAACCTGTAATAGCTTTACCTCAGCTGTGCACATTGTCGGAGATGCCGCACAGACAATACACACGATGTATAATTGTGAATAGAAACTACACAGATGTAACCCTTTTTTCTGAATGTACTGCTTTTATTTGTACTCATATCTGTTGAGTAACACTCTAATACAAATCTATTGGTGGAACTGCATACACACGCATGATTAATTTATTCATTAATGGGGGTAATTTAATGGGGATGTTAGTGCACCCATAACTGGTGACTTCTTGCTAATTTGCACAAGATCATATGTTGATCAAGCTTAATAGGAAAGTGACATCTGGAAATAAATTTAAGACCTAATCCTCAAGTTCAGAATGCACAAGTCTCCGGCCACATCAAAAACACTCATCTTTAAATCCAGGTTTCTAATACTGAGCAATCCCCTTTTCTCTAAAACCCTAACAATAAGGATCTTAGGAGCTCCCCACTTCTCATTTTATGCAGTGAAATCTGATTTCTTTTGGAGAAAGGAATAAGGCAAGATTAAACGAATCTGCCATCCTCCCTAACCTCTTCACAAAACTGCCCAGATTAGCTAGGAATTAAGTTTCAACCATTTTATGTGTCTGGTCCATAGAAGGGATTATAGTTTTACTATTTTTTTGCCTCCCAATTTCACTATAAAGGTCTGACACAGTGTTGTAGAGAGAGGAGAAGGAGAAGAACAGCTGAGGCTGAGAAGTGCTGTACGTCAACATCCTGTGATTATCATTGCTTGTGTATTTATTGGAATTTCATTTGAGATGGATCGACTGATTAGGATGGACGGACAAAAGTTTCCTTTCACTATTGAAAACATATTGAGCAAATATCCAAACGGCAACAGTGATAGATGGACATGTACGACAAGTGGTGCTGGACTAAATGAGAGTACAGTGAGTCCTGTTGGAGACCAGATAGAGACTGTTCATCACACCTGTGTGTGCTGCTGCTGCTGCTCCCACTGTGGAGACATACTCCGATCGGATTTCATACACGAAGGTGAGAGCGAACCACCAGCTCTGTCGATGCTTGTTTCGAAATAGGTTTTGTCATCTGTATCACTTTGTCTCTCTCACCCTCTGATTTCACACCAGACTTCCTGCCTGCAGTCTGTCAGTACGGATGGCCATCAGCAATACTCCCAAACCCATCGTGTAGGCAGGGAGAAGGTCACAGAGAGGAGCAGTTACCTGCTCAGGTGCAGAGGAGGACCAGACGCCACCGCACTATTTTCACAGAGGATCAGCTGGACGCACTGGAGGAGCTGTTCCTGCAAAATCAGTATCCAGATGTGAACATGAGGGAGAAATTAGCTCAGTGCACTCACTTAAGAGAAGAGAGAGTGGAGGTAAGTCAGTTCAGTAAATATCAGAATGTTCATGTGAGCATGGAATAATGGAATTGAATTATTTATTGTGTTTTTTATTTCATGCTTGTGTTAAGGGTGTGTCAAATGTGTTCCCCTTTATTTATAAACGGTCAAATGTGAAGCAATTAATTTACAGCTTAGGACTGTTTGTGTTTTTTCCAGGTTTGGTTTAAAAACCGAAGAGCAAAGTGGAGGCGTCAGAAAAGACTATCATTTGCTGTTGGAAATACAGAAAACTAAACTGTGTGTGTGTGATACAATTTTGCTTTCTGCAGTTGTTATGCAGGTTATGTTTTCAGCCACGTTTGCCTGTTCATCTCAAAGAACTCAAAAGTAAAAGGTGTATTTTGAGTACATGTTTTGAGATGTATACGTAATGACCCTATGGAGACATTTATAGATTTTGGTGGTGATCTGGAAACAGAAAGGCATTCTGGGTTTTTCAAAACAACCGTGTGAGATATGGGGGTCTCTTGACACTGTAGCAAACTGAAGGACCTCTGCATTCTCTGAGTGCTTTCTCTACTTATCTCATATGATAGCCAGATTTCTTTCTCCCACAAAATAAACAGACATGGTTTTTTTTTGTGTCAGTCAAATCATGTGACTCTCTTGGTAGCTGGCTTGTTTATTGAGTACATGATAGAAATACCAGCAGCATATGTTAATACTAATTGTGAAAGGTAAAATGAGTATATTGATTGTTCCAGTTGGGATCTGTTGTGGAAAAAAATACCCCCTAAAGAACAAATAAAGTTGTTATTGTTAATAAAGTTGCTGTTTTTTAAAGAAATGGAGGAGCTTCATTTTTTGCAATATACACTGCACAAAAGTTAAAGCACAACACACGCTGTGAACACTTCTGAGCAGAATTTCAATAGTTCACTGTATTTTGCAAGTTACAGGGTTATGTTTAGGAGGAAAAAGTGAAAACTCTCCTGCACTTCACGATGTATATGTGACAGATTTATTTGTCAGACATTTAAAAATAATGTCGGGTCAGCCTGGGTATCAGGAACTCATCAGGTCTCTTCACACAGTAATTTGTGCAGTTACAGGGTGATTTCAGGGGACAGATGCTGTATTGAGTATTGTGAAAACATCTCCTATTGTTTTAGCAATGCTCCAATGAACATACATAATTATATACTGTGAGTCTTTAGTCAAAAGGTAATACGTATAATTAAATAATACCTGATCAATTTGTTGATTGATTAATTTTTATTTTTATAATTAAGTATACAGTGATAAAAGAGTTTTTCGGTAGCCATGGTAACTGCTGTGTTGTATTAGCAAGGAATCCTAATTACACCACTATGTGTACAAGCAGAAACTGCAGGAGCTACTTGAGATGTGAAGAGCCACTTAATGATGATGCTTCTTCAGCAAATTTCTCAGGGTCACTAGTATTTTGTCCACTGAGCGGGGGTGTGAGGACTAAATTAGCCTCCACCTGCAGAAGGTTTCCAACTGAAGGCTCTTGTTAGCCACAGCCATCTTGAGCTGGTCTCGGCTGTTGCAGCTATCTCTCCAATGGCCTTCTTAAGTTCCTTGGGTGCAAGTCCCATTTTCTGCAAGAAATAGCACACCGATATATCAGGGAAACCACGGCAGCCAACTTCAATGGGAAATAAGGTTGCATGCCATCCTTTCAAATTAGCCTTATCAATCAAGTTCTGGTATTTGGCTTTTTTCAGTTGATGAGAGATGGCAAGTCTGTTCTCCCAGGGCACTGTAAGTTCAACAACTATGATGGTGTTTGTGCTACGGGATATAAGAACCATATCTGGTCTGAGTGATGTTGTTGCAACTTCGTCAGGGATGATGAGTTTCTGCTTTAAGTCCACTTGCATCTCCCAGTCAGAAGCGTGATGTAAAATGGAGAGGCTCTTGCTAAGTCCTTTTGTACTAAAAGGCTCATTTCTATACCTTTGGAAACTGAGACCCTTTGATGGTGGTTGTGCTTGATGTTTGTTGGCTTTGACTCTCTGCAGATCTGTCCATTTGGCGATCTCTGAGAGGACCTTGTCATGTCTCCACCTATATCTACCTTCTGCCAGTGCTTTGGGACAACCAGTCAGGATATGTTTCAGGGTACAGTGGGTTGCCCCACAAAGTTTGCATGATGGGTTCTCTTCTTTGCCTTGTATCTCAAGGTTGCTTGGAATCGTCAAAAGGTCAGCAGCCACTACATGCAGAGGGAAGGTCATTTTGCCTCGGACAGTTAACTGACGTTCTTTCCAGGACAATGATCGCTCGATTTCCTGGTCCCACTGAATCCACTGACCCTGCTGACTGAGCCCTGCTGCTTTTACACGGCAGTCTTCTTCAACTGACTTGTGGACCCCCTCCTTCACAATTCTTCTGACCTCAGCGTTGGCCTTGCGCCACCTCTTTACATTGTAATTTCCAAGTCCCAACCACCCTTGACAAACCACTTTGACTATCTCCTGGTGCTTCTGGTATACTTGTGCTTTCTTGCCTGCTTCTCGAGGTTTCCATTTCCTTCCACACCTGAGGGACTTGTTTGCATGTCTTACTTTCTTATCCCTGGACACTAAGAGTGTGCTGCTGACTGCCCTTGCCTTGGTGGCTTTGAATTCTTCCACCACTGATGGAGCTGGGAGGTGGGGTTTGGAAGTCTTGCCGTACAGATTAACCAAGCTGACTGATGAAGGAACACCCAGCCATCTCCGCAAAAACGTATTGCACATCCTCTCCATAGCCTCCACTTGAGTTATGTGAAAGTGTAATTAATGTTGAAAACTATTTATGCAGCTCCCTGACATAATTGAGCTGCATTTGTTGTAATATTTTGGAACAATGACAATAACATGTCTATTATATTATATTATATTATAGTTAGTTGCCTGTCAAATGAGACAGTGTCTTTTTTCATCATTTTATAAAAGAAACAAAATGTCACCGAAAATATTGATTCACCTTGTTCAAAGTAGTGTTTGTGATGATTTCTGACAGGCTTCAAACACGTTTTAAATATTTCAGAGAAATCATATTTCATAAAATTGTGAATAGAGATAATGGATATCATTATTGTTATTGGTTGTCTTTACATTTTCACTTCAAAGTATCAACAATTGTCTTCCTCTCCTCTCATGTTCCTTCCTAAAGCAAATTCGAAAATACTAGAAATCACATGGGGTACACTTCCGGTGACGTAACATTAAAGGCTTCACTCAACGTAGTACGTCCGTAGTTCTTGTGTTTTCCTCCGGTGGTGGCTAATGGCTAGTTAACGCACAACGATTTATTGTGCTCTCATCTGTCGAAAACATGTCCGTTGTGGAATCGGTTACGTTCTATGGTGTATTTATCAAGTAGAAATCCATATTGTGTTTACCCCCTCTAGTCTTTGTTTGTTATTGAACGATTCGTAGTTAGCTTTTAGCCTGTGAAGCTACATGGAAGGCAGCGCGAGTGTGAGGAGAGCGCTGTCTGGGACCCTCGTCCCTGTAACGGTAACAACAGTGGCTCTGCGGCAGCCATCTGAAGACAAAGAGACCGACAAGCCGAAGAGAAATGTCCTCGATGAAGTGCAATATATTGAGGTAAATACATTTTAGACGAGCCCTATTAGTTTTATGTTAGGGCGAGATAACACAAGTTCAGTTTTACAAGGCTAATGTTAGCTAGCAAGGCCTTTTCCCATGGCGTATTATCAAAGTATTTTTAAGTTTATACATGGTCTTAATATGTGACACTTTAAATACATATTCTTAATTTATCAGGGTTGTCATACCTCTTCTTTTTTTTAAAAATACGAATGATAGTCAGAGTTTGACGATCTAAGAGTTTGTATCAGTAGTTTTGTCAATAAATCATACTTGGCATGTAAAACATGTAGAACAGTTCATGTTAGGATTTTTTTCTGACAACTTTTGAATGAACGTGTATCAGGTCACATTAACCCACGAACATAATTGCTCTTCCTGACAAACATAACAGGAGGGTTAATGACATTGGTTTATAAAATATATACTTTTATGTGATGTGGGTATATAAAGTATATTCCTTTCGGCTTTTCCCTCTCTAGGTGTCGCCACAGTGGATCACCTGTAAATCATGATATTAAATAATGAATTGGTCGTAATTTGTGCTAACAATCATTTTGATTGTTTGTAATTAAAGTAATAGCTACTCATGCAATGAGTTCCATACCTTTCCTCTCTTTTATTTTACATTGAAATATTTAACCGTTTTAAGCAATAGTTAGGAAAAGGAAATAATTTAGTGATGTTCAAATGAGGTTTTTAAAATATCTATTGACATTTAATTTTAATTTGTGAATAAACTGCAGTGTTATCGTTCTGATTTGTTTTAGAAACTATTATTTTCCAGGAAAAAATAAATTATATGAAGTGGCTTGGCTGAGAAATATGGGTCACATAACTGAGTTGCATCAAAGAACAAGTATTCTCACTGAACATAAGACTTATACATTTACCTGTGTTTGTTTCTAGAGTTTAGAGAAGATCATCCAAAGGGATTTCTTCCCAGATGTGACAAAATTGCAAGCACAGAAGGAATATCTGGAAGCAGAGGAAAATGGAGACCTCGAGAGGATGAGAGACATATCCATTCGATATGGATCATCTTTGACAAAATCTACACCGCGATCGTCTGCCCCTTGTGAGTATCATTACGTGATAATTTAAATGCTGTATCTTCATCTTCAGAAAGATAGAATAGCTTGTGTATCTTTTGCTGCTTTGTATGTAATATTGATTCTTCAACCTTGTGGCAGTATACTGAAATCCTATGTCTGATTTTCTGTATGTGCTTTTCAACTATGTTTCCATTTCATTCTCTTTGTGTGTAAGATGTTACTCCGGCTAGTTTTGAGACACCTGTGGGCCAGTCAGGATCTCCATCCTCGATTCGTGGCAATAAAGGTTTAGATGGAGGTAAGTATCTATTTTTATTTTTATTTGAAGAATGAGTTAATACATTTTCTTTCAAATAGTACTTTCAAATTACTTATATACTTAAATTAGTAATTTGACATGTTTATTATTAATTTCCCCCTTCAGTTAGCCCCATGAATAGAAATATTTGGCAAGAATACCGAAAAACTGGACCAACAGAGAAGGTAAATAGTAATTAAACAGTGGTTAAACCATTTTTTTTCTATCAATATTTTATTTACAGATTACAAAGATGAAGACAAGGAAGAAAAAGAGCTTCCCTCCCTGGATCGTTTCCTTGTTAAAAATACCAGTGAGGATAATGCATCATTTGAACAGATAATGGATCTGGCTGAAGACAAGGAGAAACTGAGACATTCCTGGTTATATGAAGCTGAGGCCGAATTCAAACAGGTATGTATTTGTAGATCAGATTTTAATAAAATTCAAACACAAACATTTGTGTTACATATGACGGTGGTTTAAGTTAGATATCACTTACCCTTTCAAGCAGTTGATCACTATCATTTAGATTATTATTTCACACATCCCAAGACTACAGCAAAGATACATTAATAAACACTTATGTGTTTCAGCGCCATGAGGAGAACCTTGCTTTACTAGCACCGGAGAAGGCAGCACTTGAATGTATCAAAGCTGGACTGGAGACATGGGAGTACAAAGCAAAGAATGCCTTGATGTATTATCCAGAGGGTACGGTTATTTTAAAAACTAAAACTTAAAAAAAAATGTTTTAAATGAGACAAAAAAAGGTTATAATGTGCTTTATATCATTTCAGGTGTTAAAGACGATGACACTCTCTTTAAGAAGCCAAGGGAGATAATTCACAAAAACACACGTTTTGTTGGAGACCCGTTCAGCAAAGCGCTCAACAAAAGCCAGATTCAACAGGCTGCGGCTCTCAATGCACAGGTACAATTTAGGAACATGGTTCATGAAATTCAGAAATAAAGCATTTTGTATTGGTCTAGATGTGCTCCACATTTTTGAATTAAGTATCTCTGCATGACATGTTATTCTGCAGTTTAATTTGCTGAGTGAGGCTGTTATCTGGTTTTATGTTTAGTTCAAACAGGGTAAAGTAGGCCCTGATGGGAAAGAGCTCATCCCACATGACTCTCCAACAGTGAATGGATATGGTTTTGAGGGAACACCTTCTCATGCCCCTGGTAAGTGTGTCCTAAAATTAATCACCAATGAATTGTTGCCTTACATTTATTAATTTTGTTCTACCTATGTTTGAAATACATTTCTGATCGTTTTTGTTTTTTTGTCTCTTTTTGTCAGGTGTGGCTGAGTCACCTCTGATGACCTGGGGTGAGATTGAAAGTACTCCATTTCGACTGGATGGATCAGACTCACCGTATGTTGAGAGGAATCATGGTCCATCATTTAAGGTGCTTATCATTCAGTTGTCGCTGAAATGCTCTGTTAATAATATGAAAAATATTTCCTGTGTCCAGAATTGTTTCTTTGTTGCGGTGCAGCAAGTCATAGTGACACACTTCACACAAGAACTTGTCTGCAAAGATCCAAGCCATGGTGCCTTGGGCGAGTATAAACTAGGCTCAATACACAGTGGATATCTGAACAAAAATGAAGTTACCCTGTGTCAGTATGGATAATGCCGGTTCCTATGTGACAATCACAGTGTGACGTTTGTCAGGGTGAGACAACAACAGGAGAATCTTCAGATCATCTCGATGAAGGAGTGACACCATTCACTCACTGTGGATTACACAACGTTATTCCTGCTGCATTCTCACATGAGCTCACTTGGACATTATCTGCGGTGGACATTTTTGTTCACATATACAGCCCTTCTGGACGATCTCCGCAGAATGGCTAAAGTGCATGTCTGGAAGCAGCTTACGTTACCCCCAAGAATCTTAAGAATAGCTTTGGTTGTCAGACTGTTTAAATTAAGGTGTAGCTGCGGTCTCTATGGTTTAACAGCACTACAGTGGTCAGGAGTGTTTACAGTGTTTGTGTACCATGAAAGACATCGCAGCTGATTGAATCTGAATCCATCTCACTTTATAAACATGGGAGGGCCCAAACATTTCATGTGGAAGAAACTGCGTGTGCGAACATGAACATTAGCTAAGACCCGCTTTCAAAAACACCCTAGTGTGACTTCACTTTGTGCTCCATTATTTCCACTTTTGTATGGAAAATGTTTGTAGGCTGCTATGTTAACATCTAAACTTCTAACATTGTCTCTTAATAGATTCCAGAACCTGGACGACGAGAGAGGCTGGGTATAAAGATGGCGAATGAAGCTGCTGCCAAAAATCGTGCCAAAAAGCAGGAGGCTTTACGAAAGGTCACAGAGAACCTTGCAAGGTAAATACTTAAATACTTAAAGTACTAAAATACTTTTATCTGCTTGTAACAACACACGGTAGAAACTTAAACTCTAAGCTTTGACACCACTTGTTTATTACCAAAAGTGTTTGTTCGAGCAGTCATGTGATATTAACTAACTGAACATGTTATTCTTTATGTCGCAGTCTTACACCTAAAGGTCTGAGCCCGGCCCTGTCCCCCGCCCTGCAGAGACTCGTTAATCGGACGTCTAGCAAATACACGGACAAAGCGCTCAGAGCAAGTTACACCCCATCTCCCTCACACAGAGTCCTTGGTTCCAAGTCTCCCTTTGGTGACCTATCTACTCCATCAGGAACACCAACACCAACCAAAGCCAAGACGCCGAGCTCTCAGGATGTTACATCACTCACAGACGATCTCCTGCAACTTCCCAAGAGAAGAAAAGCCTCAGACTTTTTCTAAGTGGGAGGAGCTGCTTTCTGCTGCAACTGTACATAACATTATTGTAATGTGGAGAACTTTACAGGAAGCTTCACATCACATTTTTACATTATTTTAGCTGGATGATTTAATTAAAAAAAATGGTTTATCTAGATCCCAGTGAAATATTGTTTTTTGATGTATTTATTTTTGTTATCCCTGCCAGAACTCATTAACACACGCTTAGTTGAATTTTAAATGTATTTATTATCATTCTTTCTGAGATTTAAACATCCAGTTCTTAGTTCTTGGAACAGTGAGTGTCTATCATTTTTAATTAATTAAACACACTTAGGCATATTCAGACACTTAAGTGTTTAAGCTCCACCCACAAATACAGCACATATACGCGGCTTGTGGTTTGAGGTTACGGGGAACCCTGCTGCTGTTTTTTATAAATCCAAGTGAGGTCTGGTGTGAGAGAAATTCGGCACACTTGCTGCAGCTTTATTTTTCTAAAAGAGTACTTGTTGATAATGCATTGAAACAAAGATTTGGCAGATTTTGAGTCTTGAGTTGCTTGCGTTGCAATACGTGGATATTCCTTTGTTATTAGTTCTGTTGATGTTTAATATACATATTTGTTTTCATAAGAAATGCTGTCTACTTTCCTTTTGGTCAAAAGCATTTAATGGAAAGGTTTGGATTTTGTTAAGTCTTAATTGCTTGTGGTGAGAAGTAACAAAATGTCACAGATTAGCAACCAAGCGTATTGCAGCATCAGCATAAGAAGTGGAAGGAAAAACTCCTCTGTACCGAAATATGTGTTTTAAACCTCAGCGGAAGCAAATGTGAAACTTCAGCAGTCTTGGTCAAGTGGGTATATCATCTGACAGCACATACTTTTAAAGACTAAATTCCACTCTGTGGGAATGACTTCTTGCTTGGAGTTGTTTGGATTAAAACTTTTCTTTATTCATGCTCTTAAGACTGCATATTGACCTGTGCTGAACTTTAGACGTCTTATTTTTGTACACAAATGTCTTATTGACGGAGTGTGAATTGTTGCGCATTAGCGTTCATGTAAAACCTTTCACTATCAAGGAGTTTAACTCGGATGAATTTGGATTTGATTCAGATAACTTTTATAAAAAAAAACACTTGATTTTTAGTTTGATTTTTATGGTGGGTGTTGAGCTCTGGCACAAACGCTGTGTAATTGTGGTGGCTTGGTGACGTTCTCAAGACACAACAAGGGGAACTGTTTGCATGCTTTTCTTTTAAACCTACAAAGCTGCTGTGAAAAACTTCTATAATGATTAGAAAACTGAGCCTGTTATTACCTCTGTCTTTTGCCAGTGTTTGACTGCCTGTTTAATGACCATCCTAACTATTTTTAAGGATGTTAGTTATTGACCCATGAAGAAATTAGGAGATTTTAGCTTGTTATAAAGCCAGTCATGGAGTTTGACCTATTGGCTAACATTAGGGATGACTTGATAACCACTTGCTAACTCATTGACATTCAGGTATCAGATCTGCACAATGTTTTCACCACTTTTTTAATAACGTGGCTCTTAATAAGACTTTTGTGCTGGTGTAACAATCACCTAGATATAACTGCACATTTCAAAAATATTCACAGTGTGTGTATAGTAAAGCAGATTTGTGATATTAGGGATTTACAGATGACACCAGTTTGTTCAAAAAATGTTTATCAGTATCAGACCAATACTGAGTTTCTGGTCAGCTTGCTCTTATTATGTATCACACAAGGTCAAAAAGGTCAGATTGTCCCAAGCAGGGAGGAAGGAAGGCCAAACAATAGAGTCATTTACAAGTAAATCTGCATGTGACTGCGTTTTTGCTCAACAGCTCTGATCCAAATGAATATGAAAAAAAAAGTTAAAGTGAAAATCAATCAAATTGGCTTTGATTTGAGTAAAAAAAAATCTCTGTATCTGGCGTGATGGTCATGTAGAATAATAATCTGTGTAATTTATCATCGTGTATCTGCTTCATGGAACCAGGTTGATATTTTGGGATTGATTCATCTCACAATAATCCCAAAGGACACACACACTCATTGGTTGTCGTGTGTCACAGCGGACTATAACTCCGCCCAGACTGGCAGCTTCTCCAGCTGGTCGCCTGCGTGTTGCGTGTTTGGGATTGTTGTGATGGGAGGCCGCAGCCATCTTGGATCAGCGCGGCTCCACAGTGAGCAGCGGAAGGGGGACGGACGACGATAACAGTGGAGCCACTTAGCTAATGTTAGCCGTTCGGACAACACACACGCAAACTGTTTTCACCGTGCGGGGCGACTATGCTTCACACACGCGCTGTTTTCTTCAGTGTTAGCCGTCGGTTTGCGTGCACAAAGGCATGGGCAGAAACCGTTTGAAGCGTTTATCGTTGTAGACGGTGCAGTTCGTCGGTATATCTTTTTACATTTCTGAATAGAGGAGTAACTATGAATGGAGGATAAATGTTTCCAAAGGCTGACAGCAGCAGTTTCGTCCTTTTCTCTCTTCTCTTCGTCCTCACTGTAACGGACCCACTACGGACAGGTAAATCACACAGGTTCATTCTTTGCTTACATTAACCGTGGTCTGGTGTATGAAAGTGGGACAAACGGATTACTGCTGAAAGCAAGGAGCGGGAGGAGGGTCAGAGGCCTGCGGAGTAAACCACGGACTCTGGTGTTTTTTTCAGCCGCTGCTGTGATGCTGTTGGCGGGCGGCGCATCAGCACAGACGCGGTCATTTGTTTTTATTATAAGTAGGTCAACTAAAATAACAACAATGCAATCGTTAAATGGCAGACACTTAACCACTTTACTACACCGTCCACACAGCAACATTATTGTCAGAAAAAAAAATCACTTGAACGCGATCCAGTCGTTCCAAAACAGACCATTACTTCTTGTTCTGTATGTAAATTCAATTTAGACTTAATTACAGACTCATAGTCCAGTTAAGAAAATGAAACAATATACAGGAAAAAGGCACAATACGTAATATATTAATTATATTATTGAACCCACTTGTTACAGCTGCAAAAACTCAGAAGTGACACGTATAAACTAGGACTATAATATATCTAAAACTTACATTTGATACACAATAAACACCACAGGGCACACTTGTATGTGATTATTGCAAAGATTTATACTGGTACAGATATAATTGCACAGATGAGAGAAATCGTGGTGTAACAGTGGTATAATAAAAAGCTGTTAGTGTTCCAGAGTGTTCACCTCTCTGCTGGTATAGCTCAAATTGTCTATTAATATAAACAACTACAATTCTCTCTTCCTCTTTTTTATAAGGGAGGCGTCTGTGCCAATGTCCCCATGGCTGGGACTGACAACGACAGAGCTAAATCTGATGTTGATGCACAGTTAAGACTTAACGCTTCAAGTTCCTGCATCACTAAGCCCATTCACCCCTGCGGAAGCTGTACAGTGAAACACATCAGACTGATTAAATATAACTGCCATGATTTCATGGGAAAAGGCTTTGGACTGTACCAGTGCAACGTCATTTCTGGCTTAACACGTATTTTAAAGAAACACAGTGTCCGTTTTAATTTCATCTAACCGTTTCCTATGCTGTGGCACACTGAAGCTCCTGTTCACTGGACCACGTACATGATTTTAGGTCACTTTTCTCGGCTGCTTTTCTGCGTTTAAAGGGCAACAAGATTAATGCGTTATTATCATTGTGGTCTCCTCTTGGCCTCAACATGTGATCCTTGCAATTGCGGAGATTAGAAAGACTCTTTAGATTGTTGATATCAGCTCATTAATGATCATATCATTGATCATTGATCCAGGAAATGGGTTACAACTTCTTCATTTGTACACAGAGGTTGTTGTACTTGGGCCTGATTGTTTAATTTAATTAATTAATTTTAGGAGTATATTCATTTGCGCTCACTCAACTAACAACTAATAATTATTTATCAAATTGTTTGTTGCTCCCATGTTTAAAATCAAGCTCAAGCCATTTGTTTCTGTAACTTGATTGACTCATTTAGAAATGAAGGTTATCTTCTTTTGAATAGAGAAGTGGCCTGGGTTGTGTTTTGTTTGTGGATTTTTGTATTGAAATCACTGCTTGTTGTTTGTTTGGGTTATGCCGTGGCCTTCATCTCAGAGCTCCTGCATGAGACGACCTGTTTTCTTGCACAGGCTTTGATAGAGAGGGTGTGTTTTTGCAGAGCATGCTGGTGCACATCAAGTACTAGCTCCTCAATCTGTATCCCCACATGGATTAGACATTCAGCAAAAGAATAATCCATTTTCTTGGAACAAAATTCAATAGCAGATGTTTGAGCAAGTATGAGCATGGTTACTTGTCCCTTTTATACAAGTAAGCTTGAACCATTTTACACTCTTCACTCTACATGGAATATGATGGTATAATAAAGGTGCATCTTGTAGTCTATATTAGTAATTTATTTGGCACTCCAGTCTTCCTGTACCTGGATTACCTGGTTTCCATTCCAGCTCCACAGCAGGTTACAGACACGGAAATGCAAGGTTGTATCTTGCTTGGGTTGCTGCTCTGCAGTTTACCTACATGTCACATTTGTAAGTTGCTATTAAAGGTGACATAGACCGGAAGCTCCAATTAACGCTGCGTTTGTGTGTGTATCTGCGTCATTACCTCGTTTATGAAACCCTAAAGTTTCAGAACAAACAGTTCAGCCACTGTTGAGAAAATAGTGTTGTATTGTTTTCCTGGGCTCTGCGAAGCGGATCGACACTTCCTTAATTTGATGTCGTCATCAGAAATCCTCACCACCGTAGCGCCTCCCGGTGCGGGCACTAGTCCGGGCACATCCGGTTGCGTACATTCAACCGCAGAAGAAGAAGAAGAAGAACTAGTCTCGTTGTAGCTGCTGAGATGCAGAGCATCCACCGTGCCAGAGGGGGAGCTGTGTATCTGAGAGCTGGCCTGTCTATTACGTCACTTCCAGGTACCTGGCCAATCACAGGACAATAGGAAAGCTCTCGTTGGCTGGCCAATCACAGCAACTGTTTGGTCTGAAACAGCGCGGCTGACGAGAGCGTCAGTGAGGAGATATTTTGATCGGCTCGTTTGCAGCGATTAGGAGGTTTTTAATCATGAAAACAAGTTAATATATGCAAGTAGACCTCCATAACTAACATATATGTGTGATACAAGCATTCTATGTCGCCTTTAAAGAAGTGTAAAAAGCTGTCAATCTTATGCAACCCGGTTTGGATGCTGGCCAGAAGCCATTAAACTGTCAAATGCTCCTGAATCAGAGTTTAATCATGTTTATTGTTCACTGCAACGCTAGAGGTGATTTTATCTTAAAGTACAGTCATAACCGCTTTTAAAGAGGAAATCCGTTTCCCTTGCAAGTAATGTGACTCAGTGATTTGCTCATGTATAAAGGAAGTCATAACTCAATGTACAATATTGTAAACGTATGTGACAAATGTAAAACTGAGCTTGTTCTCATCATATATTGCATACAGTATATACAGGTCACTCTCAAAGTCCTGTGTCAGACTGACCTACTTTTATGCAATAGCTAAATAAGTTTGTAAAGGCACAATGCAGCCAATGCTATTAAACGCATTAAAATAATCTCCAAACCAGAGAAAGTCAGCAGCCTCTGGTGAGGCAAATCTAATGCTTGTTACGAGGACTGAAATCATCCCCTCTGTGTTTATGTGGCCATAAATCTGATCAACAAGTCAGCTGAACCTTGTTCATTGTACGTGGGAATGAGCCTCTCATCTGTTCCACTGGCAGCTGGCTTATCACTGTTTGTTTTTGCAATCCGCACAAAAAAAATTGGCCGTGGTTTAACTTTTGGCAGGCATTTTCAATCAACAACCAGTCAGATGTTTTTGTTCACCTGTTACTACATGGACATGACATTGCAGCTACAGTTGGGAGTTAATGTACCGTGACCCAAATGGAGAGAACTTTTGTTTTTGGAAATATCTTTTAGGTAGTTTCCCCAGATTTCCCAGTCTTATTGTGATTACTCGATTAAGTGTGTTTCAATAAATCATATTTGGGCATGCTGTTATGTTGTTCTAATGACACAAGTATAGATGACTGATTTCTTCCTGTTAGAGGCAGAAATAAAGGAAACGGCTTCATAGAAAAGGTCTACAATTATTATATTGGACTGATATTGGTAATTGTATCAGACACAAAAATGTGGTATTGTGCCATCCCTAGCAACAATATGCTCACTTAAATAAAGAGGTTATTTTTATACTTTCAGTATAATGTAATTTGTATCTTTTGAGTAGGTGATTGGTTTAAAGTAGCAGAAAATCGCAAGCTAATTGATTACAATTTGTAAAATGTAATTATTCTGCTAAGCAAAATCCTCTTAGTAGTCGATCAACATCTGTCTGTAATTGAATTTTCACAAAGATCACACATTTCTCTGGGATACACCACACACACTGATGTCCTGCAAACCTCTAGCTTGAAAACAAGACCTCTTTACATGAATCGCGTTATATCAGGTCTTGCATGAATATTCTGCAACACAGGAAAAGCTTCTTGAAAGCCACTTTAAACAGTAAAGGTGATTGTTTTCACCTTGGTTATTCAGCAAATGTTTTGCAAACCAAATGGCTTAAAACCACACAGATGAAGTTGTTTTAGGTGGAATAATGAAATGGACATGAATGTCTGTACCCACTCACTGCTTTTAATGGTGATCCTCAGAGAAGAGGTGAATCATGAGAGACTGGAAATCTACAGCGTTAGTTATATTGAAGGATATACAGTGAACTGGCCTTGCACTGAGTTGGGGCAGTTTTGCTGTCTTTTGTTTTTTTATTTCTGTTGGTTATATAAGAGATGCAGAGGCTCTCTTTCCTCAGGGAAGCCAGTGTTCACTCATTTCTGACAAAATCCAAAGCTTATAAGAGAAACGGGCTAAATAAGCAATGGTTGCTAACTTCCCATCCCTCATTATTTTTCCCAACCTATTGTGAAAAGCCAGAATTGCGAAATTTGACAGCAGTTTGAATTTGTTAATGCTCTGGTTTCCTGGCAGATTTATTGCAGTGAATAAATAAGTAATGTTTGCTCAGATACAGATAATGGGTGTATCGGTGTCATGATTCTCCAAACCCATAGTTATATGAACTATTTACGTGGGTATTAGGTTGAAATTTACTTGTGATGCAATGGGTGGGTTAGGGTTAGGGTTAGGTGGGTGTATGTGTCACTTTATTTCAGTGGAGTGGCTCAGTGGTTAAGACCGGTACCCTGTGTGCGATAGACATCATGGTCGCAAGTTCGATTCCCCCCCTGGCTGATTGTACTCAATTCCATTGTAAGTCGCTTTGGATAATAGCGTCTGCTAAATGACATGTAATGTAATCTAATTTCAGAATTAAATCACTCCTGATTGTGCAGATTGGCTCACAAGGAAGGGTGGTTCCTGGTTTAATCGCAGTGTGTTTTTGGGCAAAATAATGTCTTCAAAACAAAAATTAATAGCCACAATTGAATTATGTGCAGTTAAATCACTACCTAAGTACCTAAATCCCTTCCTAAGTAGAGCTTCTTTGGCAGCTGTGTATATATTACAGCCAGTTCAGACACTTTTTTTTATCAATCAGGAAACTAAGCAAAGATCAAATTAACGCTGTTCTAGATATAGACCATTGTAAAGTGGCGATGCCCAAGTGGCACTTCTAACTTGTAACATCTGATAATCTAAAACAGGAGGATGCTGATCTCTGAATGAATTCTCCTCTTGTGGAATTTCCAGCAGCAGCTTTTATCAGTGAAGCACTGAACACATGAATACTGATTTGTGCGGGCTGCAGGCAGTGAGTTGTTATTCAAACTCGGCTCAGATGGAAACATGAGACATTTTTTTTCCCCAGTCATGAGCTCATGTCGATAAGACTTTTTATGATTGAGTTTCCAAGTAAACTAACAAATAGCAAAGCAAAAGCAGTGTTTACTGGGAAAAATCTTCAGCCATCAGAGGATTGGTTGGATAACACAGCAGCCATGCACAAAATTACTTCTATTAAATTGTTTAAGACACAAATATTTAAACCTAGTCATTCTTTTTCTCTTGAAATCTCAATTATTAACTAACACGTCGTCGCTAATGCAGTTGGAATACATGGTCTCTAATGGTCTTTCAACCTGGCACACATCCAGACACAATGAAGTCCCAGGACAGAGAGCCATCTGTAATGATTCTCAATCCACTTAGTCAACTAAAACAGGGCAACGTGTATTGTGTTTTAATGGCTTTAAAACAACCTTCAGCAGAGAACAGACAATTTGGGCTTTGATGTAAAGGCTATGTTGAATTATGGTGAACGATGGCATGGATTTATGCCAGTATAACAAAAGGACGACAAATAGTATTCAGCACAAATTGACATCATTGCAATATTCCAAGTAATTTATAGATCTGCATGCTAATTTAATGAGTGTGTCGTGACCTTGTTCTATGGGTTTCATCAAAGTTGTTTGTGTTTAACGCCAGCTGAGGTGTCTGGTTCAAAGGTGAAACGAAAGAGAGCGTCTTTAAATAGCCCCAGGCTTCTTTTCATAGTAAAAATAGTGTAGCCATATTGGCCAGATAATTGGGTGGTCCAGCTCCACTGTAGGTACACATGGCCACCTGTACAAGAACAGATGGTCTAATGTACACACAACTGGTAAAACTGTAATTGAGGAAGCTGCCTGTCACTGACAAATGCTGACAATAAAAAGAGTATATCAGTAAGTGGTTTTGTAAGAGCAGACAAATTACATATAGACAAGGGCAAATATTCCAATTTGACAGAATAGTCACACTATTGTTTTTATTTGTTTCAGGTCCACGGCTAGCTCTGGCAAGATTATTGTCAGGTAAGCAAGCAGTATGTCTTTGAGTGTAGTAACTCTTAGGTGTTTTCGTTGGAATAAATCAGCAGCAGCAGCAGCTTATTCAGTTGGAGTTTCCTTTGTCTTTATAGCTCTTGAGATGGAAATTGAAATTGTCCTGCAGTCTCACCTGAGAATGTTTTATCATCTTAATTTCTTGGTATTTGGAAGTATGACGGTTCTTTGTGGAGAAGATCTGACTCTGACTTACCAATTGCTAACTGTTAGGAAAAAAGTCTTATTTTCAAAGTAGTAGTATTAGGTTTTTTTGGTACATGATCTCCTTTTCTGTGAACAACACTGTCACCCCAACTTTTTTTTGTTGGTCCATTCATCACATGGAAAAAGGTTTAAGAGAGTGACCTCTGACACAGAGGCGTCACTTATGTTAATCACACATCAGCATGGAGACCCTCTCAGCATAAACTCAGTCAATAACCCTGTCACTGTGGTGTATGTATATGTACTGTAGGTCTGACACTTAACAGTTTCCCTTATAGCCAAAGTGTTATTTAAAGACTTGCTTTCCTCAGTGGTCTGATTTTATGGAATATATCGAATTACTTGGGCACAATCAAAATTGCACGCACATGTTCTTTTAGTGGTTTCACATTTCTGGACTTAACTAAACCAACCTGGTCAACAGCTGCTTTGGATTTTCTTTTCTTTTTTACATTCACTGCCTATATAGGTCTTATTTGACCTACGTTTTCTTAATGTCTACCTGGTCACTATCAGTAAGAACAGTTTATTCAGTTATTCCACATTGTAAATGTTCACTCCCATCATCATCTAACATCTCATATTTTATTAACTGCAGTGAAAGCTCAAGTTGTCCAGTTTTTGTCCCTTGGCTGAACTCTGACTTATACAGTGTTTGATTTGTCTTGTTTGGGGAAAAAAGAATGGCCACAGTCACTTGTAGGTTTGACGGGACACACGTTTTCCTTTTCTTGTATTTCAGAGCAGCGCTGCAGCCCCGGGCAGTTTGCCTGCCGCAGTGGGAAGATGCAATGTATCCCCATGTCCTGGCAGTGTGACGGCTGGACAGCATGTGAGGACAAGAGTGACGAGATGGACTGTCCCTGTGAGTGTCATTTACTTGTACCCTTTAACGTCTAACCTCTGTTTAGCCTAATTCATTTTGCATCATTTGGCCCAATTCTCCATTCCTCACCTGTGAGTACAAGCAACCACGTGATAGGCATGTGTGACTAAAGATGCTTCACCAACACATCACAGACCAAGGAAACTTTAACTGTGGTCTCCCGTTCACTTGTGAGTCAACTGCTCCCACACTACTGCCTTTGCTATACTCGCTAACTGAGATGTCTTTGTCCCGCAAATGAGTCTTACCTGGATGTGAAAACACACAAAAACCTCTGACACTTTATCGAAAATTCTTTAAGATGTGGAAATGCAGACTCCTGCTGTGAGGCTACAGCTGCCACTGATAAAAAGGGGGGGTGGAGGACTGCTGCTAAGCTAGCTCTCTGTCGTTAAACTACCACCAAAAATGGAAAAAAATGTCGCTTCTCTATACGTCACCGGAGTGTTTACGTTAATATTCTGTACAAACAATGAGGAACCACAACGCTGTAGTGTGGTAGTGTGTTTAATTCACTCACATTTGGTAAGGTGTTACTAACACATTTCCCTGTGAGGTGACAAAGTCAGGAGTGATATTTTTAACACTACACTGGACTTTTGATGGTTTTGGTCAATGGGAAAGTGGTACAGAGAAACCTCTGGAAGAGAGTGAGGAGATGAATGTGTGAATTTTAATTAGAATTTATTTACTTCTGCACCTTAACAAGAGCTAAATAATCCGATATTTAGGTCTTACAAATATTCTAATATTATGACAGTACAGGCCAGATTTAATCAGTTCACTATATTATTGCAGACTCGACTGATGTCACCCCTCGTCCTCCACAAACCGCTCCACCCAGCAGCAAAGTCCCACAAGCAGAGTGGATGAGAGTTGGTCACCTGCAGCAGCTGCTCCTTCAGAAGCAGATAGTTAGAGCGGAAGCTGAAACGCAGAAACTACAGGTGGAGCGTGAAAAGCTGGAGCTGGAGAAACAGAAGCTGGAGTTAGAGAAAGCCAAAATAGCTCTGGAAATTCAGTTGATCCAACAGCAAATGAACAGATCTTGCCATGTAAACTGTGGTCTGTGTTAAAGGAACAATTCAATTTCATTTACAAAAATATAACTTTGGCTTTGAGTATTTCGTATTACATTGGTATTACAGCCATGTGATTGACATCAATAAATTGATCATTTCAACTATGAACTGACATTAATATTTACAATTATAATCCACCTGATCTAAGGAAAAACACTTCTGTGCATCCTTGATACATGTTATCTTTAATACGACCTGTGTTATATTATACACATATGTAGTACATATACCGTAGTACATATACCGTTCATTTGCTACAAGCAGACAGTTGGTGTTCAGTGACAATACAGTAATATGTAACGTTATTGTGCTCTACTTTTCTTCATATTTCCTTCTGTCGTACTCGCAGTTAAACATGAGACATTAATGACAAATAAAAGTATAACTCCTGCTCCAGACTGGGTTTACTGCTGTCCTTGATTACAGCCAAGGTGGCCCGACTGTCATAAAGATAATGTTGGATTCAAGTTACATCTGGTGTAGCTTAAAGGTCCAGCACATAACATTTCGGAGGGTTTATACTCGGGCTCCAATGATTACTCGATTTAATAATAAATTAATTGTCGATCATTTTGATAAGGCCAATTTGAAGGCCACCGTAGTAACCTGGCTTGTGTAGCACTGTTGGATGTCACTAACTCTTGCACATTGGACCATATTTCTGACCTCCCTTATGTCCACTTGTTGCAACCAGACCCTGAACTGCAGGACAGTAGTTACATCATGGTTTGTTCAGTCCAGCTGATTTAGTTTCACAGATTGTTGTCTGCAGGTAGGACACAGTCCACCTAATCCACCACGGTTAATCACAGAGCAAGATTAGCTGCTGTGGACTGACCGTGTCAGATGGCGGACGGAGGTGCTTTGATTTTTTTTTAGTGTGGCGACACACGTATCTGTGTTTTTGTTTACTGTTTCTTGATCTCTTGAGTAGTGCATAGATAATGCAGTGCTAAGCCTTTTGACTGAAATCCTATTGTTTGCTGCTAAATCCAAAGAGACCTTGTCCCCAGCTCTCTGATCGTATAATGGGAATTATTGGAAGGATTGAGTACAGCATGTGACCTCCATACACCAGTGGTTGTGCCTGCTGACAACACCGTCTTCTGACTGAGGTTTTAACCCCAGACCCATTAATCAAATGGAAAATAAAAGCAGGAATTGTCCGTTAATGTCTCGCCGGCAGCGCGGAATTCTTTAGCAGAAATGTTTCTTTGTTTATTAACAAATAAAATCAGTCAAATAGTGCAAACGTGTGTAGTAATATTGTTTATGTTCAGAAGCAAATGTGCTGATTATTATCTGCTGAAAAAGAAAAAAACCTTAAGCCATGTTCACACATGCCTCAGTGAGCAGTGTCCGTGCTGAATCACACAGTAAAATCAATGTCCCTGCTTTGGGATTAGCTTTGTTGAATAATATGGTTAGGTGCAGTAATCCTTAATTCCAGCCAGATGAAAGTAAATACCTGCAGACACTGTAAAGCCATGTGTAGTCATTACAATACAGAGAACTGAAAAAAGGAAACTACATTAAAAATATCCAACTGGTTTAAAAAAAAAAAAAGACACATTTCAAGCTGCTCAAAGGTAAGCCACACTGCACATAACCTGAGACATGATGTGGTCAGATTAATGCAAATTGTATACTTGGTGTCATCATATAAAAAAAAAACATGGAAAATTAGGTATTAATTGTTTGATGAGAGAAAGAGGTGTGAAAGTAGTTATTTGACATTTTTAATCGATTCCTACGACCTATAACGTTGAGTTATGTATTTGTTTGAGAACTGAAACAACTGATTCAGTAAATAAATAACCGAAGTATTGCTGTCATTCATTCTGACCATTGTGGACACTGTTGTTTTATTTATTTATGTATTGTTTATTTAGCCAGGAAGGTTCCCATTGAGATAAAAGAATTCTTCTTCCAGGGAGTATCTGGTCAAGCAGGATAGAAAGTACAAATAGTTACAGAAACGAGACCATTTCAGATATAAAACGGTTATGTTGTAATTGCACTGTGTTGCACAATTAAATGCAACAGACAAACATGTTTATTTTAGCTCCGTTAAAGCTTCATCTTTCAGTTCTCAGGTAATCCTCAATCTTCTGCTTCTCATTGCTTGCCATTTAATAATGAGTTATGTGCAGCTCTGTTGTTTTTTTGTGATTTTAATGCAACAGTTGTCAAGTGTTATTTGATAAGTGAACAAAGTCTGTCTGTTGGCAGTGTTGTCTAATGCATTTAACATATTTTAAGTTAAAGATCTGAAGTACTGTGAAATCCTTATCATAATCAAAACAACACAAGGCTTTGGGTCCACTTTTATCTTCCTTGAATATCTTCCCATTATAAGCAGTGAACCAAAAGCAAAAGAGGAAACGCTGATCAGAAGCATGTAATACACGAAGCAGGGGGAGGAGACACAGGAGAAACTGCATGGATGCAGTGCAAATTGTGTCTCCTTTCCACCAACATCATTTAAATTGAGTCATTTCCAGGCACATCTGGGGAAAAAAAGCACCGCTGATGGTTTCACTGTCTGACAAATATAAAAGCTTGAATCGTTGCATCACACCCTTGTTGCAGGTTACACAACACAAACCAATATGTGCACTGCTACAGAGAAAAAAAAAATTCATCCACTTTTTTTGTTAACTTTGACTCATTCTCTTGCAGCTATAAAAGAGGAGAGGTTTCGCTTCGGTAACGGATACGACCAGGTGGAAGATGTCATCGCCGTGGATCCTCCTGTTCGCCTCAGCAGCATCTCAAGTATGCCCTTTTGTTTTTGTAGTCTTTATGACCGCGTACCAAGCTCTTATCAACCGCGATGCTAAAGTGTCCCTGATTCGTCCACAGAGAAATGCCCCAGTGGGTGGCATCACTACGAGAAGACGGCCAGCTGTTACAAAGTCTACCTGAGGAATGAGAACTACTGGCAGGCCGTGGACACCTGTCAGAGAGTCAACGGCTCGCTGGCTACGTTCGTGACCAACGAGGAGCTGCAGTTCATACTGAAGATCGAGGTGGACTTTGACGACTCGGTGTGTGAGCACAGAGAGCAGTGCAAGTGAGTGTTTACCGTCTTGTTTGCGATGTGTGGCATTCGTCTGCGACGGTTTTCACACCTGTAGATGAATCCAGGCAAGCCAAAATACACTAGTACAAACCGCATTACAATGTCGACTCCCTTGAAGCCTCATTTATACTCGCACGAGGCACCGCAGTGCAGACCTCGGCCGATACTACGGCATTAGAAAGACTTCTATGGTCGACGTGAGATGTCGAGATTTAAAACAATATGTTTGACACTGCAACGCCGCATTCAAAGAAACTAGTCTGGATAAGGAAGTCAGCGAGGTAACATCTGCCCATGTGTACACTAGTTGCACTGTTTGGGTTTAATTTTCACACCCCAAACATCTGATAAGCCACATTAAAATATTAAAATGAGACTTGTGATAAATGTGGGAGGTCTGTGCATCTCAAAGTGTTTGACACAGCTTCCTCTGTGAACCACGTGACCGGTCTATACAGCTGCTTATTATCACAAATCTACATGGCCAATTTTCCTTTGAGGCGCATCCATTGTGTGCTCTGCTCTTGCATAGTGGCAAAAATTCAAAGGCACACGCCGCAGTGCCGGGTGAAAACGCTCGGAGCCCTAGCACTTAAGATGGCGTATTAGTGCACTTCATGCCTTTAGTTAGTATGGTCTGTTGCATCCCAGCACGGCTCTGGCTACAGAAGCCATTTATCTCAATCTCGCCGAATGCACCTTTTGTTGTTGGGTCGTATAGTTATTGGATCACGTTCCCACCGGCAGCTCCAAAGTTTCTGGAGATCACACGGGGCGAAGTGAGTCCACTTCCTCTGAAGGATCTCGGTGTGATTGTTTTGGTCTGCGCCAGCGTGACACTACCGCGTTCACACCTGCCCAAACAAATCACACCAAGAGCACAACACAAGCCAGAAAGTGATTAAACCGCACTGAAAGTCAGAGATGTGAAAACACTCCCGAGCCTGCCAAGAATTCCAGATGGAGCTGAACTTTTCAAACTGATAAATCGGAAAGCCATTTATCACTTTTATAGAACCTAATAAAAATTGTTTCAGTCGTAACACCATAATTATATTTTTGCTTTTTAGTTTCTGTGAGAAAATGTGCTGTAGGAAAAAAAAAAAAAAGCACTTCTCCTCTTGTCAAACCTCTACCCTCCACTTTGTTGTCCTTCAATTTGTCTTGTTACTACAAAGTAAATAACTGCCTGAACACGTTTGCTTAAAATCTCTACTTTTCGCTTTTCTTATTACAAAAGAGGAAACTTGCAACCTGGGAACAAAACCAAGTTGCTCGTCTCCTTTTCCAACTTGAACGTCACCTTTTGTTGACCTTTTTGATTTGTATGAAGTGTATCAGCCTGTTCTGAAGAGAAGTACTCCATTATTGTTAGTAGGCCATCTAGTGGCCAGTGGGGGCAACTGAATCACCTTAAATTGATTGATGTGCAAACCCTGAAAGAGTTTGACAGAATTTTCCCACTGTTAACCTCCCCCTTTTTTTTTGTTTAATTTCAAGGTTTTGGGTCGGTTACCAATATGTCATCACCAATCAGAACCACACTCTGGAGGGCCGCTGGGAGGTTGCATACAAAGGTATTTAAGACATAATTCTTTCCTTTAAAAAAAAATAAAAAAAGCAACTATTCGATAATTTTTGTTCCTTAAAACGTCCGGTGTTGTGTCTTTCAACAGGATCGATGCAGGTGTTTCTACCACCAGAGGGTCTCACCAGTATTGGGGAGACGTCTCCATCACAGGACAACGTCTTCTGTGCCCAGCTGCAGCGCTTTCAGATCAAAAGCATGAATGAACGAGGCCTGCACAGTTGGCACGCCGAGAACTGCTACAAAAAGTTCCCCTTCCTCTGCAAGAGGAGTACGTGTTTATTATGTCTTTGAATCTGATGTACAAAAAAACACATTTCTGTTGTGATTTTCTTTTTAGCTTTGTTTTAATGTTGTTTCTCCCTCACAGGGCAAACGTGTGTGGATATCAAGGACAACGTCGTAAACGAGGGCTACTACTTCACTCCCAAGGGCGACGACCCGTGTCTGAGCTGCACGTGTCACGACGGCGAACCCGAGATGTGCGTGGCAGCTCTGTGCGAGCGGCCGCAGGGCTGCCAGCATTTCCGCAAGGACCCAAAGGAGTGCTGCAAGTTCACCTGCCTGGACCCAGGTACTGCTGCCCCCTACTGATACATCACACTGATGAGACGGCCTTTTTCCACTTTAGCTGAATAGTTTCTCATGATTTAATCATTAGTTTTCATTCTTGAAATGTCATATAATGGCATTTTTATGTCAGGGTTTGATATTGATTCTTACACTCTTAAGTAGAGCTAAAGTAATGAGGGTTTTTCTACGGCCGACGTCGATGTTCAGAAATCAGTGAAGCTATGCTACTGATAATTATATAGTATTATCGTTTATTACCACCATGCGGAGCAGAGCTTTCAGCCACTCAACTTCACTTCTACTCTTTAAATCCAGACTCATCAGGTTGCTTTCTCTCTGTGATCACAATTTAACTCGTTTTTTGTTTTTTTTTATGTTTTTTTGTGTTGAAACGCATAACCTATAAACCTAAACCTATAAATAAAATGTATTATTATTATTTTATGTGTTTATTTTGCCAGTTTGTTTGGCAGTTTTTTCTCTAGTTGATAAAATATAGTCATTAACTAATAGGAAATGATCCAGTGTCTGTAAAAGGTAGAGTTTTGGAATCGTGCAAGCACGTGATGAGCAGTCTTCACTTATGTCGGTACTTTAGTGAAATTATTGTCAATGTTTTTGCCAGCATTTATTGGTTAGTTCAGTATGGAGTAAGGAGATTCACAGATGTGTGAAATGTGTATTTTGAAGGTGTTTTTCCACATAAATTCCTAACTATTTATTTTTGAGGTTTTTAACGAGGGCTAAAAAACGAAAGATGTAATCAGCTCATTAACTCAGCTCATGTGCAGAATGAAACAAAATAGTAGTAAGTGCGTTTGTTTCACTTTGAACAGAATACAGAGTGTGAAAATCAGCAGGTCATTTTAAACCAATGAGCCTTTAAAAAAAGTACTAATCTTAAGTGTTTTATTCCCTCAGATGGAAACAGTCTGTTTGACTCCATGGCCAGTGGGATGAGACTGATTGTCAGCTGCATCTCGTCGTTCCTCATCCTCTCTCTGCTGCTCTTCATGGTGCACAGGCTGCGTCAGCGGAGGCGTGAACGCATCGAAACACTGATCGGAGGAAACCGTGAGTATTAATTGATCATGTTTGAAGAACTTAGATGTTTTTAAATGTTTCAGATGATAACATATCCCCTCTGTGTCTGTCTGACTTCAGTGCATCACTTTAACCTCGGACGACGAGTCCCGGGCTTCGACTACGGCCCGGACGCCTTCGGCACCGGCCTCACTCCCCTGCATCTCTCCGACGACGGAGAAGGAGGCGCGTTTCATTTCCAGGAGCCTCCGCCGCCGTACGCAGCCTACAAATACCCGGACATCCAGCATCCTGACGACCCTCCACCTCCATATGAGGCCTCCATCAACCCCGACAGCCTCCTCTATGTTGATCTGGGTTGGTGCAGTCTCATTATTATTCGTGCATCTCGTTATTATTCATGTATCTCATTATTATTATTCATGCATTTCATTATGTACAGAAAAGAACAGCGGTGTTCATTTCTCCCTTAGGGGACGATTCAGTATGTAGCTAGAAGGGAAGATACCTTTTTAATGAGGAGTGATTTAATGCAATACTTATATTTATATTTTTGGATATAATATATATGAAAAATCAATAGTTATTAAACTACCTGTAGTCATTGAGATTACTGAGAATTATTATCTATTAACAGATATTTTTTTAAAATTGTAAATATTAAGTAATTTAAAATGGAAATATGTGTAAAAATATCATTTTGTTCTCATTTTGCCTTGTCTTAATTAGTTCTGCCATATTATTTGGACTTGAGAAGTAAGGAAACACAACAGTAACATGAAGATTAAACATTAAAGCTACAGTGCAGGGCTATTCAATTACAAACTCTGGGCTGGGCCACATTTTATGAACTGAATTTAAAATTTAAAATGGGTGCAAATGCTTGAAAGGCCTATAACAAAAATAAAATTTTACGTGAACAGAATCTGAGGTCGTAGCAATAATGTTCTTCACTTTGAAATAAAAATACTTTGCTCATTCTGTCCTTTGTAAACCGCAAAGTGCATGAAATCACAGTTGTTTCCCTTTAAGCTTTTAAATAAATGAGAATGCAACAGCATGAATGAATCATGCAACAGCATTAGTTTCTCTGAATGAAGATAAATATTTGTCACACATGACCCACGCGTGGTCAGTGCTACTGTTGGAGATTATGTAGGAATGTAGGGAAAGTGTTTGTCTAGTTTTTCCTCATTGTTGCCGGGCCACTAAGAGGTTGCTTTTGGGCAACATGTGGCCTGCGAGCCACCATTTGAATCGGCTAGCTATAGTGCGTAACAAAAAAATATATAAACAAACGTCTGTTAGATTCAAACCTGTCACATAAGTTCTCACAGCGCTGATTAAGCCTCTCAGCTCCACTTAACATCAACAGCAAGTCACTAACAGTTACGCACTGCAGCTTTAAGTCGAGCAGAGAGCAGAGAGTTTGAAGACTAATTGTTTCACGTGTGTTTAGATCGACTGTGGTTTTCACTTATCGATATATTTGTTTTTTCTGGTTTCTTCTCCCTGTCGTTACCTTCAGGACATCACGCTGGGGTTTCTATGGTGCCCGGCCCAATGAACGTCATGGTGGACCGACTCCAGACCGATATCCCCAACATGTCCTGCTCCGTGCCCGGCTCGGCTCCACCCACACAGGAGAGGGAGGACTCCATTGACAGCAGCACCCTCCTGGTGGGGCCCGACACGCCGACAGATGGCCACGTCCCCACCTCCATGCCCGCAGACTGCACCTCCCTCAGCACGGTGGTATAGGACTGCGGACGGACGGTGGGGAGCTGCACCCGGACATTACCTGCTGTTAGTACACACGTGTGAGAGGACGGAGCAGCCCTCGGTTTCTTCGCGGTGTCACGCGGGTGGAGATGGATTTCCTCTCTCTGAAGACTGTGCAGTGAGAGCTGAGAAGAAGACGGAGAAGAACACTACATTCAAGCAGAGAAAGCTGCAACTTTGACTTTCTGCGTAGACTGAGCAAAGCTTTTTGAAACATCTCAGTTGGCCAAGATTGGTCAAGAACGCCCTGATGTAAATAAGCCCCCTCAGGACCGTGCCAGTCAAGTTTGTAATACTTGTTTGTTTCAGTCCAGCACAAGGCAACAAAAATAAGAGAAAAGAAAAACAAAAAAAAAAGGCCATGACGCCAGCTTTTGTTCCTCCTTCCTCGTTGTTTGCAACATTCTGTCATTGACCCGCAATGTTCTCATCAGATCGCAGCATGTCCCCCAACAATCCTCGTTTGTCATTAGTCTCATACCTGACGCCGTCTTCCATGTTTATGATACATATTTTCAGCAAAGCCACATTTTGTAGTTCGGAGGTTTTAATCTCGTGAAGAAGGTACGATTTAGTTTCCTCCGATTTTTTTCTATGAGGTAAAGCTGACACAAGATGTTGTGTATCAGTGAATGTTGTGGTACTGATGGATACTGAATTTGATATTGTGTGTTTTGTTGGTTGTTGTTTTTTTGAAGAGTGGAGGCCGTGATCTTTGGTTGTATTGTTGCCGTGTAGAAACAGCCTGATCCGAAAAGGCAGTAAAAGCTTTTCAAGTGCGAGTGTGAAGATTTGGAGGACGACGGTGAAATTCATTAAGTTAAATGAACGCAGATGTTCTCGTTGTTACCTCATCAACTCTCCGCGGAGTAGTTGTGTCTTTTGCTTCTTAGCGACTGAAAGCTTCTCCCTTGATTAGATCGTTTTTTGTTGGATTTTCTTTTGTCCGTTTGGTTTTTCCCTCTCTCTCTGTGTGTGTGTGTGTGTGTGTGTGTGTGTGTGTGTGTGTGTGTGTGTGTGTGTGTGTGTGTGTGTGTGTGTGTGTGTGTGTGTGTGTGTGTGTGTGTGTGTGTGTGTGTGTGTGTGTGTGTGTGTGTGTGTGTGTGTGTGTGTGTGTGTGGTCAGTTTACTGAGGACGTTTCCAGCTGCTGATGAGAATAATGTCATAATAGCTTTTCTGTCTCTGGTGTTGATGGGTCTCAAAAGAGAAGCGTTAAAACTTCCTGTAAAGACGACAATCGTTTGACTCACTCAAGGATGAATTGTATTCTTCTTTTTTTTTTTTACAGAATTGACCCACAGCCACCAGCATCCACTTGTAAAATGTGTGTTGGGACGACTGTGCACGTCATGTGTGATTGTACTCGATAAAACGTTATTATTTTTTGGCGCCGAGGCTTATGTGTCCCTCTGTTTTTTGGTATAATGACAATCCACAGTGGATTATTCTTCAAACAAAATCTTCATTAACCTAGCATGTGTATCGGAGGTGGTCGACTGCTATTTTTTTGTTTGTTTGTTTTTTTTCCTTTTCTCATGAAATGAAGTTTTTATTTCTGTGATGTTTTGTTGGACCTGCTATGCATGTTTTTATGCTCTGGCATGCTGAGAGTTTTTGGCTTTTTTTCTCTTTTTTTTTTTTTTAATTTATTTCTTTCGGTGGAAATATTTTAAGCTCAACAGCGTGTCCTGTACAGACTCTACTATATAGTTTAATACCTGCGTATACGTCTAAAAACCTCCCCCTCCCCCACTATGACCCAAACAGCAGCATTTACACTGTAGATTCTGTGCAACACTACGGCGGTGTGAGGTCTAATTTGAGTTGTTTTCATGTATAATACAACAAATACTACATTTTATTGTCTTTGTTTGTCCCCCTGCTAGCCTTTAAATTTGCCAAAATGCTGCATTTGCGGGGGTTGTGTTTTTTTCTCTGAGGTAGATGTACATCTAATCAAATGCCAAATAAATTGCACCATGAAGGATGACTCGTGCGTCACTGGCTGCGAACACACGCTGAACTCTGCGTTACACGTCGGCGATCGTCGTGACATTCAGCATTCAGTCCTCTGTGACTCCCTTGACTGAGCCGAGGAAACTTAAGCGGCCAAATGTCACAAGAGGATTAAGGTGAAGCGCAGGGGAAATCCACCCTCAGACAGTGGGATAGAGGTTGTCGGAATAAATCCAATCCACAGTCTCTTAAAGAGGGGAATAATTTAGAGAAAGTGGATATAGCGCTTGCACACCTCACGTGTTATGACTCATGAGGCGGCAGGTGGATACAGTGATACTCGCTGAAGAGCGCTGTCGCACCCCGCAGAGAAAAGAGGCTTTGTTTCACACGGGCCGAGTGGTGACAGAGTCACATCATCTGTGACTGAACGGGGGAGACGCGACACTCCACACTGAGCTGCTCAGTCCAGACTGGGATTACATTTATGAGACGTGGGAGAAGAAGGATAACTATCTTCATTCTTACGTGTGAAAGTCAAGAAAGTCCCCCCCCCCCCCATTTTCTGATTATTTCATGTGGAAAAAATTCAAACTAAATGTCAGTTATGCTGCACTCACTCAAAATACTCTGGTAATGACTATATTATTTCAACTTCTTCACATTTTAACCATGTTTTTTTTTTTTTTTTTACTGTTTATTTACTATTTTAATTACTGTTGTTTTATTCCTAAAATTCCTAAAATGTCAATCGGTGTTTCCAAAACCCCACAAGGACGATGTCAAATGTCTGTTGTTTTTCGCCCACAAACCACAGAGAGATTCCATTCACTGTTTAAAGATAAGATTAAGTCTTGAAACGCAGAATTACAGAACTCTTAAAACCACATTTAATCCAGTTAATCTATTCTAAAAGCAGTCGATGAAGTCATCCGTCTATAATCAACTGCCACCGCCCCAAATTGAACCATTTAAGCATAGAAAGTACAATGTTCTATTTTGAATCACATGCTCTGTTCAATAAAAGGAGCTAAACTCTCATTAAAGATCATTTTAATGTTTTTTTCTGAATGGATTTCCCTGCTCTTTTTTAACATCGACTGTCTCAGGTGACGTCAGACCCAGACATAAACTCTTCTCCTTTTCGAAACTCAGTGAGCTGCACATCCTGTGACTTTCCCCGTGAGATGAATGTGTCTTGTTACCAGTGTCAGTGTGGGCATCGATGCTGGCAGCAGCAGCAGCAGAGGGGAGGGGGAGGCGGCGGCGGTGGCGGTGTGAAGCTGAAGCTGACCTGCATCAATGAGCCTGTTGAGCAGGAAAAAGACCACTAGACTGCTAACGACACGGTTCACTGATCAGAGCAGGGAAAATAACACTCAACCTCCACCTCGCGTCGCCTTATTTAAGCGGAGACGTCTCTGCGCCGGGTCCTCAGTCTACCTCAGTCTACCTCACACCGCTGACTCCCATCTGCTTCATCTGACGATGACCTGGACTGCTGCTGCTGCTGCTGCTGCTGCTCTTCTCCTCACCTGTGTTGTCGTCTCATGTGCAGTTTCTGGTGAGCGCTCTGGTTTTTATTATTTATAAATGTCTACTTCATTCCAGCTAAACACAAATTGAATTCATGGAAACTAATGTGTGTTTTGTTCTCTTCATTTCAGATGATTATTGTTATCATGAGCCACACTGTGGTGAGTAACCTAAGAAAAGTGTTTTTATTTAAATACACACTGGTGGAATCTCACAGAAAGAGAAAGTGGTTTATTGTTAAAACTGTCACTGTGGCATAAATGGTTTCTAAATCTTTACTCGATCCAATTAAAACAACTTTATTTATCCATTCATTGAAGCATCAGTACTTCCACACGTCACGTCATCATACTTGGTACCACCATTTATGGAATTCAAGTGTTTTTCTCTCGTTCTGAAGTGAATTTCTTTCCACATTTGGTGTTTTTTGCATTTTGATCAAATTATGAGGGAGGTCGTCTTCTCTCACTTTACGCCTCATGGATGAATATTGTATCTGACGCTCTCTAAATGACAGGTTTGAAAACACTGAGAATTGTACCTGAAATAATTATTACAAACAAAAACGGGAAAGTCACTGTAAAAAGTCCAAATGGTCACCATTTCTAATGTAGGCAAAGGTCAAAGGTTACATTTTACGTGCATATTTTTTGATGAGATCTTGCAAATGGAGGTTTGATTTTGTGTGTTTTGTATCAAAGGAAGTGGAAAAGGTGCAAAAAAAGTTTGATCTTGAATTTTCAGATTTTCCCCTGACATTTGGTAACAACAGGGAAAACTGTGTGGATGAGGAATCTGTGATAATCTGCTCCAAAGATCCTTGTGATCTTTGTCTTTCATCACGTTGATGAAAACGTCTTTCATCGACGTCTTGACCTCTGACCTTGTGATGGATTCTCTAATGAAAGCTCGTCGCAGGTTTGACCACACACACTAGATCATTGTCCTCCATCCTCAGATCCTTATGCGTGGGGCGACATGTTCCCGTCATGTCACCCCATCCTTGAAGAGCACCACTCTCCCATCGATCTGGACCAGCAGATGACCAGGAACAGCTCGCTGGACTCTCTACACCTGGAGGGCTTTGACGTGGTCCAAACGGGTCAATGGACGCTGAAGAACGACGGACACTCTGGTGAATATACCGCAGATACTTTCCTCATCATGTGTCTCTTGTCTGTACTTACTTGTTACTGGTCTCTCCCACACAGTGGTGCTGCAGGTGGGCAGTGGCATGTCAGTGAGTGGCGGGGGCCTCCCCGATGTTTACCACACTATCCAGCTGCACTTCCACTGGGGAGGACCGTCCGCTAACGGCTCGGAGCACACGGTGGACAAACGCAGATACCCGATGGAGGTACAGTACGGTCAGTAGACAGATCTACGCCGGCATAAAGCAACTCTGCAGACTCCTGCAGTGTCCTCCTCACCGTCCCTCTGTCCTCTTCATGTCCAGATGCACATCGTCAACATGAAGTCCATCCATCCAAACTTGACGGCGGCCTTGGACGATCCCACGGGACTCGCCGTTCTCGGGTTCTTCATCGATGTCAGTTTGTTTTCGCCCATTCTTGACGTTTAAAGCTGTAGTGTGTGACGTTTAAAGCTGTAGTGTGTGACGTTTAAAGCTGTAGTGTTTAACGTTTAAAGCTGTAGTGTGTGATGTTTTAAACGCAACGTCTGTTACATGCAAACCGCTGTCCAATACGAGCTACGGTGGCCTTTGCGGACCAGAAAACATGTCTTTCATCTTCATTCGCAGAATCGGTTTCCACCTCAAAACACCGACCTGTTTGTGCTGCTGCACAAGATGGTGGCCTATTGTAAAGCATTTTACTCCATTTTCGTCCGTTTAACATCAGTCCATCCTAATCGTTATGCGTTTACACAGTACTCCCTCTAGAGGGCAGTGCCGAGTGCAACGCCGCAGGCGTCAACATTAGCGACCATTAAAAGGGGTTCTTTTTATTGTGCTTGGACCAAAATGGACTGAAACTAAATGTAAGTTGTCCCATGAATGGAAATATTACTCAATGACGAGCAGCATTTTCAACGTTTCCGTATGTCCGCCGTGTTTTCTGACAACTTGTTTCACCGGATACCTCGTCCACTTGTGCTGTCTCCGTCTTTCGCGTAGTTAAGACACTGTACTGTATTTTTTTTTATTCTAAACACTAGACCTTTAATATGATCTGTGTCATTAGTGTTAAAAGAAAGGTGTCGTCTGCATAGAGAGAGGGTAGCCAACAATTGTCGTTGATTTAAAAACACTGTCCTGACTTTTGTCCTGTGTTTCTTGCAGGTTCTTTACGCCGACAATGTCCACTTTGGACACCTCACGCAAAAACTCTCCTCTGTCGCTTACAGAGGTTTGTAGACGCACAAATATCTTGACTGTCCGTCTGTGTCTCAGTGTCCCCTCATCACTGCTGTGTGTGCGCATGTCCTTCCTCCCCCCCCCCCCAAGGTCAAACTGCTAAACTCAAGCCATTCCCACTGATGAGCCTCCTACCACAGCACAACATGAGTCAGTATTACCGTTACTACGGCAGCCTCACCACGCCGCCGTGTTCTCAGGTGGTCGTGTGGACTGTGTATGAAGTTCCCGTCTACATCTCGTGGTCTCAAGTAAGTGTTTTCAGTTTTTTGTTGTTTGTTTGTTTTTTTTTTAAAATCATGCATATTGATGACATTCCTCTTTGGTTTCCATCAGTTGGCTCAGTTCACGTCGCAGATCTTCTCCACGGAGGAGAACGCGGAGCAGGTGACGCCTCTGCAGATGAACTTCAGGCACATCCACGCCACCTTCAGTCGCACCGTGTCTGCGTCCAGCGACGCTAAGCTGCTCGGCGGGACAGCAGGACGCCCCCTCAGGTTACCTGTGTCTCTGCAGCTGCTTGTCGTCTTCTCCTCTCTCCTCTTCATCTCGACACTCTAGCGGAACCTTAGCCCACCCCCAGAAAGTTCTACGTTCTTATTTGAAACTGAGATATAAAAGAGTTATTTTAAAAGGGAAGAGAAGTATTGCTTTTGTAAAAAAAAAAACTGACCTGTTATTTCTGTAGGATTATTTAACAGCGTGAGTGTATCACTAACTAACTCTTTAAAGTCACACTGTACAGTAACTTTATTTTTCTTCAAAAAGGTACAATCCTAACTGTTTTTAGTCCTAAAACAAAGTGTTAGTGATAAAAATGGGATTAAAATAACATTTGTGACCTGATGGCTGTGTTTGGTGATTTTGTCTTTAGGTGTTTTTTAGACGCTTGCAAGTATTTTCCAAATTTTCTTTGTGCATTTGCAAATGATGTCCGCACGTCGCGTCAGCGTCGGTGCAAAACTCGCAGACAATGCAAATGATCAATGCTGTAAAATCACCCGCAAGAAAAACAGAATAAACAAATCATTACAGGCAGAGCAGACACACTCATTCATGTCACTCTGTTCTCACGCAGACATGCTGTGGTTTTCTGTGAGGCAGTGAAAAAAAAAAGATGTAAAGAGATGTAAATCTGTGACATTACCGAAAAATGTTTAAATGACACGGAACGTGTGTTTGCAATGGACACAAGTTATGATCAGTCTTTAAAGGGATACTTGAGTAAACGTATATCTTACCAGAAAGACTTTTTTATAATATTACTTAAGTAAAAGTCCTAAAGTCTATAATGTACTTAAGTATCAAAAGTCCTTTTCTGATATAAAATGTACTTAAGTATTAGTAAAAGTATAAAAAAAAAGTGAGGATTGAGTCATGGTGGGTCAGTGGTAGGGCCAGTTGTCTTTCAACTGGAAGGTTGTGGGTTCAATTCCTGGCTCTGCTAGTCTATATATGTGTCCTTGAGCAAGACACTTAACCCTATGTTGCAGCGTGTGAATGGGTGAAAACTGTAGTGTAAAGCAGCACATAAATACAGACAATTACCATCTCTATTTCTGATTTTATTTAGTAATAACGAGTAACAAAGATAGTTAGAGGAAATGTCGTGGACTGCAAGTAAACGTCGCTAGAAATATAAATAACAAAGTAAAGTACAGATACGTGAATTAGTATTTCTACTTTGTTACATTACAACACTGAGGAGGAATAAAATGCATTCATTGTGTGAGTCAATGAAATTAGTCATTAAATTGTCAACATTGAGTGTGAATCCATTGGATTCTACACTTGTTGGTTACGTTGGACGTTTTTTTTGAAACGCATGCTGACTGAAAAAGTATAAAAGTAAATAAAATAGTGCATCGTATGTGCTGAGCGGAGACGGAAGGACGAGCCTGCAAAGAGCACAGTGATAACGTCTGTCCCGGCAGATCCTTCTGTGTCACTCTGTGTGGATGTGAGCTCTGTTTGTGTGTTTCATATCACTGAGCAGATGGAGACCAGTGTAAATTGGGCTCCCATGCTGATCTCTCTCTCTCTCTCTGTCTCTCTCTCTGTGTGTCTCTCTCTCTCTCTCTCTCATCCTCTGTGGTGGTCACACCATTCTCCTCCTGTCACCGCCTCAGGCAACACACACACACACATACAGCTATTCTTCTGAGGACGCTGCATTGACTTCCATTAATTTGAACAGCATAACCAGTTCATACCAAACCTTAACCTGATCACAACATTCAAATCTTAAGCCTAAATGTAAGCAGTTCCTCAGAAATAACATTATTCCTTGTTATAGGACCAGGTTCTGGTCTCCATGGGGACTACTGGTCCTGACAAGACCAGTGTCTATGCCAGAAAAGATCCACACACACACACACACACACACACACACTCTCTCTCTCTATCTTGTGATTGTGAGTGTGAGGGTTTGGAGGAAGTGATGTCAGGCGGGGACACAGTTTAGTGTTAACTGCTGTTTACCTGGACTACGTGTTGAGAGGAGAAAAGAATAAAACAACCAAGAGTCAGATTTTGTTGAGTAAAAAGCTGAAATATTCAACATAAATCAGCAAGTAACACGTGCATGTGTATATCTGACTATTAATCTGTCAATCATTCATCAGGGGATTTGTTTATTTTGTGTCGTAAAGGAGCAAAGAAAGCAGGAATCACAGAACTTCTTTGATCTAAAAGACACTGGTGAATTCTCATTAATCTTTGTTCTTTCTTTCTTTCGTCCTCAATAATGTGAGGATAGATCACACTTTTTGCTCCTCTTCTTTTCATGGCTGAATGAAACACTGAATGTGCTCGTCAAGTCACACGAGAGTGAATCACGTGACCTGGTCGTCAGACTGGACACAGAGTCACTTGTTCATTCACAAAAGGACTCATTTCACCATCACCTCCACGTCCCAAAGAAACCACAAACGTTTATGGACGTATGCAAAACTGCTTTATTTCCACTTTTTCATACATTTTGTCGTGTAATAAATAGACATGAGACCTGCTGATGCTTTGATCCTCGTCCCATGCCGATTCTGCACCTTTTTTTGTATTTTTCTCTCCGCACCGCAAACAACGTTTTCATAGAATTTACAACAGAAAAAAAAAATCAAATAAAAAAAAACAAAAGCTTGACACAAGCCGAAAAAGTCGTGCTACCAGCTCGTCGGGGCGAGAGCTCTCCGAGCCGTAATCAACGTAGCAAATCCCAGGGAACAAAAATATATATATTTATATAGTATTCACAGTTACAGTATTTACATTTTCAGGAATTATAAAGCAACAACAAAAAAAAACAGGCAGAAAAATGAAGACGTTTCTACAAGAAACAATCTTTCCAAAAAGGGAGGTGGAGACTTTTTCTTTTTTGTACACAGTGGAACTTTTACGTTAAATAAACAACCTTTTTTAACCCTCGGATTCATTTCACTGATCCCTGAAAATACTTTTTAAATACTCAGTCTTTTTGTTTAAAAAAAAAAAAGAAAGAAAAGAAAGAAAGAAAGAAAGAAAGATAAAGAGTGAAAGGACGCGTCTTAAAAGTGTTAACCCTGTGAAGATGAAAAAACAAACTTTAGATCTTCTGTACAAGTAACCATTTACAATATAAACATTACAGGTGGAAAAGAAAAATCAAACGTGAATGAGGAACAATGACTGACTTGGTGTTGGGGGGTGAGGGAGTGGGCTGACGTAAGAGAGCGTAACACAGAAGTGCAAGTCCTCAAGTGCATTCACATACATTTCCTTTCATTTTCTTCTTCTTCTTCTTCTTCTTAATGACTGTATAAAGGATGAGCCGCCCCTCACTGACTGCCATAAAATCTGCTGAGTCGTAGAAACACTTAATGCCTCGCCGGGAAGGTTAAACACTGTCAGAGTAATAATAAAGTGTTGCATTCAAAGTGGAATCGATGAGGAAAGACACACACGTGAGAGCGAATCATCATCATCATCATCAAATACCCACGTTTGTGAGAAAGCACTAATGTCGCCATAGTTACAGGTGAATTTCCGTCTTCTGAAGACAAAGACGTTTGTATGACACAATCAAAGCTCAATCTTCTGCACGGTGTCCGTCCCTCACAGCCAACGATGAGATGATTTAATACTCGATATCACATTCACACGCTCACAAATATAATAGTGTATTTGAAAGGGGAAAAAAAACAAAGCGAGCAGAGCTGAAGTAGAAAGAACAAACAAACAAACAAACAGACGCTGGAATATCATTCGTATCATATATCATAATAATAATAATACAAATTTTGCACTTTTCCTCTTCGGGCTTTTTGCATAAACGACAAGGAAGCAGCTCGATCCATCGTTGGCTGGTGAGCGCACGTGTGATTTCTGTAGATTTTGTGGCAGGATTGGACTTGGTTTCTTTTCTTTCTGCTGCTTGACTTTTCCAGAGGAGGTAGGAGCGAAAAATGCTCACGTGCCGTTTGCTCGGGTGGCAACGACGTCGGAGTTTTCCTCGCGAGCTTGTGCGTCTCAGTGTTCGTGAGCAGCTGTGTTTTTGTTTTCGTGTCATGTGTGGTGTATGTAAAGCTTATGAGACAAATGAGAGAGAGAGAGAGAGAGAGAGAGGGGGAAAAAAATAAGTGTAAAACTGTACAAACCGGCACTCAAAGTAGAGCGAGCCGAGTTAAAACACTGTCCGACGCTGAGAGGAGGAGGAGGAGGAGGAGGAGGAGGAAATGCTTCACCAGGGAGTCAAAGTGTTCTGTAAATTCTGGGTCACTGGCATGACATAAAAAACTATGCATTTTTTCATTTCAAGAGCACCATAAATCGTAAACAATCTAGAGTTTTCAATGTGCGAGGAGTTCCACGTGCAGGTTCTTTCTCCTCCCAAATTAAAAAAAACAAAAAACCTCCCCATTCTTCAGTCGCTGCTCGTCTGGGGCTGAAGTTCCGGGGGGGTGGAGAGACTTTCAGAGGGAGCAGAAGTTGTTGACGCCCCCGTCCCGTGACAGATTCTTCTTTTTCTTTTTAATTCAGCGTTCCTCTGCAGTTCTCCGCCCCACACAGACACGGGATCTTCACGTCCTCGATGGGGAACTTGTAGTCGTACGTGATCTCCTCGTTGACGTTGATGGGCTGCCTGGAGTAGATCACGATCTTCTTCTGAGACTCCACCGTGACGACCTTTGCGTAACAGTTCGGCTGAAACGAACGAAGTCACAGTCGTGGTCACGGAACAGTGAAATACACAGGAAGTAATAAGTAATAACTCATGTAATATAAAACATAAGGGGCACTTGTGTTACAGTTGTTCAAGGTGAATGTAAAAACTTAAATAAATACTATTATTAGGTAAATTCTCCTCTTTCTGAGCGTCCAATGACATGACAAATATTTTATCTCCTTTAAAGACAATTACTACTAGACTTTCTAACATTTTTCATTTGTAGAGTAACACAATCCTTCCTTTATATTATATTTTTCTCTCATTTTTGTGACAAAATTAAAGAAAAAGTGTGACAGCGGATCTTATTGGAAAAGCTACTTTTTTTTCCTAAGCGTGAAGCTAAAGTTGTATCACCTAAGTAAAGAAGTTGTATTTCCGTCTGAGATGAAGTGTGGTAAATGGAAAAGGTAAAAACGGCCAAAAAGACGGCACAGAGTAATAAACACATGAGTAAAGTGTGTGTTGATGCCGTTGCTGAGATAAAAACATGCGTCTGGTGACTTACGTTGCAGCTGTGGTTGATGAAACGGGCAAAGTTGCCACACTTGGTGGCGTCTATGATGGTGTCGTGGTCGACGCGGAACATGTAGCTGCTGCCGATGCCCTCCTCCTCGTAGCGCTTCTCCCGCATGTCTGCGATCACCTGGAAGTAAAAGATGTGTTCCATGTTAGACGTCTTCAAAGTGATGCCAACAAAATAAAAGGAGAGAGAAATGTGGTGCTTTTTAATTGAGCTCCAAGTTTCACAGTCCATCGAATCGTTTCAGAATAATTTATTTATTCATTTGTTTTGTCCGAACTTTATTGTTAATCAGATTTCAATGAGCCGTCGTATCTTACACCTTCATAATTCAATTAATTTGCCGTTTTGTCCTGATAAATGTGAACTACATGTACAGAGATGAATGCAAGTAGATTGATGGAAATTTAAACTAAATGTAAAACTTTTAAAGCAGACTTCAGCTGCTTCTCACCTGTCTGATGTTCTGTCCCACATACTCGATGACCATTTCATCAGCAGCGATGGGCTCCATGGCGAACAGACCCCAGTCGTGGATGCCCGACTTGCAGAATCTGATCTTCTTCTTACGGAACTGAAAGAACAGGTTTTCATTTTAATTACGAATATTGTGTCTGTCTCATTGACTTGCTTGGTGTTTAATATATTAAAAAAAAAAAAAAAAAAAAATGTAATCCAGGATGAGCAGCAACCCAACAGATCAAAGTTAGCTTGGTTCACCTTCAGCTGGTTGAACTTCAGCAGGTCACTGTCGCACGCGAACGATGACAACAAACGCCGCTGCTCTGACCGCCGCTCCGAGCCAGCTCTGGTAGAGGCGTGGACCTGCGCTGGAATACTCATTCCCTGCAACAGAGAACACAGAGACAGAAGTATGAACCACTGCTGTTTTCTAACACGCGGATTATTCAAAGCTGAACATTGTGTCACATCTCCTGCCCACCTGAGTGTCGACCGGCGGCTCCTCCGACTCCAGCCGCGTGCTCTCGAGGTACTTGATCTTGTCCTTCTTGTCAATCTTGTAGTAGCCTTCACTTCTGGCGCAGCCCGTCATGTGATCCCTCATACCGTCGTCTCTCCTCTTTTTCTTCACTCCAGGGATGTTGGTAGGTGCAGAGGAGTTAAGGGAGAAACTACGACTGGATGCCGGAACATTTTCAAAAGCTCAACAGATACAGTGCTACTCATTCCAGCTCAAGTTCCTCATTTTCACCACCAGGGGGAGCTGCTATTTCAATACAAAAGGTCTAATACAATTCACAAAAAAGACAACATGGGTCTTTCTAGTGGAGTTTTAAAAAGGTGACAAACACATGAAGCTCAACAATACTGATCAGCAGATGATAAAGGATATGAGGATGGTTGACCCAGAGTGTGTCGTTGAGCCAGTCGTTGCCATTATCCTGCTGCAGCATCTTGTCATAAGTGATCTGCAGGAGGCGGATGTCCTCGTCGTCGATGCCCTCGTTCCAGATGTCGTACAGGATGGTCATCTCCTCAAAGTCGGACCGTGGCTTGAAGTACGGTCGGGGCGGCGTGGTGACCGGGGACAGGCTGTTCAGCAGCAGCTCCTCCCAGCCTCGCCGCGCCCTCCGAGTCGGCTTCGCGATCACGGGCGCCTCGTCTTCATAGGACAGGAAGCCGTCTTCTCCGGGCAGGTCCGTCTGAGGCTCTGCGTCTCCTTCCCGGAAGTCCAGACTCTTGTGGTTGGGAGACTTGGCCGAGATGACTTTCGCGGCGAGATCTTCAAGGCGAGCTTCATGAGGCAGAGGGGCAGAATTAGACGAAAGCTCTAAAGACTCATCGGCCTCAGAGGCAGCTGGGATCTTTTTGCCTTTGGGTCGTCCAGGTTTTTTCTTCGATGCAGCAGTGTCTGATGGCACAGGGACGTCTACAGTGAGACCGGAAGGCAGATCTTCAGGGACACTAGCAGAGTGCTCTGACGGGGCTTGTTGAGGCAGTGCACTAATGGGTGGTTCCTTAAAAACTGGTCTATCGTCCAGGCTCTCGGAGGATACTTTTCTATTAAGTGCTAGTGCTGTGGGGTCAGGGAAGACGGGGGTGAAGGTTAAGTCTCTTCCTGGAGTGCGGGGGACTCCGGCACTAAGGACAGGGGATTGAGCCGGGTAAGAGAAGGGGCTGCCAGGGATGTGAGGCGAGCTGAGCAACAGGCTGCTGCCTGTAAGCGGAGCATCACCACCAGGTGTGACGGGCACCGCGTCCGTGCTCTGGGACTTTGCAAGACCCCGAGCTCGGTCCATTAGGTCCCTGCCGGGTGTGCGGGGTATGTCCTCGTCCGTGGGGAGCCTGGGCCGCTGTGGGAGGTCAGGTAGGGGACCAGGAGGTGGATGAAGCAGGGAACGACCTTCTATGGCAGGGTGAGGAGGGAGAGGCAGGTGCATTGCTGGTGTGGAAACGGGTTTGGGGACAGGTGTGCTTGAATCCAAGTGGGGTGTGGCTAATTGACCAGGGGTGCAGGCTACTTCCACAGGCTTTGTTTTACCTTTGGCTTTTCCCTCCTGGTCACTGTCGGGCGGGGAGCCTGTGGGAGTTGGCGGCCGAAGGGGCGCTGCTGCTACGTGCTCCTGAGGTTCAGACTTCACTGCGGAAATGTTTCCATCTCCGATGTCTCGCTCTTTGACTACAAGACAAGAAAAAATAAATATATATATATTATTTATTTAACCTTTTAGAAAACACTGAAGGAAAAGCTTGATTTCCCCGTTTCTAAACTGAAGCCGATTGTGAGACCTGAGTAGGAAGCTTACCTGAGATAACTTTGTAAATTCAAGAAATAAAACATTCTTCAGTTGAAGCGTTTTACACAAACAGAATCAGTAAAAGACACTCACCTGCGATGCCTTTTGGTGACGGTGGCTTCAGATCCACTGGCTCCTCTTTAGGACTCGGAGGCCTGCGTTTGGTCTTGCTGCTCATCACCTCTTTGCTGCTCTTATCCTCATGAGCCTCGAGGACTGGTGCTGCAGGTGGACTCGGCGGCTTGGCCTCTGCCCCCGCTCCCTCTTCTTCATCAGAAGACGAAGACGCCGAGGATGAAGAGGTCAAGGACGTCACTGCCTCTTTGTCTCTGTCCTCCGCGTCGTCTACTCCCGTCTCCCCTGCCTCCTCTTCATCTTCTGAGCTTAGCTCGTTGTCGGAGGAGTCTCCGCTCTCTGCTGAGGAGTCCGAGCTGGCCTTGGAGGAAGCTGAACTCTCTGTGAGAATCAGAGCAGAGAAATGATGGATTGTGGGAACATATACTTTTTATTACGACTGAAGAGAGACATATTTGAAGAACAGTACCGTCATCAGATGAATCCGAGGAAGCGCTCACGCTGGATGAGTCTTCCTTCTCCTCATCATCGCTCTCCTCGTCGCCACTTTCCTAATGATGATGACGAGATATAACATTAAGATACAAACGCAATACTCATCACACAATCGGTCATTTTCGAGGAAACGTACCTCGCCGGTCGACAGCGTGGCTGTAGGCTTCGTTTTATCAGGTTCTTCCTCCCTGTCAGACAGAGACTCCTCCTTCCCTGAGGTGTCCACCTCCTCCTCTCCCTCACTGTCCAGTTCAAGTGGTCGGGAGTGCCGTCGCTTTGCAGACAGGCCATCGGCGTCCACTGTTGAACTGTCCAAGGGGAGCCCGGCTGTGTCTCGATCACGGTCTGAGAAAGATCAACCATAAGATGTATTAGTTTTATGAAAAGAAACAAGAGAAAATGTGTGTTTTGCTGCATCAAAAGTAAACGGCACCTTCATCCTCCAGCTCATCGTCTACTGGAGTAGACGGTCTGGCTCGTTTACTGTCGCTCGCTGCAGCAGCCTCAGGTGGGTCCTTCCTTTTCACCTGACAAAAATAAGGACAAGAGTAAAAAAACATCAGGCAGTGCAACTGTTTTCATGATAACAGAGACTCCCTTCTTATCCAGGTGAACAAAAGTAACTGTTTCAAGGCGAACCTTGAAAGAAGGCAGACGGATGGCGCCTCGCAAACTGATTCCCAGGCCCATTCCCTCATAGCCCAGTCCTTCACCCTTGTTCCAGTTCTCCAGCAGACTTGAACCCATGGTCTCTTTGGGTTTGGGTCTTTCTTCTTCTTTCACGTCTGCACCCTTCACTGGAGTCAGTGAAGTCTGGCGAAAAGAAACCATGACTTTAATGATCCAGTGTGTAACATTTAGGTGACACCTTTTCCATTTGGCAGAAATGGAACACAAAATAATCATGCAGATACAAGCACCTGAATGTAAATATTGTTTTCAATACCACAGAATAACTTTAATGATAACTGAAGGCCACCATAGGTCTCCTATGTGCTTGGAAGCTGCATTTTGTCTATAAAATGCCAGTAAATTGTGGAAAAAAAGATCAACAGTCCAAAAACAAAATGAATCATTGGTTTAAACTGGAATATTGAACGTTTCTGTTATTGTGTGTAATTAAATGACTAATCTTTTCAGCACCATTTCCGTCGCAGCAATAATCCACAACCTGACAAATATGCTTTTGAAACTAATAACAACCAATAAAACATCTCATTAAAAACGTTTGTTTACTCTAATCAAATTCAGAAATATTCTGTGGAAGTGGGCAGGGACCAAAGATACAAATCAGAGATTTAATAATCTGCGAGTGTCTGTTATTCAGCTCTAAACAGATGTTTGTAATGGATTTTTGTGCAGAATCAATGACACTCGTGTCACTGCGATTCATAGCTTCTGTTACATATAAATGGCTCGTATAATAGAAACTTGTTTTAGATTTTTGTATTAAAGATCTGAATTGAATTGACAGTAATACAAATTCATATGTTGACAGAAATGACTCTGTTTTTTTTTTCCTCCACAGGTGAAATGATGGTCTTACCTTTGCTGAGTGTTCCTTCTTATCCCACCAGTCATCGAAAGCTCTAAAAGCCACCACCTCTACCATTTTGCGGTGTAGGTCCCTCTTCATGATGGCCTTCAGCTCCTTGACAATGACCAAGAGAACACCATCCACCGTGGCCTTGTGCGGGTCCTCCTTTTTACCCTCGTATCCAGGCGGAGGGACAGTAGGGTTGAACTTTGGTATACTGGGACTCTGCCATTGCTGCCCAGGTGTCCCTGCATTGCCGTTCGCAGGTGCAGCACCGACGGACAGTGGTGTGTAAGGCCCACCAAACGGCGCTGTTGCGCCACTGTCCATAAAATGTGGATATGGAAAGGGCCCTCTAGTCTGAGCGATGCGACTCAGCATCTGCTGCTGCATCTGGAAGGACATGGGAACTGTGCTCCACTGTTCCCACCGCAGGCAGTTCATTAGCTCCATTTGCACCAGTGGCATCATGCTGTGTGCGTAGGGAGCCATGTGCGCGAGCATGTGATGAGGATGAGCAGCCAGGTGAGCGGGATGTCCCGGGACGGCAGAGTGAGGGGCCAGGTGGTGATGTTGGATTGGGAAGCCGGCTTGGTGTGCTAGATGGGGAAAACCAGGGTGAGGCATGGGAATGGTCTGCATCGGTGACACTGCAGTGTTGACAACGATGCCCTTGCCACATTCTCCACTGTTGATTGGTGTCCCGGGCATTTCGTCATCGGAGATTTCCATGTCTTCTCCCGACGACTGTTGAGCCTACATGTGTGAAAAGAGGAGAGAAGTTCAGAATTGCACTTAAGGAAATGATTTTTTTCACAGGTTACGCAATGACAGTCTTCTGCCTTATTATCTCCACAACAACGGTCACAGCTCAGGTGAAAGCTAGTTAAGTGAAACTTGAGTTAAGATTGTTTTGTCAGCTCTGCCTCTTTCAATTTTAAGACAAGTATAATGGGGTAATTGTGATTTTTCTGACATAGATTGCGATTGCAAAGTGTTTTTTCTCAGCCTAGCTTCAGTTAAATATATACAGTTATAGATTTCATACAAGATGAAGCATTGCCATGACATGCCATGAAAATATTAACTAATACAAAGATGAGAACTTTGATATATAGTGTTTCTAACATTCATGTATTGCACTTTTTTAAACTGGCACTGAACATAGGACAACAAATTGAGCTTTCCATGAATTGCTAAAGCAAAATCTTTATAGATAAACAGCCATGCAACAATTTTGCCTGAATAAAATGAATAATTTCATTGAATAAGTCAATGATATTAGTTGTACGACCAGACGTTCAATACCAAAGTAAAAATACTATAATACAAAAAGACAGTTTTTAGACCATGGACACGTTTCAATCATCGCTACTCAAAAGCAACAAAGATTTAAATGTTGATCCAAGTTCAAAGATTAGCAAGTACCCAAACACGACTGACCCAAGTCGTTGGTCAACATGTTTCCAAACAAAGCTGTTTGTTCAGGCATCAATCTGTGAATTCCTAAAACCAACAGCATAACATATGAACGACAGGCTCATGCAACTGAATTCAACAGTATTGTACTCTGGTCTGTTGTTAAATTTATAGAGCGATCTCTGTCACAACTGCCACAGAAATGGAACTTTGCAGAGTCTACACAGCACGGGAGGAGTTACCCAAATGAGCTGTTAGCACTGTTTGCACTGTGATAACTTGAAATGTGAGACCTGGGATGCTGCAACCAACCTTTACAATCAGGCTCAGCAAAACCAGGAAGTGTGGTGTTGAATGGGGCCAACAGCCTAAACGTGTTTTCCTGTGAGTGAGCGTTTAGCGCGAGTGTTAGAAAGAGGAAACAAGAGCGTGCGATTCCCCAACAGCAGAAAAGTCTCTTATTTCTCCTTTGAAAACACAGCACCAAGTGCAGAAACACATGGTGCAACTGAGACTGCACACACAAAGAGATCATTTCTTATGAATGTAAATATAAAACTTGTTTCATTCATTCAACTCATTTCAACTCTAGTTTGTGCTGACATAATTGTGCATGTTTACATTGAATTTCACTATTGTCATTTAAAAGGGTTACTCTTTAAGTAAGTTTTTTTTTTTTGACTGTTCGTTTTGGCCCAAAAATCACACAACAGCAGTGAACTTGAAGTGCCAACACTGTTCTTTGTGGTGGCTCCAGATAAAGTTTGCTGTGAAGGTTTTATTTCCTTCACAAAACAGAGCAAAAGGAAACAAAAAAAAAAGAGGGAAAGTTTACTACTAGCACCTGGCACTGAAACTAGACTTCACTTCCTGTGTCCTCTGTGTAACTGCCATTTACAGCTGGATGTAAACATCAGACATCGACAATTGATATGAACTTATTTTAGCAAATGTGGCACTTTAGAATGTTATTTCTTGCTAAATGTGACTTATGGAACAGAGAAATATGGAACTTGTTTTACGCAAATTTCACAAATATCAGAAAAACATTGCATTACCGTATCTATGTTATCAGTGGGAGTGTGGCATCGGAAATGTCCGTCTTTGAGGTCACTGTTGCTCATCTTCTCATGGACAGGTGAACTGATTCTCTTGACCAGCGAGGCAGTTCCAGGAATTGGCTCCTCATCTTCCGAGTCTGGCAGTGGTGTTGGACTGATATCCTCCAAGCCTGTGCTTGAGGGACGGGAATTTTGCTGCCCGCCACTTGTGTAAGGGGGAATTGGGGATAGCTGAGAGGATGAGGAGGAAATCGGACTTCCCACCATTCGTACCTCAGTGTCCGAATCTCGTTCCTCCAGGAAAGGCAGCAGTTTTGTCCTTTTCTCTTTGAGGAGCATCTCTATGCGGGAATCCAGGCTATTGCGCTCTGGATCCAGCGTGGGGGACCCCGGTGAGGGGCAGTGTTCTGGAGTCTGAGGAGGAGGGGTGGCTGGTTGGGCCGCTGGCTCAGGTGGGGGCTCCGGGATTGGAGGAGTTTCTGGTCTCTCCTTGATGGGCACAAAGTCAGTGGCAGCTTCAGGTGGCGGCTGTGGTGGTCGGAGGTATTCCTCCTCCCTTTGAGCTGTGTGATGGTAAGTCGGCTCTGACGGGGGGAATGCAGGGGGCAGAGGAGCCTGGTAGGATGGTATTGTGGACTTGAAAGTGGGCGTAGCAGAAGGAGTTGTTGTGTAGGTGAAAGATGGGGTGGAAAGTGGAGGTTCAGGTGGGGTGAGTTGATGCTGCTTGAAGGGAGCTTGTTCAGACGTTGAACTTCGGTACATGTTGCTGCGGTACTGAGGCCTCTCCGGTCTGCGGTTATATGCATCCTGGAACTTACTCTCGTGTCTCCGGGATTTGTATCCTCCGGAGCTCTCAGGCCGACTGGACTGGTACGCAGGCGTGGATTGCCGACTGGAGTAATTTGAGTCTTGCGAGAAGGGTGTACTTGTCTGACGTGGGGTGTGAGGGGTTCCCTGGGACTGGGGTGTGTCCTGCCTTAGGCTGGAGTAGCCTGTCTCCAGGGACAGCGGAGTGGTGGAGCTGCTGGGTGGTAACGTTGATCCCGCGGCTGACAGGCTGCTTTCTGACAACCTACGGATGGGTTCACAGGCCTGTAAAAAGACAAACAGGATCAGAACAATGTGTCAAAGGCAGAACAGACATAAACCATCAAAACACCAACAGAATACTAAGAAAGTCCACAATCTGCAATTAAAAAGCTACTGTTCTGTCAATATAATCATGGAAAAAAAAGTGGTATAAACTTCATTTCACAGTTTACACCTGTGAGGATCTTTCCAAAAGTACAAACCAATGGATAAGAGTATCCAGGCCTAGGGGATCTCATGCTACAAGGCCAAAGTGCACATTTCAGTAGCTATGTGATTTTAGTCCACGTGCAAGGGTCTGTATAAGACTTCTTCTGCTCTATTCCATTACCTGCTACACTAATAACCTAGATTACATGTCAAATAGGTCAGTTTCTATTGTCACAGTTTGGACATAGATTTTTTTAATAAACCACAACAAAAATGAAACATTTGCTTTATAATAAAAAAAAAGGGGGGGGGGGTTTTACCAGCAAGGCCTCTGCTAGGCTACGAGGGGAAACTTCTCTAGCTTCCTCTCCACCAACAGGCAGAGTCTTCGGAGTGTAGCTGCCATTCATCAGGAGCTGGAAGTATCTGAGGCGATTCTCACCTGCAAAACAGTAATCATCAGTGGAAATGACAATAAGATGTTAGTGGGCCACTGAGTTTTATCAAAACTAATCTGGCAAGACTCTAAGATCATGGATAGATGTGCTGACAAACTTGTACATATTTTAGATAGAATTTCAGAGACTATTGTCCTATTGTCCAAACTCTGATTATCATGATACCGGATGCTGTTTGCTGTCAACGTTTGATTTCCATCACAAAGCAGAACAAAAAGAAGAAAAGACAAATGAAGTTTATTCAATTACTCGATTGCAACTGAGCACAAAACAAGACCATATTTACGGTGTGTCTACCATCATATGAAAAGTTAACTGTAAAATGCAATTGTGTTGAGCAACTAATATATATTTCATCTAAAAGATTAGCTGCAATGAATACATATTGTATAATAAACACAAAGTACACACTATCTGCACATCCACACTTTATGTTAAAGAAATGATGTGAGAATAATACATGGAAATAAACTGGTGCACTCCCAAATCCCACACAATCACTAAGGACGCTCAGTTTCTCACAACTGTCAACACACTCAAGTGCCTGCACCCAGATCATTTCTTCCTTGGGTCATAATCTACATGCCCAGAAAATGTCATCCAAAACTGCTCACAACCAAACATACACGGCCCAAAACATAACCTCAATGGCTCAGTTATTATTCATTTAAATAAATGAGCAAAGGTACAAAACTGTGGCCAAACAACCAAGAAAAAGTAAAGCTGTTGCTGTCAAACACAACACATGAGTATCAAGACTCTTATCAGTGCTTCATAGTGAGAAACTTATTTGTGTTAAAAGTGACTGAACGGTACTGGTGTGGAGGGGGAGAGGGCTGTTACAGATGGGTTTGTGTTTGTTTACAGGTTTGAAATTAGGCACAGTGGGAGCTGACTGCTCCCTCAGCTCTGGGCTTATGGGAGCAGCATTACATTCAATGAAATTCAATTTCCACAAGTTACTAAGCAACGCACATACATTTACAAACGTGACTGCTATCCTCCTCATAAATCATAACGGGGCAACACATCAGCATCTGTATATCTGTGCTGCTGCTGCACAGAAGACGTTTGATCATGCACAGTGAACGTGCTCTAAGCCTGTTTTCCTTGAATGAGTGAATCACAGTGTTTACCTTTCGGGTCCAGCTCCACGTGGATGAGGTTTCCCATAACAGAAGTGTTGTGCAGCGACTGCACGGCCACCTTGGCAGCTTTCACATTCTCAAAAACAACTTTGGCAATTCCCAAATGCTTCTTGTTCTTTGGGTTGTACAGGATCTCGACCGCCTCGATTTCCCCAAATTTCTTGCACATGTCCATGAGAAATCCCTCCCTGATGTTGTCATTCAGCCTGGCAAATGTCACCTCCTTAGGAGGCACGGGGCCGATGTAACACTCATCGATCTGGAATAAGGAGAAGATGAGTGAATGTTCAAGGTGCTGGGGGGGTGATTTTTGACAGCTGACAGATGCAATGAACATGCATGTGCTGACTGACTTGTTATAAAAAAGAAAAAACAAATAAGAAGTTGAAAGGATGAAGCATGTACCAGAAAAGGGCATTATGTTGATGAGTGATGAAAGATAAAATGTCTTTTTGATGAAGTATATTGAGTAAGTATACAGGTTAATAAGCCTTGCACACAGAGGTAGTAAGTGTGATGATATCTTTGTTTTTAAGTGTATTTTAAACCTCTGTATACTGCACACTTGTGTGCAAACTACAACACAATCTAGTGTTCAGAGACTACAGGTGGTATATAATCATGTTTATCTTCAGGCCAGTTCAATGAATCTCTTTAAATGTCTTTGCTGACTCGATCAGTTATAGACATAAACAATAAGACTATAAGAGCCTGTAGTAAAGTCTGAATTGACTAATCACATTTTCACTCAGTGTGCCACACATGATAGCGTTGAAGGGGGTGTGTCTGCAACTTTTGACAGCACCTCTTTCTGCACTCTTGTCTTGAGTGTATATACCTTAAATTTAGGCACCGGTAAATCCGTTTCTTTGTACTTAGTCCACAAACGGCCGATCCTCGGGTCTCGGACGATGTCCACCGGTGGAATTCCGGAGTTCTGTGGGAGAAGAGAGGTGGGGAAGGTGGAGGCACACGGTTGTTATCCATCCCATTCACAAGTTCACACGCCACTAAACTTGTTGCAAAGTACAAACCGGACGCAATGTTTGGTTAAAATGAACGCGTCCAACACGCCGTTTGGGATGCTGGAGCATGTCGGGGCCGGCAACGGCAGCACAGAAGCCCCATCATGGAGGTCGGCGACTCGGTTACTATTGTCAAAGCAGAGGGGGGTCCACTTACGGGCATGTTGAAAGTCTGTCCATCGTAGCGATACAGTTTGTGTGACCCCTTCTTCAGCGCCGGGTCGATGATCAACTTGTAACTTCTCCAGTGGTGACTCCGCTTCTCCGCCGAGCCGCAGACAGGATGACTGCTGTCCATGCCGTTCGCCAAACCTGAAACGACACGGGGAGAAGAGGCGTCGTGAGGCAGCGGCGAAGACAAGCGCACACGGTTACTGTCTCCCCCTCTCAACACTTTAAAACAGCCACACACATACGTGTGTGCATGGCTCCGGTGAACCGAAAAGTGAGAGCGAAAACGGGACCTAGCATTTCCCAGTGACTGGGGAAACAGGCATTCGGAGGGCTGGAGAAAGAGGAGAAAAAAGAACAAGCTTACTTGAACTCTGCTTTCTACCATGGTCTTCGTTCAGTCTGTTTCTCTCGCCTGGCTTGGACATTGTTCGTCCGATCGAGTGCGGGTTTTTCTTGAATTGGTGAAAAGACGAAATCGCTCTCCCTTTTCGCCGCTTACATTACATGATTTAGCTTGAAGAATACTGCCTCCCTTACGGCGAGAGCCAACACATATTGTATGTGTGTGTGTGTGTATGTGTGAGCCTGTGCTCTGTGGCTCCCTGTCTCTCCCACAATACACCGCTAGGCTAACCCACCTCCGACGCTAGCTGCACTTTCGACGCGAATTCACTTCGTTCCGCGCCGGTCATTAAAAACAACGTAGCTTTAATTTATTAAATACATATATAACGTCGAGCCCGTGTGCTACGTTATCGCGTGGCTAACAACAGGCGTGCGTGGCTAAACCCCTCAATCATTTCCCGTGTCGAATCTGCCAACTACATTTACCTAAATAGCAAACACAAGATAGACACAGGGGTCAGTATCTTCCTCACTGTCACCGGGTGGCTCGTTAAAAGTAAACGTTGGTAGCCGTTAATTTTTTATTTTTTTTTTATTTATTAACGGCTGTGTGAGTGTGCGGAGTTGTCGCTCACGGACATGTGCAAATGAAAAAAGGATAAGCTGCTTTGGAGTTTGTTGCTAGCTGCTAAAGTGTAACTGCAAGTCTGGCTTTAATATGAAGTTCTGGTGTTTACAAGTGAATTAAACGCGCGGAATAATTTGAGCAACAAATGTACAGTGGAGTTCTTTGGGGGGGCTGTGATCTGTGTCTACCCTTTTCCCTTGTACGTTATTAATCCACTTCAACAAAGTAGTGCCAACGCTTCGTTTAAGTCACCGTTCCCTCTGCGCTTTTAATCATAAATCCGGAAGTGCTGTATTTAGTTATTTGTGTGAGCTTCTATGGATAAAAGGAACCGAATTGTGTCGGATAAAGTGGATTTTGTTTGACATTGCCTGGTTGTTTTGCAGTGCTCGAGCAATTGGCTGGTTAACAGCGGTGGTTCGACGGGCCAATCAGAGTGCAGCAGCGGAGGAGCTGTCTGCTATTAGAGGCACGGCTCAGGAGTCCTTCAACAGAGAGCAGAGAGAGGGGGCAGAGCGCTCTCGGCAGCCATTTTACGCACCTAAAAAAACACAGGATTCAATGGCCTATATGGGTTTCCTTTGTTCCAAAAAGGGATCTTACACTTGATTTCCTCATCTCTCACCACGGACTATGATAAAACTATGATTCCTCCTTTGAAAGGATTGAGAAGAAGGAAGAGAGAGAAAGTACTGGATGCAATACCCTGTGACATTTTGAGCCTTTTTTTCTCCTCTTGCCTGTGGAATCCATCTTTGTCTTAACTAGGTCATGGCACACCCATATATAATAGTATTTATGTGAAAAGAAAAACCAAATGTTTTGAATAAACAGCTTAATGGTTTTGGAGATTAGAACAACAAACACAGTCAAGTGGCAAATTGTGTAATGGCTGACTGTTGGCATTGCACTTATGGCCTTGTAGGAGTAAGTTACACTCTTTTATATCAATTTAACAGCTTTGATTTATTAATGTGAATGTAAGGCATGCAGTACTTGTGATTAAAGTTTTGTTTTTTCCCTGTCATTGTATCTCAATTTGATTATATTAAATGTGTGCCAACCAACTTCATAGATAGATAAATACCACATTCACTGGCATGCTATCGTATAAATATACAACCTATGAACTTTAAATTGCACCACTCTTCCTCTGGATGTCAGACAGCAGGCCTGGGATAAGTAATGGCCCTTTTGCAAAAAAAGACTTTTAATTATGCTGTTTTGACTGTTGATTGATAATTCCTCTGTTTGATTAATTACTTCTTTTTTTTTTTTTTTTTACTATCCTCTCACTACAGCAACACTTAACATCCTGGTGGCTTGAGTTGTCCCCTTCCTGGAAGTGTGGAGACTACTTCAAGCACGGGTTAGGGTCTGAGCTGTCCATTTTAAACGAAGCAAATGTGTCCGAGGTGCAAATGACGGCTTGACCTCACTTAAAAGGGCATAATTGATTTCCCTTTCAGACATCAAGCCCATTCTCTTTAGTCTCTTTTACAGTACACAGCCATGTAAGAGTAGTCTGTCAAACATAATAGGAAACAGATGGAGGCGAAACTTTCATGGTGGAAATATTTACCTCAGCACTTTGGTGAAATGCAGTTAACAGGCCTAAACGCAGGGGAAGGGATGTTTTCAGCTCCATCTTCGGATCCTTTAATAATATCGGCGTTAATAATGGGGCGGGAGAGCGTTTCCTGAAAAGGAAGGAATCCATTAGCACGAGAAGATCTCTTTTTGACAACTTTTTTTTTATATATATATATCAGTGGCAGGCATGTGCTTCTCTTTCAGCGAATATGCATCTTCAAGCATCATCTGTGTGGGCAATATGCAAAACCATCATCTCCCCTCTCTCTCTCTCTCTCCCTCCTTGAGGACAGGATTGCAGTCAAGTATAACCTCGACATTTCTTACTCAGCTACATCACATTTAAACCACAAGGAAATGTTGTTTTGAGAGGTAATGGATTTTTCTTTGCTTTTTTTAAAAAAAGAGGCTATTTTCACTTTAATGTGTCTTCGTGTAAGTATATTCTTGCGGAGGACAGACAGCATAAAAATGTCATAAATTGTGATTCAAACGTCATCATTATTAAATATATACTTTTTTTTAAAAAGCAACAACCAATATTTTTTTTAATTGATGTAACTTGAAAACTTACAGTTGGCATTCAAACCATGAAATCCACGGATTAAACGAGCAAAAAGGAAATCTTACAAAGAGAACTCTCGTATAATTTCACTGCTTCCCTTTTGTCCGCAGACACCTTTTGGGTGAAGTGTAGGCTACACTTTGTCAATGGTTTCTCTGCTCTTCTCTGTCTCAAAATGGCTTCTTTGCAGACAAAGGAGAGCACTGTGCTGTGGAAATGTTGCTGCGCCATAACTGGGTGAGGCTCTTTCACTCCGGGGGGAGAGGGAGAGCGAGAGAGGGAGATTATCTCGGGCTGTGAGGACGTTTCTTGTTGATACTGAGCGATTAAACAGCACATATGCGTATTTATTCTCGCCAAGGGTGTGTTTTACTTCAGAAAAAAAACTAATAATGAGAATTCATAGGAGGGGGGGGGTGCTTTTTAAGGAAGGAAACGTCGGTAAGGGCTTTCAGGCTTGCCGGGTTGCTGTGTTGACTCGCCCTGGCAACGGCAGTAATCCGAGAGCTCTGGACGGTTGCCATGGGAGCCGGAGCGCGCGGCACCTTCCCCCAAACTGCCATATAAGGTCATCAGGAATCCTCTGCACCAGCTGCCGCAGACGCCCTGTAGATGTGTATCTGGGTGAAACTAATCAGTGTGGCTGCTTCAGGCTGCTACGCCATCCCCTCTCCCCCTGTCTCCGTGTCCAGGCTTAAAAAAAACCGACGGATCACCGTTTTCCGACTGCTTTGAAATGCTGAAGGCCAGATAAAACAAACACACGAGATGTTTTTCGACCATTTGCTCGGGGGAAGGAGCTGGAATGGGGCGGTGTGTGGTGGTGGTGGTGGGGATCTCCACAACATGGTGCCTTTTACGCGCTGTGTTGCGTTGTGTTTGTGTGTGAGCGTGTGCACAGTGCGTGCCAGGACACAGAAGGTCGTTGTAGTCGTTTTTGTTTGGTGAGGCCTGTTGGTCCTGTTCTTCTTTCCCAGCTCCGGTTTGCCTAATGTGCAAATTCCTCCATTTGCAGGTCACGAGGCTGTAAACACCGCTCCTCCTGCTCCTCCCCCACTCCCTCGCTCTCCCCCTCTCTCAATCCTTCCTTATTAGATCACCACTTTACGTACGCTTATTCAGTTCAGTGGCGATCACATTTTGTTTGTGTTGCAAAGGTGAACATGTGATATCAGGTGTGTGTGTGTGTGTGGGGGGGCGCTCTGTGTGAATCCGATAATAGTGATATTTATAGAGCTTTGTTAGAGGAAAAAGAGGGGGGGGAGAGAAAAGGAAGAACTCCTCCCCGGTGGGTTGCGCCTTTCAGCTTTGCGCGCTGCTGACAGTCTGGAATATTCCACACTGAAGATTGGCCTCTTCTCTCTGGACAGCTGTCTCTCTGAAGGGCGAATGACTAACTACTTTTTTTGACAATTGTTCTTGTTTATCCACTTACTGAGCATGGGGCTTTTACGTGTGTGGACATTTTGTACACCCTAAAGGACAATTTAATAACCTTCATAGAGATATTCATATTTCAGGCTGCCAGTTTCACCTTGTGAGTCAAAAAAGCACTCATTTTTTTTTTTACTATTATACAGGGTTTTTCCATAGCTATATAATGTGCAATACCCTACGTTTAAAGGAGGTGTGTAGATGTTTCTGGAGGCAGAAAAACAGTCAGTGCAGTTTCTCTCTTTCTCTCTCTCTCTCTCTCCCTTTCTCCCTTTCTCTCTGTCTTTGTATGAGCAGGCTTTTATTCTGATGGATTGTTCCCTGAATCAATCTTCAGCTCTTTGAAGCTTTTTGAATTGCTTATTCCAGGACTCTTCAAAATGGTGGTACTGTATTTATTATAATTGAAGCTAATTGTTTTTTTTCCCCCCTCTCATCTTTGTAGCTCTCTGTTTGCATGTTAGTGTAATGGTTTGTGTTTTTAGTTTGTTTTCTTATTCACTGGGCATCCCTATGTTTTGTATGTGTTTTTCAAGGTGTTTAAATAAATAGATTACATGCCAATTTCCTTTTGTTTTGTTGTGGAAACTGAAGCAGATTGTGGTTCTAATTTCATGGTGAATGTACTAACTTTTTAAATGATTGTAGGCCTTATAGGTTTAAAACAGTAACCCAACCTGTCTTGCACCACTGGAAACCACTCTTAACATTGACAGTGAGACAATGTTGTCCTGCCTTGTCTCGGCATGTTGTCCTGCAACATGCCGAGACAAGGTGATAGGATCATCTGGTTGTACAAGTGCAAGTGTTTTCAGGAATAGTTACTTGTGTGTTTGCTTAAAATAGGCAAAAGGCAGAGACAACATCTCCTCTTAAAGAGACAGCTTTCTCCAAAAAATGTATACACTCCCACCCCATCACCAATAACTGCATCCATCCTTAACCAAACAAGTCAAATGTAACCTCCAAAAATAGTTAATAGTGTGTTAGAATTTACTCATATGCATAATGAGAGATGATGATCCATTAGAGAAGAATCCATTCTTACATCCACACTCATCTGCTCTCTCCTGACACCCATGGTGACCTACAGACTTGTTCAAAATGTCATTTTATTGCATGGATATCATTCGATACAGTTACTGTCAAGACAACGCAGTGTTGAATGTGAATCTTTGAAGTTATTTGTCACTACCTCACCTTCGTCTCCCATCAGCGTCCCATTTGAAAAAAAGAATGTGTTGCAGTGTAAATAAGAGACACCGTGCAATTTCTCACAATGTTCTCTCCAACTCAGTCTCTTTAAGTCATTTTGATTGGATACATTACACCCTGGGATGTGTGTGTGTGTGTGTGTGTGTGTGTGTGAGAGAGAGAGAGAGAGAGAGAGCAGTTTGTCCTGACGCCCAACTTGTGATGTCACTGCTTTGACGCATGACATCGTCCTTGTACAGTAACGACGCCTAAAAATGATCACATGGATAAAAAAACAGAACAGCAACAGATAAACATTAATCAGGAGAAGTGTACCAGTGCCTAATCTGATAACTCTATGCTCGGATACTGTTTCCAATGCGATGAATTTAATCAGTTTAAATCCTATAATTAAATTTGTTCTGTTCTATTATTTAGTGGATTCCACTCAAAAGGAGTTTTTTCCCATGAAAATGCAATGAAATAACCACATTTGGCCAAAGTGGCATGTGCTTGGTACACAGTAGAATATTAGAAGGATATGAAAGGAGCTTCATCTGAGAGGAAGAGGAGGGGCTGATTGTTTTACCTGTGCTTGTGTCTGAGAGAAGATCCCACCAGTCACAATGCTTTTGTATCAAAAGCAGCATTCAACTGACCAGACTTAACACTTAACAATAAAGAGATCAGATTAATGATCTCGTCAGCCCAACTCGCTGACTCATCCTTGGCATTTCCATTGTTTTTATCATGCACACCCCTGTGGATGGAGGTAGAGCTTCACCTTGAGTATCCACCCATTCGATGAAAAAAAAAAGAAAAGAAAAGAGAGAGAAGGCATTCATAGAGGAAGTAGCTTCAGCCACACTCAGATAATCCACATGTGCAGTCTCGCTCGCTGCTGTTGCGGCTGCAGATACTCATACCCAGAGATGCTGCTTCTCTAAGAAGACCGCCAACAGTGCAGGAGGAAAGCGTGCAGGGGGGGAAAGTGCTTCGATGTGACAGGAACAGGAAGTGATGAGCAGCTACCTGGTAAAACATGAGACTCGTCTGTTCCTCTCTCAGCTCACTGCCTGAGACCTATCTTAGCTTTTCCAAATATAGGGTTTCAACATGTATTTGACCTAAACTTGGGGGGGAAAAAACAAGTATCATCAGTCCTGTTCTGGCTGGCATCTCTGTGACTGTTTGGAGGCAAAATGACACAAAATGGGGCCGTTGCTGGTACTGGTCCCCCAAAGAAGAAGGTAGAAGAACTCAAAATTGTGATTGTCGGTGATGGAGGATGCGGGAAAACATCTCTCTTGATGGTGTATGCGAAAGGAGATTTTCCAGAGGTAAGAGGAGCTTCATTGCCTTCTAATGTACCTCATTTCTTTATATTGTATATCACAGTTTCTGAGGATAAATGTGAAAGAATGTCATGTTATCAGGAAGAAATTTGACACATATAACAGACTGAGTGAGTATATAACTGTACAATGAAATAAACATGTTTCTCCTGTCTCTTCCCTGGGTGTCGAAAACAGAAATATGCACCATCAGTGTTCGAAAAATACTCCACCACAATCTCTCTTGGAGGAAAAGAGATACTCCTCAAGCTGTACGACACAGCTGGTAAGTCTTTTGATTCAAAGTCACCTGTGCTGTGGGTTTAAGATCGGTGTCTCAGTGCGGCATATATTGAATTTATGTGAAAAGAGAGGGTTTTGAACATCCACGCACACAGAAGTGTAATCGAAACTGATAAAGAAGCACACACTGACACAGAGTTGGGAGGAATTACGTTATAGTGATAAGCAGTATCTTCTTAGATATGTAAGCGCAGTGTGTCTTTATCTGGTTTATTCCGACACTGAACGACAGAGGAAGTGGTAAAGGTTTGACAGTCACACCAGAGCGTCATCACAGTTCATTTTTTTCAGGAACTGACAAGTTGTTTCTCACTAATCACAAGCTTCTGGTGAAGAAACCTGCACTGAAAGTTCATGTCACCACTCAAACTGATGGTTGACTTTATGCACTTATCAAATAAAATCTTATGCAGTTACTCTGCATGTGTTGATATTTGGTAAATAGGATGTGGTCTTGCATTCAATTTAAACTATTTTTACATACAAAACGTATCCCATTTGTTTTGCTGTACCTCTATGGGACATAAAGACTGAATTGTTTGTTGTGAAGTGACAAGCTGAAGTCATTTCATTTTCAGGAAAGACCAAAATGTCAACTTATCTTCTGTAATGTTCTAGCAGCTTACACCAGCGGATAAGGAAGCCGAAGCCAGGATGTGGTTTTAAACATCTTCACACTAACATATGTAGTATTTTTTTTGTCGTTGTCTGTCTATCCGTCATCGAACACAAAGGTTACACCTTTCTTTCTCTCTTGTTTTAGGACAGGAGGACTACGACAGACTCCGGCCACTCTCTTACCAAGAGGCCAATCTGGTCATCGTCTGCTTTGATGTGACCAACCCCACCAGCTATGAGAACGTCATGATAAAGGTAATCATTTCTGCGGCGCGTAGACAAAAACACACACACAAAGTTTCACATGCAGATAAAGAACAATGTCAGTGCGGTCAAAGGCAGTTTCAGGGTTTTGCTGTTCAAATTGACTTTGTCAATGATTGTTAGAGTCTGGTGTCGGCTGCATTCTTTTAACTATGATTAACTCGTGAGGTCGTGGACATTGACCGTGCGCATGCAAGAAACCGAACTCTGCACTGCAACGCTTTCTCTTCATCCAATCATTGAATCTAATCCTTGTATTAATAATGCAGTGTTGTTGTTGTTGTTGTTGTTAAATCACAGTGGTACCCAGAGGTGAAGCATTTCTGTCAGGACATACCGGTCATCCTGATTGGCTGCAAGACTGACCTCAGGAAGGACAGGGAGTGTACGAGGAAACTGAAGGCCTTGAATCTGAGTCCCATTACGTACGCACAGGTGAGGCATCGCATAGTGTGCATGCATTCATTTACTGGCCTTTGACTTGAGGTGAGAGGAAGCAGCTACTGCACAGTTTAACAGTCTCATTATTTTGGGTGTCGGATACAGGCCGAGGAGACCCGGCAGCACATGAAAGCAGAGCTCTACCTCGAGTGTTCGGCGAAGTATCAGGAGAACGTGGAAGACATTTTCAGAGAGGCCACCAAGATGGCCCTGGCCTTCTGCCGGAAACAGAAGATGTGTAGGAGGAAGAGGAATTGTGTAGTTCTCTGAGGTCAAAGATGAGCACCTAAGGCCGTCTAAATTTGTATTAAGAGAGTTTGGACGTTCAGGTAATGTCCCAGGATGTTTGGGCCTCACTGAATCATGACAGTGTTTTCCTTTTGCTGTCAAATGAAAGGAGGACTAATGATGCAACAGGAAAATCGGTTTTGCAAGACATTGCAGAATGGAGATATAGTGTTATACACAACTTGAAACTCCTTGGGTGAATGTATTGTTTTTTTTTACTTTTCTATGGGAAAATGTTTTCTAAATCTTGTTTTTCTTTTTTTTTAACAAAAGATAAAACATTACATATTTATTAGAGGAGCCGAACAGTTCCCTCTTGTAATGTCAACATGGGTTTTCCTGTGGCTTTAACAGCCGCCGTTTAAATGTCTGATAATATGGTTTAAAATCTGCTGGCAGAAAGCAAATACACCGAGATTCAGTAACAACGGCACTGTAGCTTGTTCGGGCTTGAGAAGAAGTAACAACATGTTAACACCCTACAAGGTTAGATCATTTACAGTTAAACAAATGATAAAACTGTTTTGTCAACTGAAGCAGAGGGCTCTAATCTTTACCAACAGTGCCCACTAGTGTTGTAAAAACCTGAATGCATCACTGTCAAATAAATTCAACGACCTCCGTGTCTCGGTGCACAAAATACACAGAAAACGCTCAAATATTTGAATTGCATGTTCAGTTTTTTTTTGTTTTTTTTTAATACTTTTTACAACAATGTACAGAGAATTTGTCAACCGTCTCTCAGGCACCAGTTACAAACTTGAAGATGAAAGATGTTTTATGGCTACATTATCAACGAGAGAGGGGTGGGGGGGGTCTTAAATGTGTTATGTGCATTCTGGCAGCGCTCACATCAAATGTAACATCTGTGGTTTGTGACTCGTGCTTCAATAAATGTGATACGTGAATTCTGCAGCCCTCTCTCGACGGGAGAAAAGTGACAAACCTAGTGCCACCATCATCGTTGACTAGAGGGGAAAAACAGAGACCCGACACCACTTCAGTACAGCTGTTTAACTGAACCCACTCGACCCCCCCCCCCCACACCCCCACCAAAGAACATAAACAAGGATGAAATGTGAACCAGACCAAACAACAGCAAAACAGAACAATGCCCTCAGTATCTTTGATCATTTAACATATTTAAATTGGTATATTGATCAGAATTAGAAAATAACAATAATTATAATCCAGCACATTAGTAATCATTATTGTGTAACATGGTCTCACGGTACCAGTGCAGAACAGCAGCATTTGATCGTAATACACTTCTGCAACAGCAGAACAGAGTATATGAACGAGCTTGTAGGGCCACATTATTGACCATGATAGTGGACGACAGTAACACCAGTGTTTACGCGAGTGGCGGAGCCAGATAGGCAAGTTCACAGGATGCAAATATAAACGTATGTAAATTCGGCCTGAAGGGAATAACTGTTAGCATTAACCCAGTAGTCCCGACACAAACAGCAGCCACCACCTCCAGCCTGGAAAACATTAATCACACGACAAGAAATGTCCTAACATCCGTCCTCAGTGAAACCCGAACACATGCAGACACTGTTCACACTCAGCGCGTTAATGTGACCTTGATGATACATCTCCTGTGACCACAGCTGAGATCTGATCTGGCTTCCGTTAACCGACAATGACGACAATCATGTCCATTTGTGAGGAACAAAATGATGTTTGAACAAGTGTGACTGTCACATCTATCCACTTTAGCCTATGTTGTTAATAGTGTGTTAAATAAATTACTTGATTAGTGTTAAAAACAACAACAACATAGCGCTTCATCAGGTCAGAGGACGTCAGCTGAAAAGAAAGAGATTGTGATCAAATCTGAGAACAACACAGATCTGCATGTGATTGGATCACTCAGGACATATGATAATACCAGGTCTGAACAGGGTCTTAAGGTAACCTTGGTTACCATTTGTCAAGTATGAAGATTTAAAGTTAAAAGACCGACTAGTGACAAAAAAAATACTGGTTAGCTGTGAAACGGCACAAATGATAGTTGAGAACTTTACTTGTACATTAGGAAATGAATTAAGAAATTAAATGTTTGACCGTTTCTACTTCACAGAAGTATGAAGTATGTACATGACAGAGAGGCAAACTACAGACGGGCGACAAATTAAAGGTAAATGAGACAATCCATCCTTAGACCAGAAGGGGTCACTGACTCCTGTAATTCATGTAAAGTAATGTAAAGCATAAGCTTTGGCCCTGGCAGTCACCAGATTTCAGCACAGAGGGACACCTAGTAGATTTAAGCCAACGCCCTCCTACGCCACAGTCATAAAAGAACAACACAAGAGTGAATATCTACTTGGAAAATGGCAGACAGAAGCTGCTCAGATGGCCCCTTTAAATTGTCCCGTCTGTAAATTCCCGTTCTGTAACTCGATGCTACCCGCTCCCCTTCAGTTGCATATGATTTGACACAGAGGTTCTCGCACAGACACACAGACTCATGCACCGACGCAAACACCTGTATAAGACGCATTCTTTCCACTCACCTTTTTGATACACAGAACATAAGCGGCAAAGCTGTTCATCTACAAAAAAGGTGAACTACGCTTTGCGCTGAAATTGACTTGAGCAGCAACGACAGCAACAAAGAGTCATTAGAAAGCAAAAGCTTGTTCACTGGATACTCTGGTGGGACACCGCCGCTGTAATCAAAGCCTGAGAGAAACAGTGGTTTCAGCTTCGTCTTTTTCCCGGGCACCGCGGTCAGTCTCACGAGCGATTGTTTGTGCGTGTTGCTTCAAAGTTACTGGCCGTTTGACGAATCCGAGGCGTCTCGTTGAGTTTAGGTCTCAGTCCGTCTTTTGTACCTTTTCCTGGTTCTTCTGAATTTTGTGATGGACGACTTTGACCGTGGTGAGAAAATTCCCCAGGAAGAGGACGAGAAATGTCAGCGCCAACATAAATACCTGAAAGAGATTTCAAGACAAGACGAAGCAAGGAGATAAAAATAGTCAGGAACAGTGTTTAGTTTAAGAAAGACTGGCTGCACATCTTTGGGGCCAACTAATAGTGTCACCCTTATTCAATGTGCCCCCAAAATGTGCTTAAATAAATAAAAGCTATTCTATTCTTGAGTAATGGATCTAGCACTTCGATCCTTACCTGCCACTCCTTACAGTCGTCGTGTCTTGCCAAGCGAAACAGGGTCACTGAGTTGTACAGCTGCCAAAACTGCAAAGGAACAAGTGGTTTTATCTTTCATTATGTTGTCCCACAGTGTTTGATCCACATCTTGTTCAGACTGCCACAACAAATCTGTTTTTTTTTTTTGTGTATCCATATTGGTTTTAAAAATCTGACCAGGATCTTCCATTAAACCAGAAACATCCAGTTCTGCAACATAACTTGAAAGAGCGAAGATGATAAACCTAAATATTTCTCTGCATCCGTGTTTGAAAGCCGCATTAACGTCTCTACCAAAGCAAACCAAACGTCATTACCAAAGCAAACCATGCAGATAGGACACACTAATCCAATTTGATCAGTTGTAATTAATAGTCTGCCTAAAACAAAATCTCATGAAAACAGATTTGTCTGCAGTCTGAACATAATTATCATATTTGCTGAACTACATGCTCTTCAGACAGAGGCATTTTATAATATTCACACAGACTAAATGAACGGAAGAAGGCGAAAAGGCTGCAGCTCATTTTTTGAAAACAAACGTTGTGTTTTGACTTACGTGGCCAAAAAAGAGGAACGGCAAAAGAAATGTGAGGCCTCTCCACATCCAGGACTGAAATCCCTCTGCGGAGACACAGAACAAAGAACACCGGTGTTGGGACGATGTGATTCCTGTATCCTCCTCTCTATGTTTGAGCAGCAAAATTACTGCGGCCTTTTACTTAAGTTACTGTGTCGTCTTTTGTGCGGCGGGACACTGACATTAACAACCGCCTCCATCTCTCACCTTTACCCTATTTTCCCCCTTGCTGTTCCAGATGGCTCAAGAGTTCAAATGATTAAAATGACTTCCACCAAAAATAGCCCCCCCAACTTACCCACAGTGAGGTCCAGCTGATTTCTCTCCCCCAGAGCCCGCAGTCGGTATAAGCAGCCGCTCTGGTAGTAATACTGGAGGAACTGAACAAAACCTGCAGGAAAAAAACCACACATCTATCTCAATCACCATCGTCAGATTAACACCAGTTACTTTCCACAAGGGCTGAACAATTTGGTGAAAATATCCAAATGTGACTTTTTAAAGTCAAGTTTTTGTTCAGAATTCACTGCGTTAACAGACACAAAACATAACGGAGCAGTATCACATGACACAGCACAAAAAAACAAAACAAAACAAAACAGAAAAGCTTCCAAGAAGATATAAATTGCTTATCACCAATGCCATGGTAACATGGTATTGAATAAATACACATTAAACCAGTTTATGTCATTCAATTGTGACAGAAACAATTATGACATCTACTTTCCACAAAAGAAACAGAGTAAAAAAAAACAAAGATACAAACTAGGACAACATAAGCCTGAAATATGAAGCTCATTATGTCCTGAAACACAACCCATCACACACAAAAAAACAGGATCCACACTATCTCGATGAAGAGTGACTCATCAGGTGAGGTCTCCTCACGTTAGCTGTCACACGGCGAGTCTACATGTGATAAACTGAAGCAGTGGCTGTAAACCACCAGGACGTGACCTCACTTCTCTATTCTGGTGAGGCGGTAATTCACAGAAAAAAAAGCATCTACAATTAAGAATGGGCATGAATATTCAATTATTTTTTTGATTATAGTAGTAATTATAGTAATTATATCAGAAAGGTAAAAAAAATATTGCATGATTGCATTGTTAATCCCCCTTCCCTTCCCTGAGTGTTGGAAACCTATGTAGCCTTAGATTAAAACACAAAGCATGTTTAGTTTGTCCATTGCAAAAAAAACAGTGTTAAAAATTGGCAGCTTCAGTAGACAACAATGCAGACAAAAAGTTGGTGATTGGACACGTATATATAAAAAAATATATAATTATTTAATCTCCAATTTCTGCCATTTCAACTAAATTTTACACATCACATCACCTAAATTAATGACATCTCTATTTATCTTACATCCTTACACCTAACTGCCTGTGTAAACATTTAGTGTCGACTACCAAAGATTGCTGTGTCATCCTGCAGCTTAAATACACGTTATATATATAAAAAAGGCCTGTCATGGACTTTTCATTGTTACGTAACAAAAGCGGTGTTGCGGGGTGATCTTGTCCTGGACTTACTCCGGCCTTGGCAGACTGTGAGATAGTATCTGACACATGTCTTTGCATCTCAATGGCGGGATACTTTTACTTTTACTTTTAAATTTAATGACTGTTGAGTTAATGATGTACTTGTTCCCTCGTGTACCACGATCGTGCCGATCAGGTAGAAGATAAATGTTAAAGAAAAATTATTCAATGATTGATTACTTGTCAAATTTAGAGGTTCTTCTTATCAAATAATTGAATATTTGGAGGTTTTAACTATTATCCAGAACATGGAGGAAATCTGAAATAAGTTTATTGATTAATCTATCAATTAACTGGCAGATTAATTAATTATTAAAAATCATTCTGGTAGTCATTTAGCCAACTAGTAAATAAAATATACATCAAGTGAAAACAATGCAACTGTAACAGTACTCCTATAGCTGGTGTCTAAAAGCAGTGATCAACCATAAGCATTTAACCACCATGTACTTAGCAGAAGTGTGTGAACTTGACCTCAGAATCAGGCTACACTCAACCAAAGTCAACAACAGCAACAAAAACACAAGGCTCTCTAAAAATCACAAGGTCACTGCTGCTGCTGCTGTTTAAAGGATACAATCTTTATCAAACCAGCCAATAAATACACAATATCATCACCTCTGTACTCTTTGATCCACATGTGTAAAACAGACAGAAAAATTCTTACTCTGATAAATGGAGAAAGCAAGAAACTGGCTTCTGAACATCTGATACATGGGTCCCTCTGGCCTGTAAGACGACACAAAGCATTGAATTAATACACAGCAGCCGTCACTGCTTCAGCATTTGACTAATCTGTGGAATCAAAGCAGACTCACCAGGTAAGCATTACACCTGACAGGAAGGTGGATACATAATGATGGGACACCCACCAACCTTTGATCCTGAAAGAATGTGAGGAGATTAAGTTATAATATAGAAATAACAACAAAATGAAATATGAAAATGTAATGTCACCATTATCCTGACCGAAATAACCACAATTCACTATATTGTTGTGATAATTATAAAAAATATTCTGTAACGATAATGACAATACACCATGATTTACTTATTGCTGGGACTTTCTACTGTGATGCACATTCAAATTGTACACTATTTAGCACCTAAATAATAATAAAGGATGAATTTGCTTTTACAAAAGACACAGAAGAAGAAAACAGCTAATAACGACAGTGTCGCAACACACCTGGAGCCATTGCTCATGAGGATGCTTTCCCTTATGGTCAAAGTGCAGTAGTACCACACGAGCAGAAAGTTGAAGATTTCATCAGTGACACTATACAAACCAGGGGAAATAAAACAGTGAGCCCCACTTTAAAAGTGCAAACATCAATTACAAAACTGCTTTAGGCGGAAAGATTTGCTCACCGATAGTTGAGAAAGAAGAGGCAGGTTATGGCTCCAAACATCAGTATTATCGTCATGTAAAGCTTAAATTTCTCATACTC